>NW_026848973.1:600000-958770 GCF_030867605.1 Colletotrichum paranaense
CGATGAGGTAGCGCAGGACCCACGGGCAGGCGGTCTGGATGGTGTTGATGTAGGCGGCGGAGAAGAAGAGGTCCAGGATGGGCTCGCGGGCGGCCTCATGGTTGAAGAGGGGGAAGAGGGCCCAGTGGACCAGCATGGTGCGGTGGTCGAGCTGCGCGCGGGGGTTGTTGAAGAGCTTGCTGTCGATGCTCTCCTTGACCTTCATAATCTCCTCGACGGCAGAGTCCCAGTTGGTGGTGAGGATCTCGGAGGCGAGCTTACCCCAGGTAGCAGAGGCGACGCGGTCGTTGTCGGTGGACAGGACACGGAACTGGTACAGCAGCTCGGCAGCGGCGCCGTAGTTGCCGCAGCGGAACTGGAACTGGCCAAACTCGTACAGGGCGTTGACCATCTCGATGGTGACCTGTTTTGGTAGCATTTTAGTCAGCATATGCGCCCGTGTATCACCTCCGAAGCTAGCAGGGACACAAGGCCACTCACATCGTGATCCTTTTTCAAGAACTCCAAGTTGGCAACCTTGTCGCTGCGCAGGGCGCCAACGACGTCCTCGCGAGTCAACAGCTCCGATATCTTGGCCGTGTCCTGCTCGTACTTCTCAAGCTGCGCAATAACCTCGTTGCGCTTCTTGGCGTACTCGGCAGGCGCCTCGGCGCCGCCGTTGAGGTCCTGGTACAGCTGGGCGACGTAGTCGGCCATGTTGGTATCCTCGAGCAGCTTGATCTTGCCGGCAAGGATCTTGCGGGCACCGGCATCGTCGCCCTTCTCCTCGGCACGGCCGGCCTCGAACTCGATCAGCGGGAAGACGAGGTGGCGGGACAGCTGCGACGCGAGCTTGGGCAGGATGCTCTCCTCGCCGAGGGCGGCATAGACATCCTCCATGATGGGCGAGGTGTATTTTCGGGTGGTGGATGAGTGTAAGTGTTGTCGGTCGGGAGGCAATTTTGGAAAATACCGGATCGAGAAAATCGAGGTATGGAGTCGTCGCCTGAGGGGAGGAGGAGGAGGGAGGGGGGTGTGGTGTCGTCGGCCGTCCGGTTCGGGGTCTGCGCGATCGTCTTTTGCTCAATCTTTTCCTTCCGCTGAGGGGCAGAAAGAGTTTTGGGCATTTTCGCCAAAGGGCAGGTTTGGTGGGGGGCTTTGTGCCGTGGTTTTGCCGCTCCCGCCTAACGCCTGAACCACTGGAAGGACAGCTTTGTTGTATCTTGGTGGCCCACGGGTAGCTTACCTAAGAACGTCTGCAACTCTGGAAAACTGTGGGGTATTGTCGGTGAATTCAACGTCAAGTGCACGGTCCCTCGACACGCTCCCAATTGATCCGAGCTTCAACCGGCGCGAATCCCTTCATCACCAGAAACCTCTGTACCGCTCTCCGTCCCAGCTAAAGGTCCAATCAAACGCCCAACAGAGCCCTGCCCAACCGAATCCTCGCCGTCTCTGTGCCTCGAAACGATACCCATCGACTTAAGCATCCGAACCACATACTTCAAGATGCGCTCAGCAGTCAGGAGCGCCGCCCTCGCCCGGCCCCAGCTCACCTCCCTCCTTACCCCAAGAACAACCGCCTTCCTCCCCTCAATACGCTTCTCCTCCACAACCGCTGCCACCGAGACGACAACGACTAGCTCACCAAAGACCACAGCGAGACCGTACGTCGTCAGCCTCACCCCCTCGAACCAATTCCCCGTCTATGCGCGCACAAAGGCCGCCGGCTCGTCCAAATTCACCATTGTCAAGAAGATTGAGGGAAACAAGAAGGCGTTTGCACAGGATCTCGCCCGCGAGGCTGGCTTCGCCGAGGCAGAGGTCAAGCTGAACCCCATCACAGGACACGTTCAGGTCAAGGTACGTCGGAGCTCCTTTCTTCTCGCAACCATAGAACTGGTTTGGGGGGGGGGGGGGGACGGAAACCATTCACCCTTCCTGAGCCCAATTCTCCGGAGTCTCTCTACTGTACTAAGTCGAATTCTAACAATATCATAGGGCTTTCACGTCGAAAAGGTCAAGGAGTGGTTGACCACCGCATTGGGGAGCCCTGCAAAGACGGCATGAATGTCGGGATATACGGTGTGCGGTTCGCTATTTAGCGAGACCGAGTTGTATAATCAGGAATTGTATCATACCAATAGGAGCAAAGACGGTCAATTGGCTGGTGCTCTATGCTGAGGGTATGGATTGAAAAAGTTTGGTACGATACTGCGCCATTGACTTAGATATATGGCGATGTACTATTAGCTCCATAAGCAATACTTGAGCAAAGACTCCTCCTCGTCTCACAGCTGAGACAGTGTGATGACTAAATTTCAGTCGTCACCTCAATACTCGGATCTCTAAACTCTTCGCACAAGTCCAGGATCACCACTTATCATGTCATTGATACAAGCCGTGTTTGGATGTGGTCCGTGAGGTATTCTTGCATTTCCGCGTTATATATACACCTATGAAAGACGGCCCTTTGACCAAGTAGCCTCGCTCCATGCTCCCAGTAAACTCCCGTCAACACGCCGAAAGTCTTTTTTTGGTTACAACTCTTATACAAAGACGTGCCATATACATCTAAACGCCTCGTTCGGGCGCTCAGGTCCCGAGCTTCGGTCTTGTCTTCGGCCCATCAAAACCATATGGTGAAGAAACCTGCACCGAGCTTGATTTTCCCCAATCTTTTGATTTAATCCATACATGAAAAGCCATGACGATACCTATGACTCTAGCGAGGCGTAGGCAGCAAGATTCCTCATCACTCCGTCTTTTGTCCATTCGGGGGATCGCATCATCATCATCTTGAAGAGGCTTTCTTCCGATGGTAATGAGTCCGCGGGGACTAAAGAGTTAGGATCATTGGGATCCCTTGCCTTCTCTGCTAGTCTCCGAAGGGTTGAGATGCCAGACGTCGCAATATAAACCAAGCCCGTGTCTCGACCTGCGGGGTCCCCTTGACCACTCCGCGTTTGCCATGGTTGCTCGAATTGAGCTCCAAGCACTTGGACAAAGTGATAGAGGGATTGAGCAAAGCCGTTGCCACTGGATAGCCATGATTTGGCGATTCCTGTTTCATATCCGGGTGCGAGGGATGCGATGATGTCTGTAGCCAACAGACCCTGCATGAGCCAAGGCTTCCGATCTTCGACAAGCCTAAAGAATTTCTCGGGAGCCTCGATGTGTGCGACGATAGATTCTGGTGACTGGATGGGAATAACTGTGGTGGCCAGAGCAAACGAGCGCGTCAACAGGTCGTATGGTGGGCTACTGCTGGCTTCCGTAGCAAAGAGGGTCTTGTAATGCGTCCTGTTTGGTTCGTCGCGAGCCAGGAACCTAGCCAATGCATCGACGGCATGGAAAGTGTACGTATGGACTCCAGGCTGGTAAGGTGGGAAGTAGAGCTTATTGTCTACCACAGACGGTCCAGGTGCTGGTGCAAAAGAGAGCAAAAAATGCAATAAACACAGCGCTTGCTCGCGGCCGGGAATTTCGACTGCGCCTGCGATATTAGACAGTAGAATAATGGCGTCTTTCATAAACTCGAGGGTGTTTGCGTTTGTCCGGAACAACATGGTTCTCGTGCCGAGATATCTGATCACAGCGCAGAGGAACTTGATGACCAGCTCGTCGCCCAGAACCAGATGGTTTTCGTTGGAAGCTTCAGGGAAGGAAAGGTTGCGCAAGATGGTGATTACGCAAGAGAACCGGTCAACAGCACGGTCAAGTTCGTACTCGGGGGTTCCAAACTTAGGCAGCTCCTTCACGCCCATCTTGTCGGTCCAACAGGCACGAGCCACGTCCTCGTAGGGAGTCAATTGAATGTCTGACGAAGCCTCCTCGGTGTTTTCGACAAGCAAGTCCAATTGGTCCTCGGCACATTCAAGTAAAGCTTCGATGAGCTCTTCGCAGTACTTGAGGTGGATGTGCAGAGCCTGATGCTGCGTAGAAGTGACAGCGGCGAGGGTGTCAAGAGCAAGCCGTACTTCGCCGTGGATTCCAGACTCCAGACTTCGTGTCAGAGCATGCAAATCCACGTATCCAAGTTCGTATGGGGGTGGGATATCTGGCTTCAAGCCCTGGAGCTCCAAGCCCTTCAGGTCGAAAGCTCGAATATTGATACCACCATAGGTCTCAAGAGGGCGAGCACTGGGTGTGTATTCGTCCGATTCTTGAGCTAGCCGCAGCATACGGGGCTTGATCGAAGCTGCCATGGGGTTTTGGTCCAGTCCTGGGGGAGCAGGCATGGGCAGTCCACCACCTTTGACAGACGCAGGAGAAGCTGCTGGAAATCCTTGGGGGTGGCCCGGCGTCGGTTCTACGCTGCGAGACAAGCTATTCCGGGCATGGCCTTGCTGTGCGCTCGCAGGCGTATGTGGCCCCGGAGCCTGAGGCGTTTGGAAGCCATTGACAGACGGAGGCTGCCCGCTAAAAGACCCTTGCTTGACGGGAGTTTGAGCTTGAGGAGGCATTGGCGGTTGTCCGGACTGCATCATTTGCTGCTGCTGTTGAGGCGGCATCGGCCCTTGCGGAGACATTTGTTTTGTGGGTGTTGTTTGGGGTTGGGCGCCTGGCGGCATTGGCTGGTTAGGCATACCCTGTTGCTGCTGCTGTTGCTGCTGTTGTGCTATCATGCGTTGTCGACTTTGCTGCGCAACCCAAGCCTCCTCGAATCTGAGTAGATTTCTTTCGTAAATCTCCTTCAAAACCTGGGGTGCCTGGGGAATCTGGCCTGGGTGAAATCCAATATTGTTCGAAACATGAGGCCATTGATTACCAGCAGTTGTAGGCTTGTAACCTCCCTTGCTCTGCACGGCTTGGAATAATGTCAACAGATTGACGGGTCGGTTGCCGATGACTGGGTTCGCGTCCAGCTGTTGACCCTTAGCGGTCATGAAAGTAGTGAGACTCTTCATGAATTGCTCCGGGTCGGTTCGTGGCTGCATCTGTCGCTGTTGGGGTTGGGGCCTCATACCGCCCGGGGGCATCTGACCATTAGGCATTTGCATGGGCTGCTTCGGCATCATCCCACGGCCTTGCGCCATATTTTGAGCCTGCATCTGAGCTGCCATTTGCATGTTCTGCATATTTTGCATGTTCTGCATATTCTGCATGTTCTGCATTCCCTGCATCGTTCCCTGTTGCAATTGTTTCTGAAGCCGCGCCTGGTAAGCTGCCATTTGTTGGTGCTCCATGGCATTCCGCGGTTGCATGTTGGGGGGCAACATCTGGTTCGGCATTTGGCCCATTTGCTGGGGCATCTGTCCCATCTGCTGAGGCATCATGCCAGAGCCCGCCATCGCACTCGGGTTGGGGGAGGGTCGCGCGGGGGAAGGTGAAGGGTTGAAGTTCGGATTATAGCCTTGAGGCATGTTGGGCATGTTTTGTTGCATGAAGTGGTTCGGTTGCGGAGTGCTGTGCTCGGAGGGATTCGGTGACGCTTGAGGCGCAAATTGTTGCGCACCGGGGGAGAAAGGGTGTGGCGACGCGGTCGCAACTCGCTGAGGCACGCTTCCGGGTCGCAACTGATTCGCCATGATGGGTGAAGGTGTCGCGTTCGCAGAGCCGTTGGCTTGAAGATGGGGATACGGCGAAGGTTGGCCTTGCGCCTGTTGGGGCATACCGGGTTGATAGCCGGGAAAGGTCTGAGGCGTTTCGGAGCGTGACGTTGGCAGCATGCCAGGGTTTTGTCGCGGTGAGCCGGCGAGGCTGTCTTCGCGAGGACGAGGTCGTTTCGATGGAATAACGGGGTTTGTTTGATAGGCGGGATTCTGAAAGGATGACGGAGAGGCGTTGCGCATTTGGCCATTTTGCATTGCGGCCATCTGCTGTTGCTGCTGCTGAACCTGCTGTTGCTGTGCCTGCTGAGCCTGCTGGGGATTGGCAAACTGGGCGGGATTGAAATGGGCAGGACTGCCCATGAAGGCGGAAGGATCCATCATGGCTCCGGCCGCGTTAGGATCGTTCATGTGTGGGAAGCCGTTGCCATTATGGTTGGGGACCGCGGCTTCGTTCATCCAGGTGCTCATGGTTGAGGTCGTCTGGCGCGACCCATGGAGCGATTGCTGGGGAAAATTAGCGACTGCAACGAAATAAGCCAAGGGCCATTGAGATGGAGCAGTAAATGGATGAGATGGGGAGTGACACGGCAGCGGCTTGTCGCGATGCAGACTTGTCGCGCGTCGCGGTTGTGTGTGGTGGATTGGACGTGGTGCGTGGTGCGTGGTGCTGGGGGGAACGAGCGAGCGGACGAGTCGCAGGTGTGTGGGAAATCAGCAGTGGAGCCAGCCGCTTTTGGGGGATGAAGTGCGCTGGGCTGGGGTGGGCACGACTGGCGCCGGTTTTGGGGGGGAGCAGAGCAGCCCGGTCCTTTCCTCAGGTCGTCGGGTCTGAGTCGGCTGGGAAGGTGGCTCTAGCAGCTGGCTGTGCGGCGTGCCTTCTGGGGGAGTGAGACTGGGAAGGAAGGCTGTGGCGCACAGGGAAGGGAAAGAGTGAGTGAGAGAGGCTAGAGGGTTGGAAAAAATGGGCAAGGCAGAGAGGAGGAGCATGAAATGAGCAACGCAACACAGCCAAGCCAACAGGCAATCCTCAGACTCACGAGACAGGCGAACAAGAGGCATCTTGTAAGCTTAGATTATTCTCAAGTGACTAGCCACATATGGGCTGGGAAGCGCGCAAGGAACACAAGGCAAGGCAGCAGCGATAAGGGGGGAAAAGGCAAAAAAGAGGCAGAGGCGATGCGAAGCCTGCAGTGCCCAGGATCGCGAACTCGCGCAACCACAAGCATCAGCAACCACATCGACAGGTGTCAACCATCAAGAAGGAGACATCATCGCATCGAATAGAGGTCACGAGATGATGGAAACAGCACTTACAACTCTATCGGCGGCCCGGGGGTGATCGGGATGGGGGTGCGAGGATTGGGAAGGGGGAAAAAAAAAAGGGTACGACTTTGGGGCGGCGGCGGAGGGAGGCAGTACAGCTTCGGGTCGGGACAGGCCAGAACAGAAAAGCAGAATAAGAAGAAAGCCTCAAAGCAAAAAGCGATGGGGTGGGCAAGCGACCAGCAGCAAGCAAGCAAGCAATGCAACAGAAAGGCTGAGAGAAGAACGAGAGAGAGAGAGAGAGAGAGAGGGTGTGCCTGGTCTTACCTAACAAATGCTACTCAAAAGCGATGGACAACAGAAAGCAAAAGTAGCTTTGTTGGCGGCGGCGTCCCGAATCAGAGGCAAAGGCTGCTGCAGCTTGGAACACTGATGAGAGCCGGGCTGAGAGTCGTGGATATCAGAATTGGAAGGGAGGGTCGATGAACTGTGAACTGTGAACTGGAACTGAGCTGGCTTCCCATTCAAACTGGACGCGACCGAGTGAGAGTGTGTCCTTAGGTTCCTGGCTGTGTCGTGTCTGTCAAGTCAAGTCCTGCTCCTGCCTGCTTCTTCCAACTCTCGACAAATCAGCAGAGACTTTGGGGGGCTGTGCTGCTGCTCCATTGGTTTCATCCGCCCACCGCCAGGCAAATGTTCCCAGACGCGCTTCCCTTCCGTCTACGGACTAGCGTTGTTTGGACTCGGTGGAACCCAGAGCCCGGAGAGAACCGAAGAGCCAATGAAATGTCTTTGTTAGTGGTCAGATACCAGAGCAGTGTCTGCTGTTAACATTCTCCATCAGTGTCTTACCAAACACTATCAGATTGGTGTCCACCAAGTAACGTCCGCGTATTACTTCCCTCTTCCTCCAAAGAGTCACCTAAACCGCATCTGCTCACCTCGGGCAGAATTGCTGCTCTCACTATACCGGATGTGATGAATGGTGTTTACCGCTGTTGTTGTCGAGTCATCCTCCTTCCTCGTGATAGGTATCAGCGAGCATTCCGATGCCCATGTTCCCCAAGTCGTCTGCGCTTGTCCATCCCCATCTGGAGTTCACAGTCACGATGACCCTCTCCTTCTCTCTCTGTGCCGATCATCGTTCCGAGGTAGTGTCGTATGGTCTTCCTTCTCATTTCCCATGATCGAGCCTGGAGTGCCTTCCTCAAATCCCCGTCTCTTTTCAACATAGTTCTCGAGCCCATAAGGCCGATAAACAAGTCACTGTTTTCTGCCTGTATGGCATATCTGCATGATCCCCGAGACCAATCCCAAGACTTCTTGAGCATACAAAAAAATATTCCAGACAACAGTTGGTGCCGCCTCTGGAACGACACATTTTGAGCGCCATGGGTTCCGCTTGTAAAGAATGCCCGCTCATATGACGATTATGAAAGATCGTTTTGCTCTGGTATGTCCTGTGCATATCCTTCAAAAGTTGATATGGCTGTCCACGGATATATTTTCTTCGACCAAGCGGTCTGCTTGGGTCGCAGGAGTACGGGAAAGAAATGAAAGCAGAAGAAGCCTGTCAGTCGAAAGAGGCGTGAATAGAGAGTAGGCAGCCAGATGCCCGGGTGCAAAGATGGAAGGCGACGAGCTACCTCGCGAAAGATGATCATGTCGTGAGGCGATAACAGCGTCTGATAGCAATGCCACATCCGAAACCTGCATCGAGTAGTTGGAAGATGGCGGGTATGTAGATAGGTGTGTAGGTGTGAGAGCGAAGGAATGGCAATGTGACAGACTCAACTCGATCCAGCGTCACGGCAGCCAACTTTAGCAAGCCGTATTACGTCGCACGTCGCTCCATCATTGCGCCTGGTTGTGCGTTTCCCTATCACCATCCGCAGGGGTGTAAGAACACGGCGTCTAGTGTAAGTGGGGAAGGCCTTGCCTTGTGCAGATGGTAGGGGAAGGTCGGGGGCGCAGAAGTCTGCATGATGTGCGAACCGAAGGAAGCAAACAAGTCGAAGAAAGGTAAAGGAGACGAATTGCCGCGTGTGGTTGTCGTCGTCGTTCGAGTAATAAATGTTGCATCTCGAGACTGCCGCCGTCGTTCGTTGTCCATGGCTAATTGCTGCAGGATGCCCCGCCAATGAAGGCCCCAAAGAAGCTAATGCGGTAGAGATGCATGCTTCCCAGTGACATGGCTCAGGTCGAAGCGGCCATCACATCCCCGTCAGAATCACCCAACATCGGCGCCAGTGATTCTCGGACAGCCCATAATGAGACTTCCATTTCTGCTGTTCGTTGGCACGTCGGCAGACACACGATAGAAACTGAAGCGTCGAAACTCTGCGGCGGTCTCCGAATTGGCATATATCAAATGGTCTCAGCCAGAAGGTTTCGAGTCTCTTTACTGGCATGGCGCCACGGTAAGGGTAGGTCGCAGTAGCAGTGGCAGTAGCAGAAGGCTGTAGCGATAGCGGTAGCGGTAGGGTCCAGGCTGCTCTCAGGGTTGTTTCGTCATTTCTTTGGCGGGATCCCATGTCTGGCGCAGTTTGGCCTGGCCCGGTGCCGGCCCCGTCACGGTCATGGCCCGCATGGCTAGTCCTAGAAGGCTTTCTACTCGTGCCTGCGCTCGATAGTTTGCTGTTGCTGTGTTGCAGTGATGCTTGGGAGGTTTTTTTCGGGTCGATTGGGCTTGAACTTGTCCGGTTTTTCTGGCCACTTTTGGGTCCTTGTTCTTGACTACCGGTCAAACATGAAGAGGGACGAAGGCTGCGGCACTGAATGAAGCCTGAAGGCCTGGCCATTCATGGTAGTCGCTGGGTTGGAGATTCTCGCCCACTGGGTCCAGATACGGCCAAGCACCCTGGTCGACCCCGTCCGTCGAGTGGCCCCAGACAGGCCATGACTGTTTCGACCCTTTGTGGGAGGGAGTCTGCCCTCAGCGTCCTCTGCTGAATCGACGTGTTCCTGGCGAAAGCGAGGCTTGACCGAATTTCTCTCACTCCATCGACTTTGGTTTTTTTTTTTTTTTTTTGGCGACGGTCGTCTTTTTTCGAGGTCGAATGATCCGTTGTTGTTGTTTCCGGGTCCAGCTGGTAGAACTTACAAGGTCCTGACGGTGGGAAAACGGTGGTGAGGCCTTGGGAGGGGCTACCGTTTCCAGATCAGCAGACGCCGGTGTCAACGGCCCGTAAAAGAGCGACAGCGCAGACTGGAGAGAATTGCAATAATCTTGCAACGACGAGGAAGAGCAGGAAAGGAAAGCAGCAGAGAAGTCAGGGAATGGTCAGAAAAGAGGAGGAAAGGGAACGGGGGCAGGTTGGGCGATTTATGTGAATTAGAGTACATGGCGGATGTACCTCCGTGCTGGTACTGGTGCTGGTGTCGGTCCTGCGCTCCTCCCAGTTCGGACCCATTACCTTTACAGTGCCTGCCCGTCCCTGCTCGACGGTGTCGGACAAGTGCAAAACGGTAGCTAACCCCTCCGATGAGCTGGGCACTTCCTGCCTTCCTAACCTTTGATTCCATATTTACTCCGTCCGGCGGGTGATTCTCCCAATGTCTTCGCTTTCGTGCCATCCTGTCCCTTGTTTAAGGTAACTCATGGAAAGAAGGAGCAAAGTTGGGCTGAGGAAGTTGCAGCCACCCATGTGTCATGCGGGTGCTGGTGGGAACGAGGAAGGAACGTTTGTGACCCGATTGAAAGGCGAGGAAGGTACCTGCCCACCCGACCTTCTGAGGAAACTTGGCTGCCAGGTGAAGCAGGTGCGGGTGGTCAACGTACCTCAGTTGCTTCCTTACCTCAGGTACATTAAGGTAGAATAAGCAGGAAGATAAAGCAGGAAATACCAGGCCACTTCAAGGTGAGACCTGGTATTGCAACGAGAGGAAAGAAAACCCTTTCGTGACTGCCTTCCCAGCTGCGTGCTTTCTGTGGGAATGGAGCTGACGTCGGGGCGGGCTTTGGGGGGAGCGAGGGGGTAGGGAAGCCTCGGAAATCAGCCATCATCACCTCCCGTCCTCCCCCATTCTGATAGACGCCTCATTTAGACCGTGTCAGTAAGGTACTGAGTAGAAATGGTCGGGGTATTTCACTTGTACGCACCCGTCAATGGTTTCTGCTTCTTTTCAGCCGTCTGTTCCCCTCTCCTCCCATCATACACCTTGCTCACGCCATCTCAATCATCCCACCGAATTTCTCGTCTCTCTTCACGTCGGATGTGTGCTCCTACAAATACCTTACGTTCAGGTACCTACTTTCAACAGCAAGAAGATCCTCCATCCAGCAGTAATTGAGGACCAGCTCTGCATATCCACGTGTGCCCCCTTTTTCTCCGATTCACGTTATTGCGAGAGACACGCCCTGTCGAATAGCAACATGCAAATTCCTGCCTCATCTCATCTCATCGCTTGCTCCGGCCTTTCTTCCCCGCCGTTCCTCAATCTCGCGCCCTTTCTACCTTAACCCACAGTCCAATCCAATCCAATCCAATCTAAACCCAGTTCAAACGCACGGCTTCGTCTTTCCCTTTGGCCTTTGGCCTTTGGCCTTGCCACGCTGGCTGTGTGGTAAGGTAGCTGGTTGGTTGGCTGCTAGGCCCGGCCTGGCGCATCTTGTCTCTGCCACGCCGCTCATCAAGGATGGTAGCTTCGGATCCTCTTCTCGTCTCTATTTTTCAATAACCTTTTGTTCCCTTTTTCCTGTCTCATTGCGGCCAAACATGGAATGGATGTGCTGCTCCGCGCGAGGGCACCTTCATCTGCCTGGATTCCCATGGCTTGAACCCTCCTCGGCTATCTTTCCTGTTTGTGTTGCCGTGCCTCAGTGCCTCAGGGTAACCGTAGGTAAGGTAGGTATTGGATGGGGATGGAGGTCCAAAGTAGTCTCCATTCATGGATGTCACCAAGCCCAGCATCGGCCCCATCCGGGAGATGATGGGACGAGAGACGAGACGTGGATGCGCACACTGCACTGCACTGCACTGCACTAACCACACGAGATTGAAAACCACCATCAGCGCTTGCTTCACATCACCTCCAGCTTTGCTCGATCTTGACAAATCCCTGTCAGATGTGCCACTACTCGATCTTGTACAGCCTCCATCAGGAAGAAGAACTTCCAAGCATCGATTCCCACCTCAGCCGGCGCCATTGCTATTTTATTTCGCTCGCATCACTTTGCCCTTCGCTTCACCGCTCGAACCGATTCAGACTCATACCTCGACGGTTCCCATGTTTCTCCACTCTTGGGCACCCTTGTTGTTGTGGCCAAGCACCCAAGATGCCGGACCGCATGGATGGCCCGCCATTCACATTTACGAATACAAAAGCGTCCCTCCATCCTCGCCAAACCCCCCTCACCAACCCTGAGGCAGTCAATGCCAAAGTTCAGGGACTGCTTAGGTAGAACGTCGCGGGCATTGAGATAGCTTCTCGTTTCGCTCCCATTACAATGCAAGGAAAGCTCCAAGCTTTTGAGCACATCCTGAAACAAATCATCGCCATCACGGGCGTGAGCGTTTCCTGGTGGGTGCAGATCTGCCCAAGAAAAGGCGCACCATCCAACCATCCATCATCATCCCTTCCGAGACCCAAATCTGACCAGCAAACGCCAAAGCTTTAACGCCCGCCAGCCTTGATCTCGGCCCACCTCCCCTCACACCCGACATGGCGAAATCTCATGGAAATCTCATGATTTGTAGTGATTCAGTTCCATATGAGTGTGAGCGTACAGGCTTGCCGCTCTCCGATATAACGAAGCAAGCATCCGTAGCAAGACTACATTAAAAAAAGAACTGACTGGGAGGCCTGCCTTTCTCATGGAGCGCGAGCAACAAAGTATCCCTTCTCTCTCAGCAGGTTGTGCTCAGTATTGGAGCACGGTATTGGTGCGAGATCTCAAATTATCTTCCCCTTAACAGTCAGGATAATGGTACAAGACCATCAGAAAATGAGTTTCTGGCAACACTTGCATACATGGTATGTACCACAGGGCGATGAGCAGAGTTCGTCGAGTCCTGTTCTCCTCTGCTATCCACGGATAGTCCAGACTCCAGCATCCCTCCCCGCCATCTCACCCCCCCTTGTGCTACCGTCCCTTTCCCAGCCCTGCACATCCGCTCTGTGACCAATCTGCACTGAGCTGGTTCAAACGGAACTTGTCTAGCGTAAACGTCGGCTCCACTACTTCTGTGGGGCACAGACCTTCGACGGCGCCGCCAACCTGGATGCCCGATGTTTGTTGTTGGTTCTGCTGCTCCAGGTCATCCCGATACCTATTTATCCTGTAGATGATTGCTATTATGTTATGAGAGACAACAAGTAGGAAAGCATTGATGTCCATCTCGATCATTGCGTCCACAGCTCGTGTTACTTACAACTGCGGCGTAAAAAGTACCGAAGCAAGTGTCTGGTCTAGGCCTCTTGTTTGAACATACCTTGAAACTTGAAAGTGATATCTGGATTGATTGGCCTTGCGTCTAACATTGTCAAATAGGAATGAATTATCTTGCCCATAGTTTCACGAGTTGCAAATCGATGTTGTTGATAATACACTGCAGGAACAAATCTCACTACAAATAAGTGAGTCGAATCAAGCTTCGCGATACACTGCAATGAGAGTCTCGTGTCGTGCCTTTTCGATGTGTTGCGCATCTATCGACTGAAACGTGCCAATGAGCCTTGTCTTTCCTGTGCGTAAGGTTGTGAAGAGCGATACTTTTCACCTTGATTGGAGCCCCGTGGGACGCAAGCCTAGAGACGCAATGGGAAACGCAATTGAGGTCATCGTGGGATCGAGCTCATGATGAATTCCAACTACTGGATGATAATATGGTGTACTTGCATTTCGATTCCATGAGGGTAAGCCCTCGATAGACTCTGTACAGGAAGTAGAGTCCACGGGTTGTCTGTGGCGTTTCTCGTGTGCGCGAACCTGTGTTGCTATTCTAATTTGATTTTGAAACCAATTCCAAAGACAGAAAGAAATTCAGCAGAGAGGGTGTGCTTAAGCAAAACACGATTTGATGCCCTAGAATATGGTAATGATAATGTAGGAACCATCTTTGAGCGCTTGAGCCGAAGGCTGCTTCTTGTTGAGGCTTTATGCCTTCACGACCAACTTACATGCTGCCCTCGAGACGGGAGTTCGGTGAGAGAAGATGTCACCACGGTGAGCATGGCACGTGAGCAAGCCTCATTTCTCATCAAGGTGTGGCTCAAATCCACTTTACACGACTCACGGACCACCTCCCCCCGCTGTTGCTCGTTGCCCTCCGCTGTGGCAGGACCCCGGTCCCCTGAGGACTTGAGTCCCGAAGGGCGTAGGCAGGCACGCCGCACGCAGAAAAGACCGGGCGGGCAGGCTCAGAGGCTGCACCGGCCGTCATGCGTTATCGATAACCAAAAATTTCTTTACTTCCGACCGCGTCGCGTCCCGCACTTGACTCTTGACTCTCTTTCTTCCCTCCCCTCCATTCTGCCAAACAAGAGTTGATCGCCACCAGACAGCCTCGCCCCCCATCTTGAACGTATACGATACCCTTCTTACGAACGATTTTTGTTGTCCTGTCGCAAAAAAATCAGCCATCATGCGTTACGTTCTCGTCTCAGGCGGTGTCATCTCTGGAGTGGGCAAGGGCATCATCGCCTCTTCCACGGGTCTGGTGTGTATCCGAATCCCTGTTGAAATTTCCTTATCTACGGGCTGTGACTTCACACTCTGAGACCACACTTTGAGAGCTTTGCCACACCAAGCCATTGGGGATAGCGGGGTGTTTTCTTCATGGGATCTCACAGCCATATCATGCATGCATGCAATGCAGCCAGCCTCGAATGATGCATCATTGCTAACGGTTGGGGTTTCCATGAACAGCTCCTCAAGACCTTGGGACTGCGCGTCACTAGCATCAAGATCGACCCTTACCTGTCGGTGAGTGAAACCTCCCCTGAACCCCTCTCTTGACCGTGTGTCCCAGTAACTGACGATGACATACAGGTCGATGCTGGTCTTATGGCTCCCGCCGAGCACGGCGAATGCTTTGTGGTTCGTATTCCTTGAACCCTGGAGTGCCATTCCTGGTCCGGGGCATAGGGACTAGTGTCTCTATCCAAGCCACACCTAAGATGATGAGGTGTTGGTAATTCTCGGAGCAGTCTGTAATGTTCTGATTTGACGGTAATCGCTGACCATCATCAGTTGCACGATGGCATGGAGGTAGATCTCGGTAGGTGAACCTCTGGACGACAGCTGGCCCATGGATCCCTCCCCCTTTTCTCCCCCGGGGGAGAAGCTATTGCCATTCTTATCAATCGCAAATCTCTGACAACGAGGCTCGCACACAGACCTGGGCAACTACGAGCGCTACCTCAACATCCGTCTGACGGGCGAGCACAACATTACCACCGGCAAGGTCTACAGGCATGTCATTGACAAGGAGCGCCGCGGCGATTACCTTGGAAAGACGGTTCAGGTGTACGTTTGGCCTCCACAGGTTTACCTACATCTTTCAATTTGCTGACAGATGCCAGCGTGCCTCACGTCACCGATGCGATCCAGGACTGGATCGAGCGTGTTGCCAAGATCCCCACAGACGACTCCGGCGAAGAGCCCGATGTCTGCATTATCGAGCTTGGGTAGGTTTCCAGCTGGCCCCCTTTCCAACATATAACCATATACCTGCAAACCGGTTCTTCGATTCGAGATCGCGTCTTCACGAATATCAGTCGGTTCAGATGCTAACATGCTACTACAGAGGCACAGTCGGTGATATCGAAAGCGTACGTTACTCCGGAGACGTGCTAGACGAAGAGGTCGTACTTTTTGAAGCATTTGAAGCATACTAACACCACATCTAGATGCCCTACGTCGAGGCATTGACTCAATGTTTGTGCTACAAACTCTCCCGGGCTGGTTCGACTGCTGACCTCTCATAGTGCGCCACAGAGCCGGAAGCGGCAACTTCATTCAGATCCACGTCTCCTACGTACCCACCATCCACGGTGAGCAGAAGACGAAGCCCACACAGCATGCCGTGAAGACGGTTCGCAGTTACGGCCTGGTTCCTGATATGGTAGGATTGGTTGTTTCTGATGGTTCGTCCCACTGCTAACGACTGCCCAGATCGCCTGCCGCTGCGAGCAGCCCCTTGAGGAGGCTACGGTGAGAAAGATTGCCCTTCTTTGCCAGGTCGACGTCCCTCAGGTCCTCGTCGTTCGCGACATGCCCACCATCTACCAAGTTCCTCTCCTCTTGGAGGAGCAGAACCTCATCCCCTGGCTGCGCAAGGCCGTCAACTTGGACGCTCTGTCCATCCCTCAGTCTCGCATCGCCGAGGGAGCGGCACTATGGAAGACATGGGCTTCCGTCGTCAGCCGCCCGTACGACGGTGAGATCAACATCGCCCTTGTCGGCAAGTACGTCAAGTCTCAGGACGCCTATCTGTCCGTTGTCAAGGCTCTGGAGCACTCGGCGATGCACCTGCGCAAGAAGCTCAACATCTGCTGGGTTGATGCCGAGCATCTCGAGATCCAGGCCAAGTCCGCGGATCAGGCCCAGTACCACAAGGCATGGCACGATGTCTGCACCGCCTCCGGTATCATTGTCCCCGGTGGCTTCGGTACCAGAGGTACCGAGGGTATGATGAAGGTTTCCAAGTGGGCGCGTGAGAACGGTACCCCGTTCCTCGGTGTCTGCCTTGGTTTCCAAACTGCCATCATCCAGTACGCCCGCGACTTCCTCAATATCGCTGACGCCACCTCGGAGGAATTTGATGCCCAGGCTGAGAACAAGGTCGTCATCTACATGCCCGAGATCAGCCGCGACAAGCTCGGCGGTACCATGCGCCTCGGCTTGCGCCCAACCGAGTTCCAGCCCGGCAGCGAGTGGTCTAAGCTGCGCGCCCTGTACGGCGAGGCCGACTCGGTGGAGGAGAGACACCGCCACCGTTACGAGGCCAACCCGGCTTACGTCGAGAAGCTCTCCGAGGCCGGCTTGAACTTCATCGGCAAGGACGACACTGGTGAGCGCATGGAGATCTTTGAGCTTCAGAACCACCCCTATTTCGTTGGAACCCAATTCCACGCAGAGTACCAGTCCAAGGTCCTCAACCCTAGCGTACGTTTGCCCACCCATATCCCCTTCCCTCGCGTGATACTGACAAGCAGGACAGAGACCCTACCTCGGCTTCGTTGCCGCCAGCGCGGGCTGCCTCGACCGCGTGGTCAAGGAGGAGCTCGCCGCTTCCAAGCAGGCCAACGGCGTCAAGCACGTCGTTTAAGAATCTGTTATCCATTTCGCATTTTTTCTTCCAGCATTTCTGAAAAGACGGGATACACGACAAAGAATGTTTATCTCAAAGTAGACATGACATGGGCAGGCAAGGCATCCGAGAAGGCAGTTGGGATTGTTTTCTTTTTCTTTACTCAAATCACTAGAGATTATATTGGGCTATCCAGAAATGAACCAACCAAGACAACTCATGAATGAACGCGCGTCTGATTAGATGGGGAACTTATCTTGGGGGCAAGGCGGATGGCATTCTCGGCGGCGCGGGCGTTTTCTTGTTTTAAAATAGGATAAAATCTGCATGTTAGATCATCCTGGGTTACAAATATAGGGGGAATTGCTCTCATTTTCAATCTTGACTGCACAATGCTGCATCTTTTCCAAACGTGCACAGCAACGATGACCGGCCTGCTTGGCCTTTCTCCATTCACCATGGGTTCTCCTTAGTGCAATGTTCCTGTGCTTTGGATTCCCCTTGGCGGATAGGGATAAGGTAGACTTCGAGTGCTTACAAAAAGATGGGTTCACGAGAATCATGCCAATCCATCTGCCGAAGCACGGAAAAGCTGCCAGCTGCGAAGCATACTCCAACGGACGTATTTCCCGCCAATGAAGGTCTGGCGGTTATGTTCATTGAACTTACTTGTTCGGAACCCTAGGATATGAATGCATCTCACACTGGTCAGCTGCGCACGTGGACATATCGGAGCCATGTTACCATCTTGGTTTGTTGTAGGATTATAGCGAGATGCGGTGATATGAGCTGCCGTCTTGGCGTAAACGTGGGATTTCTCGTACGTCTTGTATCTTGTCGTTGGTTCGTCTGGATCGTCACCCCGCAGTGAGAATGAGGGGTGCATGCGGCGACATGGGGATGTTTTCGGGGTGAGGGATGAAGCAGGGGGTGGTTGTCATATCGCTCCAAGTCTATCGGTTGGACTGCCCGATATCCCCAGATGGTCATCCTGGGAGGGCAAGGTCCGGGGAAATACCATCTGGGCGAATGGTAGAGAGCTTAACCGTAGTAGATGTCGAGCCTCTGATATAAAGTTGATGATGAGGGCGTCTTGCTCACCACGCTACCTAGCCTGAGCAGCCACCGCAGCAAGGTCGAGCGTCTCTATTACAGATAGCTTTTCATGCAGGATAGAAACACCAGCCATGGAGAAGCAGAATGAAGCTACAGGCCACCGCGTCGAGGCGACGACCTCCGCCTTGGACGACGAGAAGAACAACACCCTCGCACACCGCCACGCGAAGGAAGTCAATGTCCAGTCCGTCGCCCTCGCCGACGCTATTGCCAAAGACAAACCCGACTACAAGTCCAAGTCGCAGATGACGCTCTACGCGATGATGTGTCTCTGCGTTCTGAGTACGTCTCTCAAGCTCCATCCAAACCTCCCTTTCCATAAGACGTGATGACTTTGTAAAAAGATCAAAGACACCCCTTAGCTGACAATCTCCAACTCTACAAAAGACGGCATCATGAACGGCTACGACGGCTCCGTAATGTCCGCCATCAACGCAATGGACCCTTTTCAAGCCCGTTTCCGCATCGGCCTCACGGGCGAGCTCAACGGCGCCGTCTTCTCCATCTACACCGTCGGCAGCATCATCGGCAGCCTGCTGTGTGGGTACATCATGGACCGCTGGGGCCGCCGCGCCTGCATGTTCTCCGGCGCGTCCATGATCGTGCTGGGCTCCGTGCTGCAGGCGAGCAGCTTCCAGCTGCCGCAGTTCTTTATAGGCAGGTTTATCGTCGGTACGGGGACGCCCATGTGCGGGACGTCGGCGCCTGTGTTCTTGGTGGAGATTGCGTATCCTACGTGGCGGGGGTTGGCTGGGGGGTTGTATAATGTTTTGGGGTGGTATATTGGTGCCAATAGTGAGTTTTCCTTTTTTGTTTTTTGGTTTGCTTTCACTTGGATGGATGTCCTTGATGGGAAGCTGACTGTGAGTAAGTGGCCGCGTGGACATGCTACGGCACAAACTTCATCCCCAGCGACTGGGCGTGGCGTATCCCCTACATCGTCCAGCTCGTCCCGGCCACCATTGTTATCTCCGTCGTCTGGTTCCTGCCGGAGAGCCCGCGCTGGCTCTGGTCACAAGGCCATACGGACCGCGCGGCGGCGATTCTGACAAAGTATCACGGCGACGGGAACCCGCACTCGGCGCTCGTCAAGCTCGAGCTCGACGAGATACGGACGTCGCTGGAGGCCGAGCAGGAGCTGAGAAATAATAACTGGAACTATAAGGTTCTCGTTAACAATCGGCCGAACCGGTACCGCATGTGGCTCATCATGCTTGTTGCTGTGTTTTCTCAGTTTATTGGGGGATCGGTGATTTCGTACTATTTACCTGCGTGAGTAACACATTTCCAGCACGAAGCAGGATTGAACATGTACTGATTGTGGAGTTTTACAGTATGGTGCGCGGGGTTGGCATCACGGACTCGAGCCGACAACTCCTTCTCAACGGGATCAACACCGTCATATCCTTCGTCAGCGGCATCTTCGGCTCCTTCTTCGTCGACAAGGTCGGTCGCAGACCGCTGTTCCTCTGGGGCACCCTGCTCACGGGGCTCGTCTACATCCCCATCAACGTCCTCGCCGCGAAAGCAGAGCACCACCTAGACGAAGGCACCGCGGTCCCTAAGCCGCAGGCCTACGCCTTCATCGCCATGATCTTTTCGTACGGTATCTTCTGGGGCTTCTGCTGGACGCCGCTGCAGGCGCTGTACCCGGCGGAGATTCTGAATAACGAGATCCGGGCCAAGGGGATGGGCGCCAAAGGGTTCATCTCTGGCGTTGCGAGTTTTATCAATACGTACGGGACGTCTGTGTCGATTAAGCATATCGGGTGGAAGACGTATACGATTTTCTTGGTGTTGCATTTTGTGCATCTCGGGTTGATGTATATGTCTTGCGTTGAGACCAAGGAGAGGACGTTGGAGGAGCTGGAGGAGATTTTCAGCGATGCGAAGCCAGTGAAGAGGAGTTTGCAGAAGACTACTGTTGTTGTTGATCGTGGGTTGGGAGTCAAGATCAAGGACGATGCTTGAGTGCCGGGTTTCCCTTTTTGGACTACCTGAAGATCGGTACCCTAGCTTGGGATGAACCATTGCTAGGACTATCCGCTCAGGACAAAAACCCGAGGGGTGTCATGACTTCCTGTTATGGAGCGTTAGTCGAGAAGTGAGGAAGGACCGACCTGATGGTCTGAAGATTCTACAGAAATCAAAACTTGGAAAGAAAGTTAACAAGACCGGACCGATCGAGGGGTGAACATGGATCCCGGAATAGACTGGAGACCTCACGGTCTGTTCGGGGCCTCGATAGCCCAGAACCCCTCGGCCATGCGGCCTGATCTTGTTGAGAATCAGAAATGATTCACTCTTCATAAGGGTTGGTGACGTTGAATGAGGAAGTTATACTCCAGGCAGCTTCCGCCATCCGCGTATTCACCTCATGTGTATTCAAGAAATCACAAGTTCATAAGAAGCGGACGCCACTGAGGAGGCTCATATGATAGCTCTTCTCCTCTTCATCCAGTGATTCATATGACACCTCAACGCAGTATCCCATATGTAGTCAAGCGACCCAAGCCTTTTCATGCGGAACCACACTCTACATACGACAGAACCTGCCTGATTGTAGGGTCTCCAAGGTCCCTAGCCCGATTCACCTTCTCCCTCCTTTAACGCACTCTTGTTCGAGACTGAGGACTACTAAAGGCGTGGTACGCACAACGACTTTGAAGGCTCTAAGCATCGAAACAACTCAGTTCAAAAGGTAGTGTGTGGACGCGTAGACAGCAATTGAATAACACCTGAAGCAGGAAATTTCACAAGAGATCGCCCTGTTTCAATTTGGTAGAGTCAAGACTCGCCTTGGCCCATCTGACCTTTACGGCACAGGTCATGGGGGCATACAAATTGCAGGGCAAAATCGACAGCTGACAGTTTTGCGCGTGTGAAAACGCCTTGACAGCTCTTAGAGAGCCTTCCAGGGTCGGTGTGGCCTTGTTCACCCGACCGCAGTCTTGAGATGCGTTCTTCGTAGAGTTGGGGTGAATTGTGAATTGACTTCTTTGGCTGCTCGGTACCGGGGTCACGTGTGAAGGTCGGTTTCGGATGTGACTCTTAGACCAAGTTAAAATTTGATAGGACAAGGGCATATATGATTCTCTAGATCGCAGGCAGCTAACTTGGAAGGTCATTACTTGACTCGGGCTGGTCGTGTGCCTGAGTCGCTCAAGCCTATGAAATTGGATGTGCCTAGTAATCAAGTAAGGTTCTAACTCGTCCCATACTTGATATTTTCCCACGTGGCTCTGCGCATTGACTGAGCTCTCAATGGCCAAGATTCGCCGAGATGGAGTTCCCCGAGGCCGATAATTTAAAAGCTGCCATGAGTCGTAGTTGCTCAGCACTCGGTTGCCTAAAAAGAGAAGGAAAGGAAAAGAAAGTGGTGGACATCAAGCTTCATTCTGATACAGCCATAATTTCGTATCAATCACTTTCATTCCATTTACGCGGATTCCACGGACAATGGCATCCCACAATATGCTGTGCGATGAAGTCTTGTCAAGGAGAGATTTATAGTTCACAGTTAGTCTGAGCTACATCCCCCATCCCGGTCGTTATATTCACGAACAAATTGAGGGCATGGATTGAAGAGAATTGATTTTCAGAGACTCCTAGGTACTTAATGCTAATGTCTTGCCGCTTCCCAAATCACTCCTTCCAAAACGGACCTACCATCAACGCCTTTGATTCCAGAGCTTCATCAGCCCCGAAAAAAATGCAATTCTCCTCAATCTCTGCGGTACTGGCGCTAGCCACAGTCGCCACAGCTATCCCCGCAAGCGATGGGTGCCGCATGACGGAGGGCGTCAAGACCACCTGTGTCATGTCGAGCAACCGCATGGCCTGCGACTGGCCGGCGTCATGCCCGGTTGGCCAGAGGGTCAAGTTCGTCGACAACGCGCCGCAGTGCAAGGGTAAGGATTGGGGTACGCCTTGCACCGGATACTGGAAGTGTTGCCCTCGGTAAATGTCTTTGTTGGACTGAAGTTGGGAAGAGTGAAAGGTAATTCTCATAAAGAATAACTTTGCGCGTGTACTTTTGCAACGCCCGACTAATAATCAGCCTAGTATACCCTGCATATATGAGGATTTGGTGTCTGAGGTTCTGTGAATATAGATCCGGGCCTTCAGTGGGAGAAGTTGATGCTGGCTTAGCCCCCAGTGCATTGAGTCAACAGGGGCTGTTGTCCATAAGCTATCACAAAGAAAGATGTTTATATTGTGTGAGCCCTAGTCTCTGCCGTAGTGTTTCAAGTCTACGAAGGTACAAGGGAATGATGGAAATTGTCGTCAAATATGAACTCTGCAAATTTCCACCAAGAAAGATATTGGTATCCCTGAAGTTTGCTGACTTAGAGCCAATTGTGAGACTTTAAGGTACGTCGTTACTGAAATCTTTTGCTAAGAAAACTCCGTTGCAACCTTTCACTCGCTATCACCACCATTTTCCGGCCGAAACGTCACACCTCAGTGGCTATGACGGAGAGTGTGTCAATTATTGTGGAATTCGAAAGACTTCATTTACCTTTAAGACGCGCTAGGATATGTGGCAAAGAAAATTAGCTTGTATGGGTTGATATTATGTTGCTATGCTGAGCTGCCACTCGTACCGAACAGCCCCCAATTCTCTCCGAGGCGAGGGGCTGGTATGACGCACGAATCTCAAGCTCAATCAGTTACCCGAGATGCTGACGATGGTAAACCGTGGTGCTGTCGATGCGCCACGCGACCGAGGCGCGTAAAACAAGCGACATTGTCCTTGATGCCTAGGTATCTTCACTGACAAGCAAATTGAGGTCTTGTCCAGGGCTGCGGCAATGAGAATCGATCACGAGGAATTACGGGGTCTCTCCCTCCTCAAGTTCTCCAACTGTAGAGCCCACTGAGGTGCATTTTCTTAACATAATCGTCTTCGTATGATCCGGCTCGATCTGTCGCCTCTCACGATATTCTTATACCGCTCCATGACACCTTCTGGCATTCGAATGTCGTATTCCAAAAGAAGTCTTGCAATGAGCATCTTAATCTCTGTAGCAGCAAAAAAGCGGCCTGGACAAGCGTGGCGGCCAAAGCCAAAGGGCATGTTCTCCTTGGTCGATGACACGAATTGATACTGTTCCTTGTTTGCATACTGTAACGGGTCGCTGCGGGCCTCGCTGCGGATGGACACGAAGCGGTAGGGATCGACTTGGGTTGATTCAGTGTAGTAAAGATTGTCTTGTAGTGGGCCGACCATGGGCACCGCGATGTTGGTGCCAGGTAGGAGCTGAGTGCCATCTTTAAGCGTCACTGGTTTTGTGATAGTTCGCATGAAGCTGATTAAGCTGGCGGGATTGAAACGTTGGGACTCGCGTAAGACTGAGTCGAGCAGCTTCATGTGGAAGAGGGCGCTAGTTGACCATTCGTTCTCATTGGCGGCTAGAACAGATTAGACCTCTTTTCGGAGAGCGGGAATGACATCGGGACATCGTGCAGCAATGTCATACAACCTTTTGTCCGATCAGTCTGATGAGCCACGTCGCCTCCTCGAACATTTCATGGCCTGGGATGACCTACGTATGCGTGGCTGCCGTTGTGGTGGTGTGGATAGCAACGACGCTCATGCTGAGCTGCGTTTCGGCGAGCTGCTCATTCTTGCCCATGCCAAACTTGCTAGATTTGACAATGAACCATTGCAGCATGTCCTCTGGTACCTCGGTAACTTCTTTGTGCAATCTTTTGCGTGCTTCAATGACTGGGATCAGGACTTGGGCAGCGCGGCGTCTGTGTTCAGCCAACTTCTTAATCTCAGGGACATATTGTCTGCCGATGAAGCGCAAGAACTTTGGCCACCTCTTTATCTTGGCCACTGCCTGGAAGAGGTCGACGACAAACATAGTGCTGGCCTCTAGATACTCTTCTTTGTGGCAAAGCTCGGGGCCAACGAAGACGCGGCCGGAGAAGACAGCTACCATTTTTAGTAGTTTCTCATAGAGTACTACCTCCTTCCATTCAGGACAGGGGCCGATGTTGTCCAACACGGTAAGTTCGATATGGCTTGATAGCGTGACGGAGATCTTGCTGAGACTCGGTGTAAGGTTTGATATGATCACATTAAGCAAAAGGGGGTTGATTGGATGGTAATCCGTCCATCTGGTCTCGCAAAGCTAAGGCAGCATCAGCATCAACTCTGTAGAGTACCGAGAGAAATTCACGAACGGCTTCCAAGAGAGGAACGTTGTTGACAGTGTCATTCGGCATCGTCCGAAGATCGTCGCGATGTTGAAGCGGAATCATTACGATATCGCCTGTCATGGTGTGAGCTGCCTTAGCAGGCCTGGCGGCCGCGAGTATTCTTCGGGAATACCATAACGTCACTACCTAATCGCGTGGCAGTCATGTCGTGACGGGCGGATAAGGTCAATCTAACTATCTCACCGCCGAGAGAATGCTCAAAACTATAGGATTGAGAGCTGATCATGCTGGCGGTGTGCGTTACGATCTACGCAAGATTTCCAGCGGTGCCATTCACTCAATCGTGTACCTTGCCACACTATCATGATGAAGGTGTCACCGTGCTCTGAGTTTTCCACTTTGACGAGGAAAGTAGCAAGGCAGTCGACTTTTGAGAAAGTTGAAGCTTCGTCATCACTAACATCTTCAATCTGCTCGGAGCCGTCAAGCTTTGTGCAGTTACCACAGCCTTTGGACTTGGATTGCAACCATGGCATCTAAGTGGAACTGGATGATGCGCGAACACGTCTGGTACATCTCACTCTCAGAGTACGCATCACGTTGCGCCTTTCCGTTATGAAAGAACTTCTCGGCCCGAGGAAAGGCAACTGGTCTTGCTATCTCATCTTGTTCTGGCGGGAGCACAAGAGTCCTCTTTTTGTCGCTGTAGCCGACTCTTTTGACCTTTGAAGGGTCTCGGAAGCCCTCAAGGCCATTTGAACAAATTTGGCATGAAGCAATCTAAGTTTACTTAGCAGAATATCCAGTATAATCGTGCAGTGATACATAGAATGGCGTGCTTGGTCGATCTTTTCGCTGATGCGGTAGATTGACAAGTCGTTTCTTAGACAGTCAGAGTTGGTGCGGCGAGGAGCTCCGCGGAAAATGACGCATCTTCCTGCCGCTCAGCTGCAACCAATGGGCACAAAGCTGCATGCGCTGACAGACCGACTAACTAGCCCTTCATAAACTTATGATACTCTCGACTGGATTGCTCTTATCCCCTTGCGTCAGCAAAATACTTCCCTTCATTCATGTTTCAACACACGCCACCTCCCTTGACCCCCCAGCTCTACTACAATAATAGCTCGGATGTATCCGAGTCGGCTGGCCAGCCGGTGCATCCGGATCTTGGTTCTGAAGCCTGGTCCGGACACTATCCCTATTCAAATCGAACTTCAGGAAGCAAGTATCGATGACCTCCCAACGTTCGAGGCGCTGTCATATGTCTGGGGAGACCCATCAGAGCGGCGACAGATCGACTGCTCTGGACAACTTGTCTCGATTACCCAGAACCTTCACGATGCTCTGCAACACCTACGGCATCCAGACCGAGAGTTGTTGATATGGGCAGATGCTCTGTGCATCAATCAAGAGGATATGGACGAGAGAGCAGACCAAGTACAACTCATGAGAGACATTTACTCGCGTGCTGAGAGGGTAGTGGTATGGCTAGGCCTGGACAACGAAGGCCGGGCCCCCCGTGCGATGTCTTTGATCGAGACGATTCATCAAGCTTGCGAAGATCACGCATTAGCTAAGAACATCGATCTTGTGACCATGGCTCACTTTACGCCGGCGACACAAGCGCTAGAAGGACTCGCAGGGATCTCTATCGAGAATGTTGCTGCGGCTGGGATGCGTTTGAGTAAACCAGAGCTGAAGGCAGAAGACTGGGAAGCGCTGGGATGGCTGCTGTCTCGACCTTGGTTCACGCGAGTTTGGTGCGTGCAAGAAATCGTTCTCGCCCGATCTTCCAGAGTTTACGTCGGCTCTGTATCCTTAGACTGGGTCAAGCTGGGAGTCACGGCTGCCTGGTTAAGCGAGCAGCATCTTGCAAATGACTACGATGTGCCGGCTGAGATCGAAAATATGCCATTTGACAATGCGCATGCCATGTTCGACACAAGCGATATACCAGAATCAACTTTCTTGGAAATTCTCATTGCTTTTCGAGATCACCATGCCACAAACTTGAGGGACAAGGTCTATGGGCTGTTGGGGCTCATGCGCCCAAAAGACCTCGAGCTTTTCCCGAGTGTTGACTACCGAAAAAGTGTGGCAGAGGTTTACGCCGACGTTGTCATTACTGCTGTCACAGACAGTAAAACATTGGCTTCTTTGTGCTATGTCCAACATGGAGTCGAGTACAAACAAACCGATGTTCCTTCATGGGTACCAAGATGGGATGTGAGTGGCGACGTGTCATCTATTCTCGATAGCCGATCCCTGACAGCCTGGAAAGAGGGCGACAAGCATGGTCTCCCGGAACTGACAGATTTTAACCCATCATCAGATGGCAAGTTAGCCGTAGCTGGTGTCAGATTCGACACCATTGCTTGGATAACCCGCGCTCTGGACGTTCAAGACTTCAAGGAAAGATCCACAGGCTCTGAGGTGTCACCTCATCCGATGCTAGATCTATGGCATCTTGCGTCTTCAAACATGTCGTATCCACAATCTCAATCTGAAGACTCGCTGATGGCCGTGTTGATGATGGCTCTCACTCTGACTGCTGGGGTTACTGTTGGGTATGAGCGTGTGGAAGAGCTCGAATCATCTGACGACCGTGAGCAGTTTCATGCAGACTACCTGAAATACGTACACAGCTTACTTGAGGTTTCTGGCCTAGAGTCTTCAACTTTCGAGCCTCTCAATATCGCATTGAGTGACGGGAACGCCTCGCGATTCAGAGTCGCAGCGTCCCGCGCTTGCGACCAGCGATGTGTCTTTGAGACAGCAAAGGGGTTCTATGGACTAGCACCAGCCTGCGCAAGAGAAGGAGATGTGGTTGTGATGTTGTACGGTGGGCCGATCCCGTTCGTTCTTAGAGAAGTTAACAACGGGTGGTGGCTACTGGGCGACTGTTTCATCGATCCGCTCATGCCCGAGGCTGCTGACGATACGATCAGAGCTCGGTTCGGCGAGGAGGAAGTCTTTTTGCTTGTCTAGATATGACTTGAAACGTGTGCAGCATTATGTCAGTACATCGTAATTCAAAGACCTCAAATATTCATTTCGGTTCCCATTATCCTGAACCCCGTTTATTCAGTAAGTTCCCCTCAATCGAGAACTACCGAGGTGGACCTCGCTTTGCTGTGCCCCTGGCCTGCGTAGCTTGCCCCAACGAGTTACACACAAGTGATTACATCATTTTTTGGCATGAAATGCTCTATGTGAAGAAACTTGTTGGTCGCCACGATCTTGAACCACGCATATTGGCCGATGCCATGACTTTTATTTCCGGGTCGGGGCTGAAGGATCTTTGGAAAGCGGAGTTACTCACATAAAGTCGGGGAAGTCCCAACGAACCCCTCAAAAATGCTCTTAATGAATCCTTCTCCAGAAAGAAAGATCAAACTTTGGACATTGTTTGATTGACAAGAAGTAAACGAAACTCTTCAGAATGCACTCCATGTCAGAACCTCCGGAAATCATCACCCCGCAGGACCAGGCGGGGTCCACTGGGTACCAAGAAAGCTGGAGCTTTCTGGACGATGTGAAGGTTAGTCATCGCCTTGTAGTGGCCATTCAAGCCAGTAATGTGAACGGTATTGGTTTTCCTGACCGACAATTCAGCGACGCTTCGAGGCAACTCGGCCGGAGGTTTATGCGGCCTTCATCAAGGCCCTGAGTAACTTCTACACTTCAACACAGAACCCAACCGGAAACTCTGAGGCGGTGCTCTTTGAGACCCACGAGACAGTAAAGGCGTTGCTGCAAGGGCATGACGACTTATTAGAAAGATTCGAAAGCAGTCTTCCCCAAGAATATCTTTACCGAAGGCATGAAGCAGCGGCAACGAGGCAAAGCTAGTACCCTGTAAAGGCAGTCTTTACATTATACATGCAGTCTCTTATCTCACATCAAGCCACATCGGAGGAGCGTCATATGACAAGATAGACTCGGCTCATCTGTGTTCGCATGAGCCCGGGCCAACGGAAGGGCTCGGTTCACAAGCATCTTGGTGTCTGCTTCTGAGCTTATCCGGTTCATGAAGCGTCCAGTGCCCTTTTCCGTGTTGAATGCCTTGTTCGCGCAACGCTTATTTCTTATCCCAATGTCCGAAGTTTGACATACCCAACATCTTCCTGGAAGCTTTACCCAACATGCGGAGATCCTCCGCCATTCCCACATCCAAAATCACCCAACCAACCGTGACTCGCCAATGCCGCTTTCTCCACAGCTGCCAATTGCTCTTGGCGCACTTCCCCTCTTCTGAACAAAAGTAGAGTCTCAATCCTACCGCCAGCTTGTGAGACATTACTGCCGGCTGTTTCTTACTTTTTCCAGAATGGGTCTAGGAAGATCCCTGAGAACCCTGGTTGTTCTTGCCCATCAGCAACGCTTTTTTGCATTCCACGTACGGGGTTTTATAATGCCATCCAACTATAGGCCATGTTGTCAACCCCAGACTTTTGCAACTCCAGTCTGGGGTGGCGGGGTGACTCGATCATGTGGGGATGAAGAGCCAAGGTTTCTTGATATTGACACGCCTTGAGAAGCCATTTACCGTATATGTCAGCCAGAACAGATGTACCTCTCCAGATACCGAGACCTTCCAGTGTGATGTTTCGGATGCTACATCATGCCGGCTTTTTAAAGAAATACTATACTTTTTGTCCGCCGTGTCTTTATATAGATCAGTCAGTGACCCTCACGGATCCGGAACCGTCCGTCCCAAACGATCATTGTGCAACTCTTAGCATTATCTCTCATTTAATCCCTTGTATAGGTCTGGAAGAATTGCTCAGTCATAATGGCCTTAAAAGGCGAATCTGAGGTGCGCCATCTACGTAAGGCAGCTGAAAATGAAGTCGAGGAAAAGCTTGGTCAGTCGGCCATTCACGAAGCCAAGCAAGCTTCAGACGATGAACATGCGCAGACCCTTCGGCAGGCACTCAGCGAGAACCGCAAGGCGGTGTTTTGGTCTGTTATGATATCCATGTCCATTGTGATGGAAGGGTGAGTAATTTCTGTTTTGGGTCTTCGGAAAACCCGAGATACTTGCTCAACGTTGATTGCTTTCAGATACGACGTCATCCTAATCAACAACTTCTTTGCCTATCCAGAGTTCCAAAAGAAATATGGCAGTTGGTATGGCGAGGAAATTGGCTATCAGGTCTCTGGACCGTGGCAAACAGGTCTAACTATGGCTTCCACGGTCGGTGCCATCTTTGGTTCGTGCTTCCGATCTGTTGGCCAACCCCCCAACTGGAGACTGACACCGGCCAGGCGGGTTGATGAATGGATACTTCGCATCCAAATATGGCTATCGATGGGTCATGATCGGCGCCATGTTCTTCTTGAACTGCTTCATCTTTGTGGTATTCTTTGCGCACTCTGCCGCCATGCTTCTAGTCGGGCAAATTCTTTGCGGCCTTTCCTGGGGTGTTTTTGCAACGCTAAGTCCAGCTTATGGTAATCCTCATCACTCATATCTGAAACCTTCTAAACTACTGACTGGCCATGCCATAGCTTCCGAAGTCTGTCCCACGAACCTTCGCGGTTACATGACTACATATGTGCGTTGTATCTATGGGCTGCCATCAAGTGTCACGACTAAACCCGAGTTAGGTAAATCTTTGCTGGGCAACAGGTCAGCTTATTGCTGCTGGTGTTCTCCGCGGTTGTCTAAGCATTGAAGGCGAGATGGCTTACCGGATCCCTTTCGCTATTCAATGGGTGAGTTTGCCCTAAGAGTCTACCTGGTACTAGTTGTCAAGTCGCACCACCTAATAGAAACCTCGTCACAAGCTCTGGCCTGTCCCTCTGATGGTTGTTTCATATCTGGCACCTGAGAGTCCGTGGTATCTAGTCCGAAAAGATCGCCTCGAGGATGCTAGACGGTCCATCGAGCGGCTCAGTGGCGACAAGACTCAAGACCAAATCAATGCCCAGCTAGCAATGATGGTTCACACAACTAAGGTCGAATCTGGCGTGACAAGAGGTGTGACATATCTTGATTGCTTCAAGGGCATTGATCGTCGACGCACTGAAATATGCTGTGTTGCGTTTGCAGGCCAAGTCATGTCTGGCAGCAGCTTCGCTTACACTCCGACGTACTTCTTCACTACCGCGGGAATGAAGACTGCGAATGCGTTCGAACTGAGTCTGGGAGCAAAGGGGATGGCTTTCCTTGGGACCGTTCTGTGAGAGTCCCGGTGTTAAAAAGTCCGATAATTGAGGTCGAGCTAACTCTGTATGTTTAGATCATGGTGGCTCATCACTCATTGGGGACGACGTGCGATTTATGTTACTGGGATTGGAGCCCTCACTGTTATCCTGTTCATTATAGGCATTCTTGACGTGTCCGCTGGTGAGAAGGGTCTTTGGCCATCTGGCGGTCTTTGTGTCTTCTGGCTTTTTATTTACGTGAGTGGGACTCCCTGTTACATCAGAAATACCAAAATCAAAAGGGCGAAGCTGACGACTACAGTCTCTCACCATTGGACCTATTACTGTACGTCACTGAGACCCAAGTCCCTTTAGTCTCCCTGTCAACCTGGCAAGTAGGAAGAGGGATCCTAACAAAGGCAACAGTATAGCGTCATCAGCGAGACGTCTTCGGTTCGGCTTCGTCCACTCACAGTCGTACTATCGCGAAATGCCTACCAGCTTGTCAATATTGTCTCACAAGTCCTACAGACTTACATGATGTGAGTACCACCTCGCTGAAACGGATATTAATCGCGAAAACAGATGCTTATTGACGATGTGAAGGAACCCTACAGAGTGGAATCTGAGAGGCAAGGCCGGCTTCTTCTGGGCGGGAACCGCCGGGATCATCTTCATTTGGTCATATTTCCGGCTACCTGAGTGTAAAGGCCGTACGTACGAGGAGTTGGACATGCTCTTTGCAAGAGGGATCCCGGCTAGAGAATTTTCAAAGGCTCACGTGGATGCTTACGAGGAAGCTTCGGATCATGTCGAAGATGTTATGGAAGCAACACCACGGAAGCAGGACTCTTGAATTACGCGCTTTGCTATGATAATTCGAGATAGTCCACCCAGCGCTGCTAATGCCGCAAGACAGGCCACCCAACTCACTCAAGATTGTTGATTCTGGCCTTAAAATTTATAAAGGCTTCTGGCCAGTGACGACAATGAAGTCGAAGATGGGGTGAACGTCTCTCTTTCTTACCGCCGCTCGAACCCCAGCATTGAGGACAGTGACCTCCTCTGGAGACCATCCCAAAACGTCCTTGAACAGCGCGGCAGTGAATGCCTCTACCCCTTCCAGGAAATTAACTCCCATAAGCGTGCCGACCTCCTTCAATCTGGCGTCTCTCGGCCAGCTGCCGATGGGCAGCTTGAATCTTTGCTCGCCCACCTTCTGGAAACCAGCCTCTTCAGTCCAGCGCTTAAAGGATGGTGCTGGGTCCATTGTTCTCCCAATCTTCTCACAGGCCTCCATGAGTCCGTCCATCATCTGGACCATGGCGTTGTCAGGCTTAAGTGAGCCATCTTCGGAGTACAGAGTGTTTGCAGATTCCTGGAATTCGACCCAGCCGCCAGGTTTCAGGTTCTCGTAGATTTGGTTCACCAGCCGAGGCCAGTCCTTGATGGAACCTGCCATATAACGACAGTGGATGTAGTCGTATTGCTCGGGCTCCGCCCAGTCTAGCTCAACGTCGTCGATGATGAACTTGACATTCGGCGGCACCCATTGTGGCTGGATGGGGCTGAGGTCGTTCCCGACAATCACTTCGGCCTCGGGGTGCTCGTCACCAAACTGGATAGGCCAGATACCCGTGCCGGTGCCGATATCGAGAACCTTCAGTCCCTCTGTTTTGATGGGCGCAAGGTACAGGCGATCATGCATCAACCTGAAGAAGACATGATGAATCATATCAAGCCGATCCTGTTCCTCCTCGTCGTTGGGAAAATTGTAAGAACCGGATTGATAGCCATGGTACCGGCGACCATGCTTCCATTCGTATGTTGACGTGACTGACTTGAGAGAGGTGCTGGCGCGAGAAGCTTCATCATCGCCCCAAGACGAGTCATTTTCTTCCCGATCGACTTCTACCTCCACTTCGGGAGCGGGCCGCTCGGGTTCGGGCTCGGGCTCAGCCACGGCTTCAATTTGGGGGCTAGCCGGAGTCGAAGCGGCAGGAGTTGGAGTCGGTTCCGCCATTTTTGTTTCGTTGGAGGTGATGCGAGAGTCTCAAGGACTGAATTGATTGAGCAAGAGACTTTTAACGATCAGGGAATGTAAGGTGATCCGGGTACTCGGTAACGCCTCGTGGAGAAATGAAGGACGATCAGAAGAAAAAGAAGAAAGCGACGCTGTTCTTCAACGGTCAGTCTCAGTCTAGAACCCGCTGCGGGGCCCCATAGAACATGGTGTGGCACCCGACGGGGGCATCACGGACCTGTAAGGTGAAGACTCGCGACTTTGGTCGTAATCTTGATGGAGCGCATAAAGCGGATCGTCCGGTTTCCCGACTCTGAGAGGTCGATTGACCGCTAATTTGGTGTGCTAAGTTCAGACTAGAGTCGCTGACGACAAGGATACTCGTGGTGCAACGTCCCATCAACGGCTGGCCATTGATAGTATTCGGTAATTGATCTGCAAAGTTGGGATGCCACGGGAATTTCAATGTGTCTGTCAACCATCTTTTAGTGGTGATTTTCGGGAATGATTTCAGTCACCCCAACACAGCTTATTCTACTAGGCAATCAGGTGAGGCATACACCGGATATCCAGCTGCTCAATGTATTCCATCAACATCCCTTCTTTCTCCGACTGGTATGTCCATTGGCACATTCATTGCTCTCCTGGGTTGATCTCGGCGCATTTTGGTTGCTATACACCCTGTATAAGAGTGAGGTGCTTCTCTACATGTTGATAATACAGAAAGAGATTTAGGGCAGGTTTTTGGTAACTTATCTGATAGTGAACTAAAAGTTCTTGTCTGATCTTTTGGATGGCTTTGATTTGGACGAGCCTACGGGAGACTATGAAGAGATAGAGGATCGCAGCTGTGATGCAGACTCGAGCGCCAATTAACGCAACTTCCAGATCAAATTTTTAAAGAAGTCGGAAGTTGCAACATGAGTTTGCGTCCAACAAACGAAAATTGATTGGCCATAATCAGAATACAGACGGTACAAGTTATGCATTTATGGGTGCGTAAAGACTTCAACATCTTGGTGCCTGCATCCCTTTCGGCACATCTGAATCTGAGCCTAAATTCTTCTGATTTGAGCGACTTTACTCAAGTTCAAATGCCATGGAAGTATTGGGAACACCACTTTCATGAGATCGGAACTACAATTCATTTAGGAGAAGCCCTACGCCTGGCCTCAAAAGACCATTCCATTAATTCACGGTGTATGAGGTTTGATGTCACGTAACAGGGATAGCAACCGCATCTCACGAAGTGCCCGTCACGTGCTGAATCACGTGTCTATCTCAGACATCGTGTATATAGACCTTTTCCTTTTGTCTATTTCTACTTTAATAGGTTAAGCCACTTTTACCACACTCCGTATGCCCATTGCTGCGTGCCATAACTCGTGACATTTGACAAATCGTTTAGCATGCAGACATTGATTCACCACAGAAAGAGGTGGTTCGGAATTAACTCGCTTGGTTTTTCAGGGACAAGAAGTGGTCTCAAGGTTCAACGGATGCATTCAATGCGTTGAATGTCACACACAATACAAATTGGGCCGCAGACAACCACTGCGTGAGACAGCCGTGGACTAGCAAGATTGGCCTAATCATTCAGCCAGCCACGCAAGGGTTTTTCGGATGCAGCTAACGCGTGAATCGGCTGACACTATTGAGCGAGCACTAGCCACATGCACATATGTCTCAAAGACCGCAGTTTGCTGAAGGAAACAAGCTGTAAGAAAAGTGGGATACCGGCGTATCGCAAACTCTCCAATAAGGAGGCAAAGCCACAAGGTGATGGATCCGAAAACAGAAGCCCCGAAATGATGATTTAGACCTCTGGCGGGAATTGCAATTACCATCAAGATCCGGCGAAATGCATGGTAGAAGCCTAAGACCTTCAAGTAGTTCTGAAAAAATTCCGAGTCTTGTTGCAGTTCGAGGTTCGGCTTTCACGCTGGCTATAAGATACACCGATTCCGTACACGATAACCATTGATGACTTCTCGCACTTGGCCCTCTTTCCTTACTTCATTTTAATCATCTTCTATCCTGATAGCTTAAGCTGAGCAACTATGCGTTTAACTGTACCACCGTCCATAGTCCCAGCATGGCATCAATCCGGATCCTTGCTGGTGCTAGCATACTTTGTATCTCCGGCCATTAGCCAACTTGTGGCCAGCACCAGCTTGGTGACTCCTTTGTTCCCACTGCTGCAGAATGAAAATACTACAGAACTCTTCCCCATGCCCGTTTGCGCTGGAACCTTCAAGTTAGAAGAAGCGACCATCGACCAGATGCAGAAGGCCATGGAAGATGGCATTTTGACGTCTCAACAGCTGGTCATGTGCTACATGCAACGCACTTTTCAGACTCAAGAGTACATCAGGTTAGCGTTCCTACGCTGTATATCCAGCTCATATTTGATAACTAATAATTCCATCAAAATAGTTCCGTAATGCAATTGAATCCGGATGTCATGACGATTGCCGCCAAAAGGGACGAACAACGAAAAGCAGGCCAAGTTCTCGGTCCCCTTCATGGAATCCCATTCACTGTCAAAGACAACATTGCGACACAAGACAGTATGGAAACAACTGCTGGGAGCTATGCACTATTGGGAAGCATTGTCCCTCGCGATGCCTTCGTCGTTGCTCGTTTGAGAGCAGCGGGAGCTGTACTATTTGGGAAATCCACAATGAGCGAATGGGCAGACATGCGGAGTACCGGATATTCAGAAGGGTACTCCCCACGGGGTGGACAGCCACGAAGCCCCTACAACTTGGTCTTCAATCCCATGGGAAGTAGCTCCGGCAGTGCAGTAGGAGTTGCTGCCAATGCGATCGCCTTTTCTCTCGGCACAGAAACGGACGGCAGTGGTAAGACTATGGCATTGTTTCATTGATCACGCGCATTTGTCACTAACTCGGCATCAGTAATCAGCCCTGCTCATAAGAATGGCGTAGTAGGCATCAAGCCGACTGTCGGACTGACCTCAAGAGACGGGTACGTTGATAAATCATCACTAGATAACTGATACCCCGCGCAGATAAGCCTTTATTGACCTGTTGAATGTAGAGTCATACCAGAGTGCGAGCACCAAGACACAGTTGGCACCTTCGGCCGAACTGTCCGCGATGCAGTGTACGCCCTCGATGCTATCTACGGGGTCGATCCAAGGGACAGCTACACCGAAGCCCAGAGCGGAAAGACACCTCCACCGGGAGGCTACGCTCAATATCTGACTAACAAAACTAGCCTGCATAACGCAACATTCGGCATTCCGTGGAACAGCTTTTGGGCTATTGCGAATGAAGAAACCAAAGCACAGCTTGGCAGCTTGATAACTCTCATCCAAAAGAATGGCGGTACCATTGTCAACTTCACTGAAATTACTGATCACGAAAATGTCGTGAATAAAGCAGGCTGGGATTGGAATTGGCAAGGCAAGATCGGCCACCCCGAAAAATCAGAGTACACCATCGTTCTGATAGACTTCTATAACAACATCAAGAAATACCTCTCTGAACTCCAGAACACGAAGATGCGATCGCTTGAGGATATAATCAAGTTCAATTACGAAAACGACGGAATCGAAGGAGGGTATCCTTTCGATGGGAGCTACACAATGTCCGGACGTTACAAAGTGTTTCACGGCCTACCAGCTTTTCGCTCCGGGCAAGATGGATTCCTGATGTCTAATGCCACTCAAGGCATTCGGAACGATACTTACTGGAAAGCTCTCAACTACATGCAGACCACGACGCGTGTCGGCATCGACGGTGCACTGAACCACACTGGAAACCCGCTTTCAGGCTTGCTCGTGCCTATCTCAGTAGCCCAAACATATCAGATAGCTGCGCAGGCTGGATACCCGATGATCACGATCCCAGCAGGAGTATATTCAGACACGGGCATGCCCTTTGGGTTGGGAATCATGCAGACTGAGTTTGGGGAAGAAGAACTCGTGCGATGGGCCAGTGCCATCGAAGACTTACAACTAACCTCAGAGACACCGCTCAAAAGAACGCGGCCGAAATGGCTGAGACACTTGGAAAAACCTATTCCCATCAGCCGTGAGCCGAAGGGTAATTGAAATAGCCGCGAGACCATCTACTCAAATTGCGCAAAATGTCAAGTAGCAGAAGCCTCCAAGCGACGAAAGAAATACAGAAAGTGACATTCAGGATAGAAATTGTTCCTAAGTACAAAAGCTTCAATCATACTTACCAAGCCTTGTTCGATCCTCAAACCAAGTCTCTGCATGTGCATGATGCCGAAGATATCCAGCCACACTACAGATCTATAATTGTCAAAGCCTCAGGTAGTTACTCCCATTGCCGCAAAAACTCCACAGCCTCGTCAAAACTTTGTCGGATGACCTCGACATGCTTCTCGCTTCTCGGGACAAACTTCACCTTGTATTTCTTAGGGGTGTGCAAAAGCCCCTCAATGTACCCTTCCGGGCTCGAATCTAGTTCGACCTCCTTCCCGTCGGACCCAATCGCTGGCTCTATCTTGAATGCCCAGAGGATTTGTGCTACCATGCGCCATTGAGACCGCTCAGCGAGATGCAGCCCGACACACATTCGTCGCCCTGCACCGTACGAGTAGTGATCACGCTCTTCGTAATTGGGTGAAGCGGCGAGTTCAGGCGCGAGTTTGTCGGCGACAGGGATGTAGCGGTCTGGGTTGTAGGTGAAAGGGTCCGGCGACAAGTCGCTATTGTGGTTGAGTGCGTATGCTGGAATGAAGATGGAGGAGCCAGCTGGGATGAACATGTCACCGTACCATCGGTCTTGCTTGGAGGCATGAGGTACGCCGGTAGGTACTCTGGGTGCATTGCCTACATCAGCATCATGCTCGAACTCGGAACGGGTTGATCACTGATCAGAATACTCACACTGGTTTCGCTCGTAACCCTTCTTTCACAATGCAATTAATGTACGGCAAGCTCTTGAAGTCAGACCAGTTGGGAAATCTTTCTGTGCCACAGACTCTGTCGAGTTCGACTCTTGCTTTCTCCTGGGCCTCAGGGTGCTTCGCCAGGAGCATAATATTCGTCAAGGTCGCTGTGGCTGTGGTATCGGCAGCTGCCATCTGTAGGCCTCCTAGGAAGTTATTGAACGCTGTGTAGCTGAGGGGCACATCACACTTGATTTCTTCGTCGAGAAGTTTGTCAATGAGAGATTCCCTCCTGATACCCTGGCTTCTTCGCAATTCCACGTCTTCGCGAGCTTTGGTCCAAATGTTTGTTATGGTGTGGTATAATTCCTTTCCTCGTTGTCTGGACTTGGCTAAACGATCCGGGATCCATTTCAGAATTGGAAATTGATCCACAGGCAGGTAAGAACCAGGCTCGAGAATAGTAGAAACCTTGACAAGATCAGCTGGGTTCTTTTGCAAGCTTTGAAAAAGACACATCGACGATAGAACTGCTTACTCCATCCATGGCGATGTAAACCGCCTGGTTTAGATTAGCTTGTGTAACATGGTTGACACACCTGAATCAAGGAAGATGAACTTACATATGCCCAGAAGCTTTCCCAACTGGGAGCACGCTGACCGAAAATTGTGATGGTTGCGATAGAAGCAGTTGTTCTTTTCACACTCTCCATGAATTCATCAGGCTTCTCTAGTAGGTCGTGCATTAGGACAGAAATCCTACTCACGTTAGATACAATGCTTCTGGGGGCCATATGAAACCATTTGAAGTTGTGCTTGAAACTTACTCAGACTCTTGTACTCCCCTTAGTGCGCCGTCGAGATTCTTGGGGGAGAAGTACGTGGCTGTAATCTTCCGTTCTGCTCTCCATACAGGACCATCATGCATCAAAGAAGTATTCTCTTGACGCATAGCGAGGTCATACTGCTGATCAATCGGTCTGTCATTGTAATACGCCCCTTTTGATGTCAAGAGTTCATGGACGGCATGTCTGTCATTGAGCACAACCATAGTGCTTTGCCCGACTTTGAGAGAGTAGATCGATCCATATTGATCGGCCCACTCTTTGAGTCTATTCTTGATTAGTGATGAGGATCACTGTCACGGGACTGGCTAGTACTTACTTGGCGTACACGCCTCTCGATGGAATCAGATGAGCATTCCCAAGGATGGGAAGTGTTGGTGGACCGGGCGGAAGATGTTTCTCTCTACTGCCGAAGGTGAGGATTTTGAATGCGAGGAACGCAGCGGGAATGATCCAAATGAGTGACGGGTAGCTACCCAGCACGGGAATCTCGATCGTTGTCACTGTCATGGCGAGTGTTCTGGCATGAACTAGGTGATCAAACCTGAGGATGGAGGATTACGGAGGATCCAGTCTTAGTCTTAAGCATGTTCTTTAGAGAGAGCACAGGCAAAAGCGTGGATTTGGAAGACTCATCGAAAAGGCCCAATCATAATTGCCGGCAGTCCATTGCATTTTATACATCGGATCTGACTTCCTCGGTCTGAACAGCCTACCTTACTTGGCGCATGTCTATCACGCAGTGGGGCGCGAATCGTTCCTATGCAATCGCGTCCCGTCCCGCCCGTCGTCTTAGCCCATCGGGTATCTTGCTAGAGCGGACAAAGATTGGCGTGCTTATGCAACCCCAACTGCATCTCCCGCTGAGTCAATCGGATGTTGCCAGGTTCGGCAACTGAATCGTAGAAAAGTGGTCTCTGCGTGGCCACTGCCGGGCACCGGGCCGAGAGACGTGTAAATGGGCCATCGGGTATCATCTTGCCGCTTGCTACTACTGAGTAGCCCACCGGGTTTCCCGTTATGGAAATGGATAGACGGAGTTCGGTGGGTAAGTTCGCCATAAAAGATCACTTGCACAAAGTGCTTCCTGCAAGGTGACGTGGTTTCGAGACAAGTTGTTGAGAAAAAGCATGAAAAGTTGTGAGGGTTGCACCAGTCTTGCCGTTTAACTTCACAAAGCGAGAGGTGGTACGCGTGAAACGCGCTTTGAAGTGTGTGGCTCTTCGGGCCTCGTTACTACCGCCGAGAGCTGTGATACGATGTCTTGGAAGACATGACTATCCAATCCAAGTAGTTATCTACATATCTGACGAGAAGAGCATTTGATGGCCGTTGCCGAGTTGGAATACTGACGACTTTGAAGTGATGGGGTGTGGTTCGTAAATGGTCAAGCTGACTGCAGCCGCCGTAATTGCTTTAACTCCATTGGCTCTGCTGGGATGAGGCCAACCCCGTATAAGCTGCATTGAAATCCCCTTTGGGCATCGTGAGCGATGGGATGTTCCCGGAGCAAAATCTCATGTGCATCCGGCACCTTGATTGATAGAGACGGCCCAGTAAATCGTGCAGGTGTCGAGATGCAGCAATTTTCACTCGAGTGCCTGCCCTTTGACATTAATCTGTCAGCCACAGTGGGGTAGCAACATCATTTCTCTCGTTTTGAGCTTCACGTGCAGCACCAAGGAAGACTCTGCTTGTGTGTTCTGCCTTGTGACTCAATGTCTTGCCTCGTGATTAAGTTGAGGGATGTCACTGAAAACCTTTGACTCGGCCTTTTTCATTTCACTTAAAACAGGTTCAGCAGCGGGCATTCCATGCTTACCTGTAAGCTGAGTCTCTGACAGGCAAGACATGAGTTGTGACATGATATTTGCACGTATAAGGTGCCATCTATTCAGAGTGACTCGCTCAAGCAAGTGCCCTCTTTAAAGAGACTCGACCGCGCAGGAAAGGCCTGAGAGTCTTGTTGGCAAGAGAAGGAATAGAAGACCCGAGATCGGGCCGTGTCTGTCCGGCATTTCCGGCCCACCACGGCCCACCACGGCCCCACTGCGGCCGTCTGTGCTCCCAAGGTCGCAGTGTCAATGTCATGGCCGCTGTGAAACAGGGGATGAATGCTCAAAGATAAGATGAAACCGAGCTTGTATTATTGTATTCATTACTTGAGACGACAACCTGTCCAGAAACAAGACGCGGATCCTGCGCCGCGCGTTCTCGTCATGGAAAAGCCAGTCTCAGAAGAGTCAAGCTTCCGGCACTTGACAAGATGTGTCGTTGAGATGCTCGCGCCCTTGCTTAGAAGACGCTAGCAAATGCGCCCAGAAGACCAACTGCTACTGCAGTCAGAAGCGCATTGCTCGAGAAACTCATCGACTTGTGTCCTGAAGAGATGCCAGAGGGAACCTTGGACGGTGTTACGGCACCGGTGGGGGCGGTGGTGGTGGAGTTGCTCTTCTTCGCATTCGCTGCAGGTCCGGGGTTGGTGACAGTGAAGAAGTTTCCGGCTACCACCTTGTTGGCTAATCCAGCGGTGGTGAGCACAGCGTTGACATCAACCCCTCCGCGGGTTGACAGTGTCTGCAGGGCAGCCGTCCCGTCCGCCGTGATGTCGCTCGTGTCGACAAGCAGCTCGATGTACCGGTGCGAAAGGGGAACTCTTGCTGGTGGTGCGGGGCCCTTGTAATCCGCAATCGCGTTTGAGGTGGTCGTTAAGGTGTGGATGACGCGCTCGCCGTCGTTCAGCTTGACAGTGGTAGTCTGCGCGGCTGGCGTCAGGTCCGCCTGAGCCCAGTGCAAGAAGGTGCCGGTAGTTGGAGGGCTCGCGGTAGGGATATCGATGTCGACCATGATGATTGCGTAGCTTTTTCCGGTCAGGGGCTCGGTCGTGCCAACTGTAGGCTCCGTTTGCGTGACTGAGATACAGAGTTAGCTTATTTCCGTCTTTGCAGCAGACAACTACTTACGGCTTTTGGCCAGATCCACGCCATTGAGACCCGACGTCTGACCGTATGCAACAATGAGGTCGACATTGGAAGCGGGCTCAAAGCCCTCGGGCGTCTTGGCCCATGCCACCAGGGCACTGCTCAACAAGACGACAAAGGTAGGGCGATGCATTGGAATAGCGATTATTTGGAAGAGTTGGGTTGACCAAAACTGAAAAATTTGAAAGAAAGTTGGATGGACTGTCGTCTTATATCAAGTATGCGGAGTCGTGAAACGCCTGTCCAGTCAGCAGGGATGCGGCTCGAACACGTTCCACGCGTCTGATCTCCAGACATGAAATTTCTCTTCTACGACCCAAACTGCATTGATGGACGAGCTCGTACCTGAGACGACGCAGTGGACACATTACGCAACCATACTATTTCGACTTGAGAGAGCCCTAGCTACTTGTTCCTTTTGCTGAAGTATTATGCAGTTCCTCGCATGTTCATCGGATCTGAGCTCGTAGGTAGTGTACTTATGAAACCCATGGGGAGGATAGCAGGTAGTGACCGATGCCCTCAAACCTTCCACGCATAGGAACTTGATACTTACGTTATCGGCCGTTAGACGCCATCGGTTCCAATCGTCTCACAAAGAACTGTACATGTGTCGTTCCGAGATGAAATTGAAGTAATTTGATTATCGTGACTCCACAATGACGTGCATCTATTATTTGATTATCCGAGCTAGGAAGTGTATATACTAGTGAGATTGCTCTCATGCCAACAGATGTGGTGTCTCAAGCCGCTTGATGCTTTTGGTGCAAAATTCAAGCGGCGATGGTGATGGACATACCTTTCGATACATACATCTATCGTCATAAAGCCTTCGTACCTGTAGAAAAAATACTCATACCAAAGCCTCGGTGATCTGGGAAACTTTGTGTCTGGCATGTGCTCGACGCAGCAAGTCAGCGATAGACCAGATGCATGATGCTAAGAAGTATTCGGAACGGGCCAAGTTTAAAGATATTAGGGTTCGCTAACAATAGACAATAATCAAGATTTGAACTATGTGTCTAAGCAAGTTTCGATGCAAAGAAAGTTAGCTGAGAGAATGGATAAGCGCATGTTGACGGCGTGTTTAGCCAGCCTACTTCACCGCTTGGATCAGTGTAGCATACATGTAACTCTGTCAGAACCTCGCTGAATCTCTCTTCTCCAAAGGTTTCTTCAGTTCATGAAATGACGCATTTCCTAGAGGCTTGCGTCAGTCCTGTCGGCATCACGGCTTTCAACCTTGTGTATGGAGTATACCGGTGCCAATGGAAAGTCGACATTTCGTGTCACATTTTGGTTATAGTCTTGCCTTAAACATCACGCCTATCTAAGTGCTCACAGGACCAAAAGTGGTTGGTACTTAACACTAAACAGAGAGGAGTAGCAGCAGCAGCAGCAGCAGCAGCAGCAGCAGCAGTTGTTGTTGTTGTTGTTGTTGTTGTTGTCGAAGGATACAGCCTTGCTTATTGTCTTTGTAGCCAAGATTGCCCAGCATGTGCTGCGGCCTTACCTGCCTCAACAGAATAGGCCCTGGATCCAAGTCATCCGCTATCGTGCGTCGTCGAATACTCGACTTTGAATTTACTCACGAAAATATAAATCAATCTGTGGCATGAATCGACATAATTCGATGCATTGAATAGCTAAGTAGATATGAAAAAGGGCTCATGCCGATGCAAGTCATAGTGCAATCAAATTAAATGTGAATGGCAGTGATAACGTTGTATAAGCAACATGGAATATTACAGCGTGGGTTTGTAACTTCGAAGTTCGAAGGGTGGTATGATCTTTCATCCAACAAGGGCGGATATGAAGGTATGAAGACGCGTTGCTGGTGACTTTGTCATCAGCTGTCCCTTGTTGAGAAAGGCCGGAACTCAGGTGTATGTATCGACCGCACCAGCGTACAAGACTTTGTCGAGTGCGCTAATGTGAGGTACTGAGACCAGGGCCTTAACGTTGTGTTGTTAGGTACGTACTATGAAACTAGAGTTCTCAGCCATTGATACAACCCACGAACGGCTTCCGCCGAAGTGATTAGAAGACAGAAATATATTTGTTCTCACGGATTGGTAACTCGTTGCAATCGAAAGCATGTTACATGCTTTACTGGTCCGACATTTTCGGGCATACGGTGCTTCGATAGGCATCACTTACCTGTCCCCACTGAAGAAGACATTCGTCAATCTACAACTCAATCGCGGCATCGCCAGATCACATCACTGGGTCGGACCCTGCGCTGGGTTTCTCGGCGCGATCTCGACCGCCTCATCTTTCACAGATCACTATAAGTAGTTGTTTAAATAAGCCTCCAAAAGCGAGTGCCATGCCTTTTAGACGTTTGGGGCTGATCGTATACACAAAGTCGAAATTCGCCGCGGACCACCTGCTGCTCCGAGCCTACGATAAGCGCTGACCTGCAATCTTGTCAGCTGACAGCCTCCAAGATTACAAGGGGCCTCGGATCCGGGGAAGCTGCCGGCTCCCAGGATATTGGCGTATTCCTCGGGAAGAGCGCCCCTTGGCGATAGGGTGCGAATCCGATTATTGAGCATGGAATAGAGTTACACTAAAAGCATCGCTGTTCCCGGTTTTCCTTGAGGCTGGAATTTCGCCACGCGGGACGACTTAATTTATTTTGAGCGCTTTGACCGTGCTATTTGACAACGTCAGGCCACATCGAGAGACTTACGACTCGCTGAGCGGTAGGTCCTTTTGTATCCACAAACCGACGAAGCGCCAATGTTTGACCATTTTGGAAAGAATTATACTTAATCCTTGTTGTCATCGGCTTCTCCTCAACAATTGTTAGCCGAGGTAGACGCAGCCTTCACTTTCAAGTTTCACTATGTGCCATATCGCCGTCTACACAGTCCAAAGAGGAACGAATACTACTGCCACGACTCAATAAGCGAGCTTCGTATCCATAGCAGCCCACCGGCTTACTATTATCTCTCGTAGCGCGGAGCACTAGCTCAAACATGATTTATGCCGACACCTGCCCCAAGCGGACCATCCAAAGGGGAGTACGGAGAGTCGCTGAGGAGCGGAAGACATAGGTCTCCCATGCTCGTCTTCTCCACGCCGCTCGCGGTCCGGTCGCTATCCGCTGGGCAGAACTACCGGGGAATTTTTACCAATCACTCGATCGTAAGTTTGAGTTGGGAACAAGCGGAATGGTGGCCTATGACGAATGGACGATGTAACAAGGTCTCGAATGTTAAACAGAGTTTGATCAAGCTTGGTCCTGGAGACTGAAGAGGAATGGGTGGATATCCGTAAGGCCATTCAAGAATCCCACCATCCAGCGAGGTAGCACTGTAAGTTGAAGCATGTTTTGCACTCCGTAAGACACATCTCGCAGCCAGCCACTTTTTCTCTACCGGGTCAATCAAGTCCTCAAAGATCATACGGCTGAGACAAGCGCCTCGAACGACACCTGTCAGACAAGCAGGCCTGCAGATCTCGCTCAAGGCCACGTGTGTGGGGAGATAACGTCAGACATCCGTCGCGGAAGCCGACATTGACATGGTCTTTGACTCGAGTCCGAGTCTCGTTGAAGAATTGTTGTTGTTCCAACACCTGTTTTGCTAGCCCTTGGTAGGCGGACAGAGCACGATGCTTGAATCATAACCGTGGTCCCTCCACCTGCACCACTACTAATCAGGCCAAGCTAAACCAGGGACCGCAATTGCTGCGACCCTAACTTGGCGTCGTTTATCCTTGCGTTCATCCCATTTTGACCTTTTAATCTTGTTGATCAATCTAATTGAGTTTCTGTGCGCATCCTTCCCGAGGCATGGACCGAGTAAGTTGATGACTGCTGCGATGGACTTTGAGATGCGCGCGGTTCTGCGATTGAGGCACATGGTGGCCCTGATCCGTCCTTCGTCCGTCTGTCCGCTCCTCTCGCCAAGTCATATCTTCTCCATGTCAGCGACTACAATTCTTTCATTATTCGTTGGATAGCTTCCTCCCGTCTGGATCTTCGTTTCTTCTTGCACCTCTTTGTGCGCTTCTTGGCGCCGTCGACTTCTTCTCAATGTCGTCGGATACCATGTCAGCTCGGCACGCCGAGAATAAGGGGCCAACTGCTCTGGCAATCGTCGTGTGTGTATCAGTTCTCAGCACAGTCTTTACCGCAGCAAGACTCTTCACAAGGGGGAAGGTTCTCGGGAAAATCAGTCTGGACGACTACTTTATTGTTGCGTCTGTGGTGAGTTCTACAACTTCAATCTGTACCCTCCTGTTCATGGCAAAACGACTATACCAATAATACGAATCCGCTCTGTTCTTTCTCCTTCCACTCTTCCGGTCTTTCTGAGACAAGTTGCCGCTATAGAAGTGGAGTTCAAAATGATCATCTGTCAGATCGAGACATAGCATCGTTCAACTAACTGTTGTGACTTTAGGTTTGCGGTTGGATGAACGTTGCAACTGTAGCAGTTGCTGTTTCCTACGGATATGGACGCCATGCCGATACCCTTTCTGTCGATGAAAAGTCAGGTGCCATGCTTTGGAGCATTGCCGGTTACCCGCCCGGCCTTCTTTCATTCGGCATCCCGAAACTCGCCGTCGTCGCGTTGCTCACCCGAATTCTGAACCCAAGTAGATGGCACAAGAGGTTTCTTTGGGCCTTGTCCATAATTTGCGTCGTCAACTTAATTGGGTTCATCACGATCATCTTTGCCCAATGTTCACCAGCACGCTCCCAATGGGATTCATCAGTCTCTGGTAAATGTTGGAGCAAGTGGATCCTTGTATCCTTCGCGACGTACTCAGGAGGTAAGCTACTATGGTTACCACTCAAGCAATAGCTTTGAATCGGCTAACAAATCTAGCATTTTGTGCCTTTGCCGATGTCTACCTTTCCGTGTACCCCGCCGTTGTCTTGTCGAAATTACAAATGAACCGAAGGAAGAAGATTGTACTTAGCGTAGCTCTCGGTTTTGGTTCGCTGTAAGGCTTCAATGTATAAGTTATACCCCGACAACAGTTTACTAAGACTCTTTCAGTTCGGGAATTGTGGTCATCTACAAGTGTATCAAACTCCCGAGCCTCACAAGCTCGGATTACACATGTAAGTTCTGGATCTCGATCAAGCGATTTCGCAGTAGCAACTAACACTTTGTGACACAGATGACACCGTTGAGCTTGTAATTTGGACAGTGTAAGACGAAGAACCCCTTACTCAAGACTTACATCAACTAACTTGAGCTCTGTAGTGTTGAAGGCAGCATCATTATCATAGCCGCATGCATCCCTGTCTTGCAACCCCTCGGCGAACTCCTATTCGGCAAACGCATCTTCTCCTCAGGCAACGGCAAATACTTGTCAGGAAACTCCAAATCGAGACTCAGTGGCAGATTGGGGACAAAGAAGGGACTTTTCCGAACTCCTGTCAAGAAGGCTTCTCAAGAGGGATTCGACGCGGATAGTTTCAACAGCGTTGGCAAGACGACAGTTGTTGGAAGGGGTAGTCAAGAGAGTATCCTTGAGCAGCATGACTCTGATGGGAAGATTGTACGGACAGATGCTTTCACCGTCACCATCGAGATGAGAAAGACGGACAGGCATTGATTCTTTTCCCATTGATTCTAGTCACTTTGTTAAATTCCTGCTGGGACAACACTCGTTGTTTTATCAAAGCACAAGAACAAGTCTGCTATGTCGTACCCTCACGCAAATTTCATCTAAACTTTTTGCATGTTGTTTCTTAAATATGAATCCAGTCGTCTAATGTTGGTGCATCTTGCATGTCTTATGAGGAAATTTCACAATGGCATATCTGCTTCTAGAGCTATTGTTGAGCTACCTTAGGTACTGCTTTCGAGATGTCGACATCAGTGCCATGTTGAACATTGCTAACACAACCTTCGTCATCAATTGAGCTCAAGACCCCGGAATCATAGCGTGAGCATCGACTCTATGTGGATTCGCACTCAGGGTGCATACTTAACAACATGCTCTACATTATTGGTAGCAGCTACTTACTTGAAAACTTCTGCGACGATTATCGGCCAAATTTCTTAGCGGTTTTGTTTCTCATCACATTGTACACGTATGTAAATATTCTAGTCCCTACCAAGTTTGCATTGCTTATCATGACATCAAGGAATGTTTTCCGCCCTGTCATCCACCACCTTATTGGCGCCATATGTATGGGGATGCGCGAGCTTGATGCCATTATTAGCCGCTTCGACTTGATACCAATGCGAGCTTTGTGTTTTGCAACGGCCAAACCGAAAGAAGGAGAGTATCGTTACAAATAGACAACTTCCCAGTGCCTCAGCCAGCTGTACTTGGTATAACAGATGGCACAACGCATCCAATGACAGTTCAATGGCACAAAGGTGTATCCTGTATCCTCCGGGTCTGCCATGATTCGTAAGTTTTGACAACCCTAAGATAAATATTCTTCAAACCGATGATACTACATGTAGGCTTATCCAAATCCTGATTCTTGACCGACCATATGTCTAATATTGTTAGTATCGATGTTGCTAATGCTAGGTAGCTAGATACTCAGGTAGGGTTTTTTGATGATGGCATTGTGTGCAAGTTAAATTCCCTCAAAGTATTGCAGCATATGTAACTCGACACCTGATGACATAACAGTATTATAAGCTTCGGAATTGGGATTAACACCTGCAGAGAATCGTCATGGAAACTTTCGGCCGGAGGAAGTGCGGCTGCCATAGACACAACCAGGTGTATGAAAGAGGTACCCCCGGCCTTCCTCTATTGACAAAGCCAGTCAAGAGGCTGGCCACAAACACTCGATGTGACAGACGGTCAAGCATCAAATCGTGGCCATGTGTGAAACCGTCACCTCACATTCTCACCCAGCCGCTGTCAACAAGAGCAACTTATTCCCGTTTCAAAATCATGTCTCACAATCAGGAGGTTTTTGACAACCTCGCGTGGCTGAGAGCGAATTTTGCGGCTGAATTGCGCCAGTCGCAAATGTCTCAAACCCTGATACTCCGCGTGCGGCGTTCATTCTGGACCATGCCAGCGGGCTGCAGCGGGAGCACCCTTCTCCATTCCTCCGGCGGCGCACATGGCCACCTACTATAGCACAGACTGTTCCGAATTCGGGGGTCTTCGAAATGTTCTCGACTGAACGGTGGCACGCACTGTTATGGAACTTACACGCTAGGGGCGGCAGCTGAAGGCGGGCCGCCCTAGTAACCCGACCCTTGGTGCGGGGGGGGAAGATGGTTGATGGCGACAGTTGGAGGAATGTCGTGCCATAGACGAGGCGCCTCGTCGTTCGACTCGTGGGTTGCGGTTGTTTTCAAGGCGCCACGCCGCCACCGCCCACTACTCGGTTATATGAATCTCTCGGGCCGCGATTTCTGTCAGCTGCAATTGACAGTCCGTGGTGGAATGCTCTGGCAGTCCTTCTTATTGCTCAAACCTCATACTTGCATTCAAGCCACGCCGGGTGGTCATTGGCTACTGAACGACATATGATGTCCCTTTACAAGCTTTGAGCCAGCCACATAATTCCAGGGTCATGTCTGGTGTGAGCAGAATGGTCGTGATCGTCGGGAAATACTGTAAAGTATGTCATGGCCCACGTCTGGTCGATGCCAGCGGAACGTTTCTGCTACAAAGATCGCTGTGACCTTAAGGGTCCGGGATTCATTGTAGAGAAGAGCTGCGAATCGCGAAAGTTCGAACCAGATGTGATACTGATGATGAGCTACATGTCATAGTCTCTGGCACTCTATTCAAGTAGACCAATTCGTTCCAGGGCTAAAGGACCTAGAAGATGACATGTGCCACAAGCATAACATGCGCTATGCCATTATCATCGTCTCCTCCATGTAAGTTCCAATCTGGATTTCAGTTTCCAGAGGCGTTCAACTGATCGCAGCAGTAGAAGAAAACATGAAATTTAGAGTGTCTTCATGAAATGCATCTTGCCTGTTCTGGTTAGGTCAACTGCCATTCGAGATGCCAAAGGAGATGTGTATCCTCAGCCGCGAGAAAGATGGTGTTCTGTTATGGCATGCTTGCGGATCTTGCGTGGTGTTCCTATCCAAGTTCAGAAGAAGCTGAAAAACGTGGACTGAACAAGTAAGGGCCCAGTTGCTGTTACACTTGGGAGTCTGTTGTATAAAGACCAAAGATGTTTCCTCTGAAAATGTCTTCTTCTCCTCATCACCACAATCAGCTTCTTCACTTTTCACTATCATCTCCATAAGCCTCAACCATCCACTTTAAACTTTCTTCTCCCACCTCACTACCAAACACAAGTTCCAAAATGGCTCACCTTCTTTCCGCCTCAAAGCTCGCTGCTCTCTACGACAGCAAGACCCACGAACTCGTCCTCACAGCCCAGGTCCCCGCCATCGTTCTCAACCCCAAGTTTGTTCGTGTCGAGGGCTTCGTCGGTGGCCTCAAGTTCGCCCTGCAGGGCTTCTTCGGCGGCGTGCTGCCCCCGGGAGTCCGCGATATCCAAGACGTTACCACAAAGTTCCCCGTCATCCTCCCCACCTCTCACTTCAACAACAAGACCGTCTTCATCGACACCGCCGACGGCACCAAGGAGATTGAGATCAAGTACACCGGACTCGAGGGCGTCGTCCCCACCACCGGCGTAGACTTCACCAAGCACGACAACACCGCCATCGGCAGCGTCGTGTCTCCCATCCACCTCGCCCTTGGCGCTGATCACGAGACCACCATCACTGCCGTTGTCCAGAAGGCTGAGGGCGACTTGAAGATTTCCGTCGTGCCCAGCTTCAACGAGGAGTTCCTGAGACTCGTCAACGCCACCGTCCACAACGGCGTCATCTCCTACACTTTCCGCTGGGCCAAGCTCCCTACCGAGGAGGGCCAGAACCCCCAGCTCATCAACGTTACCACCACCACTTACAACGGTCTTGTCGGTCCTGCCGCCCGCACCACCAGTGTTGTCCAGGGCTACATTGTCCGCTTTGTCGTTTTCCAGGAGTAAATGACTTGAAAGGGTGTTGCGTGCGTCTAGCCAGGGTTCAGACTTCTTCGAGATGTCCCTTGGCATGGACGGCGGAAGTTGGGAGGCTTTATAAAAGCCGATGTTGGAATAGGGGACGATTCCATTTCTTTCGCCTTCCAAAAGGCTTTCTTCATTCTAGCTAGCTCCGTATTCAACGACGAAAATTTCATTTTGTTTCTTACTTCTGCTCCATGACACTGATAATCACTGTATCAATAAGCTCTATTATCTATGTGGGTTCGACCCTACCAAAATGGTGGACCCCTAAACTTGTCCTGGGTGATACTGCCAATCCCTTTGAAATGCAGTAAACGATTCCGACTACCCAGTCTTCACCCTGAGAAAACCCCAAGTGTCCTATGTACGGGCTAACAAATAATTTACTGCGGCGTAGAGAACAGGTCCCCATTCAAGTACTTCAAACCCGAGTCGCACGCGATGGTAACCACCCTCTTCCCAGCCCCTATCTCCGCCGCCAACCGAATCGCAGCAACCACATTCAAACCCGTGGACACGCCCGCGAAAATACCTTCGTCTCTAGCTAGACGCCGACACATGGCACGCGCTTCATCCTCCGAGACGGCCCGCGCCTCGTCATACAGCTTCTTATCCAAGAGAGGAGGAAGAAAGCCGATACCAATTCCCTCGACACCATGAGAACCAGCTTGACCTCCTGTGATGACGGGCGTTGACGCGGGCTCCAGTACAACCACGCGCGTCTCTGGCCTAGCTGCCTTCAAGACTGCCGAGACACCCATCGCCAATCCAGCGGTACCAACAGCAGCGCAGAAGACATCGACGCCCTCTGGAACTTGCTGAATGATCTCATGGCCCAGGGCCGCGTATCCGACCAAGGCGTCCCGGTTATTGAACTGGTCCGTAGAATACACATTCCCCTCCCTCTCGACCTCCTTCGCCCGCCGAATCAAAGAAGGAATCAAATCAGCAGTAATCCGTCCCGTCGGACTGTGAACAATATCAACCTTGGCCCCAAACGCCGCCATAGTCTTGAGCTTCTCCACTGCATAAGCGTTGGAGCTAACCGGTTGGAACTTGTAGCCCTTGACCGCGCAGACGAAGGCGAGCGAAGACCCCGTGCTGCCGCCTGTGGCCTCGACGACTTTCATGCCCGGCTTGAGGGCACCTCTCTTCTCGGCCTCTTGGATGATGGCGGCGGCCATGCGGTCTTTGTGGGAGCCTGTTGGGTTGGTGTATTCGAGTTTGAGGTAGACATCTGCGTGGTTTGCGGGGACAATTCGGCGGAGACGGACAAGGGGTGTTTTGCCGATTGCGGCGAGCGCTGTTTCTGATGCTTTTAACATCTTAGGCGTTGAGAGTTTGGCTATGTTACGGTGTTTGATGGTGGGCGAAGATGGCGATATTGGGAATGTTGGCAAGGGGTTCTTGAGACTCAGCTGGGTGGGTCAGTTTGATGCTCCTTGCGCCCTTTTGAATACATGTATGGTAAACATCAAAGAGACCCAAGAATGAGATTTGCCTGAGCCTCATTACGACCATATAGATGTGAGTTATTCCCTGATCGATCTGGCAACTCTGAAGGACTCATGATACCACATAGACAAGTCTCCAAAAAGCAGTTGTGGTCTGCGATTACCTTTGGTGGTAATTGAAACAAGGTCGTGATCCTACCAACATGTCTTAGTCGTTGTGCCTTCTGACATGGGCAAAATGTAGTTCATAAATCACAAGCAGTGCGTCAACACTTATGCAATCCAATGACTAGCTGGATGATCTCGATCGACCCAACTTAGAGTTAAATATGGATACCTTGTTGAAGTGGGTTGCTGAGGGGATTTCGCAACTCCCATGTCCGTTCAGGCCTAAGCGATGAAAATGAAAATGAAAATGTGACCGGTCACCGCGGGACGTTTGTCGAGGCAGCGATTACGTGATCAATCAGAGGTCCATGCGTCCGTTCAACGGTTTTGGTCCCACCTGCTGCACAGTCTCGAACGGTAAACCCACCATAGCTGCGCGTCTCCGGGATGAGCTTGCTCCATCGACTGGCACGCATCACAAGCCAGACGACCTTCACTTACAGACCTAGTCATTTCTTGCCCTCGTGCTCACTTGATTTAACAATCGCACATACTCAACATACTTTTCAGTCTCGTGTTGCTGCTCTCACAATGCCCGCCGTCACCCGCAGCCTGAGGTCATCGACGCGCCTGGACAAGGCCGCCCCGCCAGCGGATAAGAAGCCATCGCCAGCGAAACCCAAGCCCACAACCAAGACAGAAAAGAAGACCAACAAGCAAACTCCACAATCTCCGCCTCCGCCCAAGGCCACTGCAGGTCAAAAAAGAAAAGTAGTAGCATCAATCGAGAAGGAAGAGGAGACCAAAGCCGAGGCTATCGACCACGAGGACGAGCCGAAGCCGAAGCCCGCCAAGAAAGCCAAGGTAAGCTGAGTGAAATTACACACCGGCTATCACTAGGAGCTGCTCCGTTTTCTATTCTTGGTCTCATTTACGGATACTTATGCATGAAAAGAAGCCGGCGGCAGGGAAGAAGGAAGCGCCGCCAAAGAAGACAAAGGACGAACTCAAGGCCCTTCGCGATGCGCCCGTCCCGGACGTCAACGCCGAGGCGGAGCCACGGGATCCGCCGGGCTCGCGGTACTGGCTCATGAAATCTGAGCCGGATGTTCGCATCGAGGATGGGTATGAGATCAAGTTCTCCATTGACGATTTGGCGGCCAAGAAGACGCCCGAGGGCTGGGAGGGTACGTTCATCGTCCTGGACTTTTCTGTGTAAGTGTGGAGCAAGTGATTGACAAAAAGCGCAGGTATTCGTAACTATGTCGCGCGGAATAACCTGCGGGGGATGCGGAAGGGCGACAAGGCGTTCTTCTACCACTCGAATTGTAAAGAGCCTGGTGTTGTTGGTATCATGAGTATAGCCAAGGAGCACTCGCCCGACTGTGTGTTCTCCACCCTTCCAGCTCATACTCATGAGACTATTTGGTTGACATAGCTATCAGGGAACGCATGCATCAATGACAACCCGTACTACGACGACAGTGCCCCGCACGACGGGAGCAAATGGAGCCTCGTCCACGTCAAGATCGAGCACAAGTTCCCTCGCATCGTGCCGCTGAGCCTGCTCAAGGAGTCGCGTGGTAACGGCCCATTGCAGAACATGGAGCTGCTGAAGCAGTCTCGTCTCAGCGTCAACAAGGTCACGCGCGAGGAGTGGGATGAAGTCATCCGCATGGCCAAGGAGCTCGATGAAGACAAGGAGTGGGATAAGACTGTTGAGGAGTCGAAGAAGTTTCCCAATTACACAGCAGCGTAGTGGGAGCGGGAGCAGGAAGGAGGGTTGTCTTTATTTGACCTTGTTTGATTAGGCTGACTGACTCTGCAAGTGGTATCAAGAAATCGGGATACTGGATACATCCCGCCGGGGGCCGCTTCTAATTCCCAATGTGTTGCGCCGAAAACACTATTCAATACCCATACTTCTTTCTTCCACCTTTTTGTTTTGTACCAACATCCATATATAGTCAACAAACATATACCCACAGCGCAATGGCAGGGCTATGACTGCAGCTGATCTCTCGTGTGCTCCAGAACCGTCCTGATACCCTCGTCGAGACCCTTGAAGAGGAGCACCAGCTCGATCCACACCAGCGACTTGCTCTCCAGCGCAGCCTTGTCGGACGTCTCGTCCAGTCCCTTGCCCAGGCGCGACAGAACCTCGCGAAGGCCGAGAGGGAACTCGGGCGTGTCGGGGCTGACGCCGACGAGGGGCAGGCGGATGTAGCAATTCCACGTCGCCGGGTGAGCGGCGTCCTGCTCCCTCATGACGTCGACGACGTGCTGGAGAATCTTGGACGCGGACGAGACCTTTGCGAAGGAGGCAAACATGTCAAAGAAGCGCTCGGCCACCTCGGGGTTGTAGAACGGCTGTTTTCTCGAAATGTCGAAAATAGCCATCGGTATGGCACCGTCCAGGGCCGGGTTGTGCTTGAGCGCCTTGCTCTCCTCCTCGTCAATGGCCTTCTTCTTCTCCTTGCCGGGCACGGGGAGGCTCAGAACGTCCTCGTCCTCGTCTTCCTCATCGTCCTCGTCAATGAGCTTGATCTCGTCGTCGTCGTCCATCTTCTCGCCAGCCAGCGGATTCTCCTGCTCCGCCTTCTTCTTGCTGCCGCCCTTCTTAGCCTGCATCTTGGCCAGCCACTCCATCTCGCACCGCGCGTACTCGATCCACAGCGTGCCCTCGCTCGTGCAGAAGCGGCACCCGCGCATGAAGTATCCTCGCGCGCCGCCCATGTCCCCGTTGGACGCCGAGCGCCGGCCGGCAAAGATCCACAGGTCAGCGTCGGTGGGCATCATGCGGAGGGCGCTGGCCATGGTCCGGCGCCAGCGCTTGGTGGCCTTGACGTCGGCGGTGTATTTGAGGTACTCGAGCCACAGGTCCTTTCTACCGGGGTGTCTGCTGACGGCGCGGTCGAAGATGGCGAGGACGCGGGATTGAGTGGTGTGCTGGGACGTGACGTGGCCAATCTTCATCCGCTTGCAGCGTTTCTGGCGGAGGGACTCGAGGGATTGTTCCCATTTTGCATAGGCGGTGAAGTCGTCGGGGTTGGAGCGGGGGGCGAGGATGCGGTGCTCGTAGTCGCTGCGCTTCTGCACGATTGTACGGATCTCATCCTGCAAAGATTTGTTAGGGTACACTGTGGTGTAGATGTTTGGCCGTGACTTGTGGTCAAGGATGGGGGAGGGGTTCTAGGTTGGTTGGTGGCGTGCGTACCTTTGTGAAGATTTCCTTTTCCTCCCATTCGCGCAATTGAGGAACAGAGCGCTCCAAGTAGAAACGGGCCTTTTCAGCAACAGACATGATTGCGGCTGTGTGGTATCGAGCACTGAATTCGAGTCGCCTGGCTGAGATGTGCTACACAGATACTCTGCCTGACGCTGCAGATCGAGAAGAGGGAAAAACCAGTCAAGAAAAAAAGTTGACAAGGCTGAGAAAGTAACCAAAACTTTAAAGCGGGGCATCTGGCAAGGTGTGGCTCCCCTGGCCGAGAGTGGACTCTGAGTGGCCCGTGTAGCTGTGGCTGGAGGGAGGAGTCCGATGAGACGGACGTCACGGACTTCAGCCTTGCGCCAAGCTCCCCCTGTCGAGCCCGGTCCCGATTGGGACTAACCCCCGACACCTTGAGGTACCTTGTCAAGTAGCTTTAACCCCGAAGAGCTTGCCCTTGCGTGCATCAGCACCTTGCCGTCCCCGTACACAGAGGTAGCGCAGGCCTCAGCGTCAGCATCGGTCCATCAGCGGCAAGCTCAAAGCTCCGTCGTCTCCCGGTCGCGTGTCCCACGGGTGCCGCTTCTGTCATCTTCCCTGTCGGCGCCAAACATTTTGGACTGATTACGTTCAACAACCTTACCAGAAAAGACTCCGTACCGTCACGGAAACCTTGCAACTTCTTTCTCCAAAGACTCCACGGTCAGGGGCCGCACTGTTGCAAAACTCCCACGACACCCAACCACGCGATTCCCTTCGATCCAATCGATTCCCCATCCGCGGGCCGCCGAGGCATGCTGGTTAATTAGTTGTGCAATTGCCAGGCACAATCCTGTCTTATTTCCGCCCTTCTCTCGGCCCTCCCCCTCCATTCATCCTTCTAAGTTCTTCCCCCCTCGTCAGCTCGTGTCATTGCATCCCCGGATCCCTCGGATGAGCTTCTTTTCTCTTTGTTTTTGTCGTTTGAGCTGAGAGAGAAACCATTCCCCTCGAGAGAGAAAGGTTCAGAGCAAGTAGAGGTTCGCAATGGCGTCAAGGTACAAAGACAAGGACGGCGGCGTCGCGCTGGTATTCAATGGCCAATGGATCAGCTACCTACATACTGCTACAGCTTACAGTAAGTCTTTCGCGCCCGGAGTTGTTGCCGCCGCTGGTCGCGATGCTGTCGCGGGGCACTTTTTGCCGTCGTACGACCGTCCGCGAAAGCTCCCAAAGCTGACTTTCCACGACAGCTGCCTTCATCAGCGCATTCATTGTAGGCGTTTCGCTGCATTACCACAAGATTGTCCAAAATGAGTGGTACGGATACCCCGACGAGTGGTTTCCCTCCGTTTCCGCGACAATTGGCGACCGATACCCCGAGCGGTCCTTCTTCATGTTCTTCATCGCAATCACCTCGGGCCCGCGATTCGCCCTCGTCGGACTGTGGTATCTCTTGACACGGAGACCCGGACAGACTCTGCCAAAGTTCACCCTGGCGATGGGCATTCTGCGCACATGCATGTGTGGTGGCTTCACCTATGTAACCTCGACCGACGACCATGACTGGCACGACATCTTCATGATCTCCTACATTGTCGCATCCCTCCCGTGGACAATAGGATGCGTCATGCTGAGCCCGCCGAACCCCCAGGCCATCAAGTACCGCAAGCTGATTGCCAGCTCCTTCTTTGGTACCCTGGTGCCCTTGATCTATTTCTTCATCCAGCACAAGGTCCACCGCGTTGCGGGAGGTAAGGTTTTCGGCCTTGGAGGGTTTGCGCACGAGCGTTATAGCTAACCGCGCACAGCTTACACGATTTACGCCTTCTTCGAATGGGCTCTCATCCTCTTCGACGTTGCCTTTGACGCCGTGACGGCTCTCGACTTCAACACGTTCGAAGTGGTGATCAAGGATGTCAAGGGAGCAAGCAAGGGGTACGTCCAATGGCTCCCGAAATAGTCTTGTACATATTGTACACCAGGCACAAAAAATAGATCCAGTTGAAGAGCACAATCTAAATCTTGCTATAGTGAGAATCGGTCATCCGTTCCGTCCGCCGTGCTCGAGAAGCAGTAAGTTTTGTGGAAAATTGTGATCAAGGGTGTAGCAGCTGACTTGCTTCAAGGAAGGAAAAGGCGAGCGCAAACCTGTTAACTGGCCGATTCACCTGGACCGAGGCACTCGACACCGCCGCCGATGTCTACCACGGCTTCATCTTTTGGTCCATGTTGACCAGCTTGGGAGTTTTGGTGTGGTACTTCCCCCTTTGGCACATGGGCATCTCTGGCTACGAGGCCTTTGTTATGTCAACCATCTTGCCCGCAACCTTGGGCATTCGCAGTGTTCGCTCCCTCGTCGTCAATAATCAGCGCGCTGTCCACCTCATCTCACTGGTCGGACTGCTGGCGTACCAGGTTCTTGACCCTGCCTACCGTCTCTTCACCGTTGGCTTCGCCGTGGCCACGTCTTGCCTTGGCTGGACTGCTTCGTTCTGGTCCGAGAGAGCACATCAGAGCCGTCTCGAATCCAGAATCATGGCTTGGACTCTTGGCCTTGTCGCCTCTTCCACGGCCAAGTTCATATGGTGGACCAACAACCCGCTATGGCCTGTTATGCACGCCGCCAACGGAGGCTGGAACGCGACAGGCTTCGCCATTGCTGTTGTAGCTGCTCTGCGGTTCACTCGGAGAGCGCCCCTGACTAGTGGCGATATCCCGGAAGACTCCAAGAAGGGCCGTTCCTCGGTCCTCGCTGCTTTTGGCGTTGGCGGTCTGTTCTTCGGAATTCACTCCCTGCTCTCCGATACCAGCACCATGATCCTCTGGGTCTGGGATGGTTACCCGATCCGGGGCCCTACTGCCAACACCTATGGTTGGATGACTATTGTCGCAATGACTGCTGGTCTCTTGGTTGGCCTCTACCGCCCTTCTTTGATGAGCTCGTGGACAGCCTACGGCGTTGGCTGCGTTGGTGCGGCTGTCTTGACCTCATACCACCACTGGTTCGGTTACTATGGTGCTCTCACCACGGCCTTCTACCTGATGGGTCTGTCTGTGCCATTCCTTTCGACCGCCGCCAAGAGAAGTCCTGGCACGACATTTGGTCTTGGGTTCTTCATCTACAACTTTATGGTGCTGTTCCACGTCTGGGTCGTCGCCTACGCATTTGTTCCTGGTGGGCCCCTTGTTCGTGAGCACACTGATTGGGTCATGATGACCACATTTATCCTCATCGGCGCCGGTGTCTTCGACCTCACCTCCTCGCAGGCCCGCCGCCGCGATACCCGCCGCGCATCCCCGTCGCAGCACAAAAAGTACAACACAATTGCAGCCGCCTTCATCAACATCGTCTTCCTGGCCGCAGCCTTCATGCGCTTCCCTACCAACGACTACAAGCCCTACCACCCTGAAGATCGCATCATGACGGCCGGTATCTGGACCATCCACTTCTCCCTCGACAACGACATGTGGTCTTCCGAGTACCGCATGCGCGACCTCATCAAGGAACTCGAGCTGGACGTGGTGGGTCTCCTCGAGTCCGACCTGCAGCGCATCATCATGGGCAACCGCGACACCACGCAATTCCTTGCCGAGGACCTCGGAATGTACGTCGACTACGGCCCAGGCCCCAACAAGCACACCTGGGGCTCCGCTCTGCTCTCCAAGTTCCCGATTCTCAAGTCGACGCACCACCTGCTCCCCAGTCCCGTGGGCGAGCTCGCGCCCGCCATCGCCGCCACCCTCGACGTCTACGGCCAAGAAGTCGACGTCTTCGTGTTCCACTCCGGACAGGAAGAGGACCCCGAAGACCGCCGTCTGCAGACCGAATACCTCTCCAAGCTCATGGGCGAATCAAAGAACCCCTCCGTCCTGCTATCCTACCTCGTCACCAAGCCCCTGCAAGGCAACTACAACACCTACGTCAGCAGCACATCCGGCATGCACGACGTCGACCCGACCGACTGGGACCGCTGGTGCGAGTACATCCTCTACAAGGGCCTCAAGCGCACGGGCTACGCGCGCGTCAGCCGCAGCACCATCACCGACACGGAGCTGCAGGTGGCCAAGTTCGTCATCCCGCAGTCCAAGGACGAGGCGCTGCAGATCGAGGCGGTGGACGACAACACGCGGAATAAGCGCGTTACGGAGGAGGAGGTGCCGCAGGGCTGGCGATTCCCAGCCATGTTCCGCGGCCAGGGCGTGCGGGATCACCGGTACCACGTCTTTAACGAGCCAAGGTACTACAATCATTGATTTATGGAAACGAAAACGAAGTTTATGGGGGCTGTGATTGGATGAAGGGTTGTAATGTTGAATGTTTTCTTATGTTGATGGCGGAGGTTGGGGGCGTATATACTTAATACAATGCGAGAGCGTGTTCAATGAGCATCTGGGTGTTTGCGTGTTTGGCTTGAGAGTTGCTGCCGGGGGACGTTTCTACAATGTACACCCGCCACTGCCTTTCCATCATGCCATTCCTGCGCACCGCTGTTGTTAGCTGGACCATGATTGTTCTCGAGCTCGTCCATCAAGCCTACATCTCGGTCAGCGCCGTTCACATTGTTTTCTTCCTATCTCAATACCGCTTCTTTCAACCTTTCTTAGGCCTTAATGCCGGCCTGTCTATTTTTCAGGCGTCGCTGTTGACGTATTCCTTCGAGACCACTCCGCTAAGGGTGAAGAGTAGTGACTTTGTACACACACACATACACACCTTTTACCCAAGGTATCAATGTGTAAGATAACCTGGCACCACACTTTTGGGTCTAGGGAACACACACGGCAAGTATCATGAACCTATCTAACTATTCACTCAAACCAAACGCTTGCCTCATGAGATGCATCTTCTGTATTTTGGTTCGTTTTATATGAGGTCAACACGCCATCGCGAATCTGCCTGCTCAGGGGCTCAATAGGTCCTGTCGCTCTTTAAATATGAATAATTTGTCCGCTACGATAGGTCTCGGCCTCTAATATGGACCATTCTCAGTTAGTGCACACATTTGATGCTTCGGGAAGATGGGCCGGCTCAGATTAGTTTCGCACCGAGTCGATTGTCTCCATTCAGTATCTAGAAAGTTGTGGGTGTTTGGATTCCCAGGGGTGCGGCCTCGACGGAAGTCCGCCGTGATGATAGAAAAGGACCTTGGACTGCGGGTACCCATGATTCCTGTTGCCCATTACACGAGTAAGCAGGTTATTAAACGATCCTCCGTCTTGCCGCCGGTATGATCAGGAATCCTCTATCTCTCAAAGAAGTACGATGCCACTAAAGATATCATAGCAAGGCTGTTGGTGATAGAGTATGTAGGTAGTTGAGATACTTGAGAAACACCCAAGTTGATGTATTAAGCGGGGATCTTCCGCATAAGCCAGAAATACTTCTACCTACTTCCACCTGTTCTTGGTATACCACATCTGGAATATGTTCCAAAAGGAGGCAGTGGGTGGAGAGAGACGTAGCTTTGGTATGGACTGTGTACTGAAATTAAACGTCGAACAGGAAAACGGCAAGCTTCTACATCGAGACCACGACCTAGATGCCGTCATCACCATGCTTCTTACGGATTGCGACAAGTACCAGTATACCTCTCACCCTGTTGTGATGAACCCAGAGCTGTGGAAGTACGGGGTGCCTTATCTAAACGTATTGCATTGCTACCCAGGTTGGGTGAGAAGCCTAGGACTTACTGTATGTATTTGTGTGTCTATCTGTGTATCTCCATGACTATTGTCTTGCCAGTCAATAACACTCCAAACCCCAAACCTCTTCAAAAACGAGCCCACAACGAGTCAAATCCTCCAAGCCCTCAAGCCGTTGCCAAACGAGTAAATCGCGGACCTGGAGCGGAATTCCTCCCCCGCCATCCAAGTTTACCTTCTTCCCCCGTCTTCTCCGCAGGACCCGCAACGGTGACGGCCGCCGAAAGCCGAGCCCGATGAAATTCTCTCACCAATGATTCGTCCAGTATCTCCAACTTCTCCAAATCCTCGGGAAAGAAGAAGCCCGTCGGGAAAGAGGATGTTCGGGAATGGTGTAAGACAAGGTTTCAAATATCGGGAAAGAGTACTAGAGCTCGGCAAAGAGACAAGAAAAGGCCAAGAGGCACTCTGAGCAATGAGGGTGACCCTTACTCACCGCGCATGGCAATGTGTAATCGCCTCGTCTCCGGTTGGCTCACATGCACACTTGCGAAACCTTGCTGCCGGGGGAGCGCCATGCCATCCACATATATTGCATTCGTGTGGCTTTTGGCGGGCGTGGATTGGGGCGGGGGAAGCTTGCCGGGTGGGTAAATAGCAGATGCGAGATCTTGGGGTAGTATGGACCTACTGCGTGAGGAACCCACGGCAGGATGGCTATCTACGGGCTGAACGAGCCGAGAAGAGAAATGGGAACGCAAAGTCTGGGGTAAGCAGGTATTGCGGCGTCACCAACGAGATCCAAGTCCGTCTGTCCTCAACCTCCCTTTCTCTCTTGTGTATCCCCGCGAGTAGCCGCAGCGTTCCAACTCCCGCTTTCGAAGGCCACCCGAAGCAGGAAGGTTGGGCGGGCGCAAGCGTGATAAGACGGACCTGCGCCCTTGCCCGCCTCTTTTCTTACAGGCGCACCTAAGTAGGTACCGGTATTGGTAGTAATCAATGCCAGGCACCTTAGGGCAGGTAAGACGGGTTGCGCATGGGGACTGTGTCACTTGTTACAGCTGAAATTTTGGCGCAGGCACAGTGCCTCGTACTCGTCCCGCCTATTGTCATTTCTCCAATTTCTTGTCCATGGAGGCCAGCCCGGTCCTTGCGGCGTGGGGTAAAAGCGCACACCCGCCAGCGCCGTCATCCATTCCCGTCTTGGACCGTGGAAAGCCGATGGGTAGCAGGCCGGGAAAGGGTTAGGAGCCGTGTATGACAGATAAGAAGAGAGGTGCACCCCTCCTTCTCGCCGGGAGACACGGATGAGACGTGAGGTGAAATTGCTGTGAAGAAAGAAAGCTGGAAAGACTTCATCGGGAAAAGGACCGAACTTGGTGTTTGGCATACCACTACATCGAACTATATTCACGGCTTCGTGAGTGTTTCACTGCTGTGTGGAGGTTACTCACAACGGCGAGAGACAACCGGCTGCCGCTTGACATCACACTACCGTTGAATCGAGAGGAAAGGAAAGAGTGAATATGGATTCAAGTCATCTCTGGGCCTGGCTAGGCCTCGCCGCCGTGGGAGGCGTGCTCTATGTAAGTTCATCAATGTCACCATTTACGCCAAGAAGCGGCTCTACGAAGCCCCAGCTGCGTCGGCAAGAGAATGGATGGACCCGATCTGACAGTCAACGATATAGGTCGCCGGTATCGTCGTGTACCGCATCTTCTTCCATCCTCTGGCAAAGTATCCAGGACCGTTCATCGCAAAGGTCACGGATGGGTACCAGCTCTATCACGCCTGGAATGGCGATAGACATCTCGACTTCTACAAGCTTCACAAGCAATACGGTACGTCACTTACCCATCTTCAGCACCCTCCCCATTCATCCTTCATACCCTTTGAAAACCGGGGGAAGACATTGCTAGAGTGAGCAGAAGAGGCTGGCAGGACGGAAAGAAGAGAGACAGGAGCCATGGGGACACCATCACTAACACCCTCGAAGGCAAAATCGTCCGCTTCGGCCCCAACTCAGTTTCCTTTAACTCCGCCACGGCTCTCAAGGAAATCTACGGCTTCCGCTCCAACGTCGGCAAGGCAGAGTTCTACAACGCCTTCGTCCACCCGGCGCCCAACACTCACAACGCCCGCGACAAGGACGTCCACGCCCGTAAGCGCCGCGTCCTCGCCCACGGCTTCTCCGACTCGGCCATGAAGGAGATGGAGCGCTACATCATCGGCAACGTGCGCTCCTTCACCGCCGAGATTGGTCGCGGCGCGTCCGCTGAGACAAAGGGGTGGTCGACGCCCAAGAATATGACGGACTGGTGTAATTACCTCGCCATGGATATCTTGGGAGACTTGTCGTTTGGAAAAGCGTTTCATATGCTCGAGGCGCCGGATAACCGGTTTGCGTTGGACTTGATCGCTGCGGCGACCAAGAGGCATCTTCTTGTGAGTAGACGTTGTCGACGGAGTGGTTTGAGAGGAACATGAACTGACGGACGACAGTGCGGTACCATGCCCATCGTCGACAAGCTCAAGCTCGACAAGCTCCTCTTCCCGACCATTGCGGCTGGACGCGCGCGGTATATGGCCTACAGCAAGGCGCAGCTGACGGAGCGGACGAAGCTTGGCGAAGATACCGATCGACGCGACTTCTTCTACTACCTCCTCAAGGCGCGTGACCCGGAGACTGGACTGGGCTTCTCGACGCCAGAGCTCTGGGGCGAGTCGAACCTGCTGTAAGTTCATACTACTCCTAGCCAATTTCGAGGCACAGAGATGTGAGCCAAGACTGACACACAAATTAGCATCATCGCCGGCGCCGACACCACGTCAACAGCCATGGCAGCGACCCTCTTCTACCTTTCCCGCAACCCTGCGGCGCTCCAGCGCGCAACAGCCGAGATTCGCAGCAAGTTCTCCGAAGTCGAGGAAATCCGTCAAGGCGCGACAATCAACACATGCACCTACCTCCGCGCTTGCATAGACGAAGCGATGCGCCTGTCCCCCTCCGTCGGTGGCCTGCTCCCGCGTGAGGTTCTCGCAGGCGGCATGACCATTGACGGCGCGCATATTCCCGCCGGAACCGTCGTTGGCACACCGCACTACACGATCCACCACAACGAGGACTACTTCCCCTCAGCGTACGACTACGTTCCCGAGCGATGGATTGTCGGCGCGGCAAACCCGTTGTTTGGGGGCAGAGAGACGACCGAGGCCGACACGGCGAGGGCGCAGAGCGCGTTTTGTCCGTTCTCGATTGGAGCCAGAGGATGTATTGGCAAGGGGCTCGCGTATGCTGAGATGTCGACCGCATTGGCGAGGACGTTGTTCTTGTACGACGTGCGCAAGGCGGTGGGCGTACTTGACCCGGCTGAGGGACGCGCAGATTTGGATGAGGGCCGGAGGCGGGTCTCGGAGATGCAGTTGTACGACACATTTACGAGTATGAAGGATGGACCGTTGTTGGAGTTCAGGGCGAGGGCATGAGAGCGAGGCCGGAGAGGTCGACATTATTGTTTCTACCGAGGATGGCTTGGTTGAAGCTGGGGTCAGACAATCCCCACTGCTTCACCTTCGAAGCTGCTAGTTTGTGAAGTTGTCGTCATCGAGCGTCGAGAGAATCTAGTAGCACGTGTCAATTGATTCTCGTGCATGATGAGAACCAATAATGGCAGAGAATCCACCTCCTCGTTCCAAGGTATCGCGGTGGAGCCAAATGCTGGTGAGAGTTCCTCGCGAGAACTCGTCCGTCCGAACTTGCGCGCCATTCAGATCGTTCGAAAGCTCTCCCCGCTTGCCTGTTTCCCCAACTGTCACATTTAGTCTTTGTGGTCCGGCTCTTGATCGGCAGCGGGCATTTCCCTGTCAGGCACGTCGTCTCCGCTATTGTCTGTTTTCTTTCGTATCTTTTCAGACTTTGTTTCGTTCGGCTTCCGGGGATCACGGAGCCGGGGTACGGTGAAAGTTCTCTGCTCCACTCCCATGCAACATCAACCATCCAAACTAGTATCTTGTGATGGCGCAGAACCGGCCGATTTGGGGATGCTTGGACCGTTGAGCGGTTCGATGAAGAGAGGGGTTCGGAGTGTGGGGAACACCAGCACTAAAGGCATCAGAGCTGGGGAGCCGGGATCCGTCGTTTTCCCCATCGGCATATTCGACAAGCGATGCGGGGGCGGGACGCAAGAATCTGTCCAGGCTTCAGCTTGTCTCGAAGAAGGCGGGAGCCGATCTCACACCGTCCGGCACAAGCTTGCTGTTCCTGGCGACAATCATCGCCTGACTCTCTAGCGTCCACTCAATGGTAAATCTTGGACCCTTGGCTTCCATTCCCAAGAGTATGTCTGCCCCGGCTGTGCTCGTCTTCTCGGGCGAAAGCCGCCCCCGAGGTTCGTCGCTACCCTGGCAACTTGGTATCATGACCTGAGGGAGCACCCGAGAGATGCCCCGCTGCGGCCTGAGGGAGGCGGTCGAAGACTAGTCATGACAATGGCGACCGTTGATTCAAGGAACGTTGCACCCTCCCAAGGCTAAGCTACTGCCGCCAATGCTCGTGATGTCAGTGTCGCGTTCCTGGTCTGGCTGCAGGTCCCGCTCTCGGTCCGTGGGATGAGGTAGCAACGGCGATTGCTCGATTGGAGCGGGAATGCTTCCGAGCTGCATGCTCTGTGAACTTTTGAGGTCGTATAAGATCCCAATGGTTCCCGCAAGATGATGCCATTGCGACCTTCTCTGTAGTGATAGCTCCCATCTCGGACGCGTCGGTTTCTCAGTCAAAACTGCCCGACATCATGAAGTTCTTCACCTCCCTTCTGGCCGTCGCCTGCTCCGTCGCGCCTCTTTGCGCCGCTCTTCCCCAGGCCAGACAGACCAGCTGGCCCAATGGCCCGCTTGTGACGAACGGTCGCTGGGCGGTGGATGCCGCTGGCAACCACATCCAGTTCGCCGGCACCAACTGGCCCGGCCACGGCGAGGTCATGGTCCCAGAGGGTCTACAGTTCCTCTCCGTCGAGGGTGTCGTGTCTAAGATCAAGAGCATCGGCATGAACGCCATCCGTCTGACCTACGCCATTGAGCTCGTCGATCAGATCTACGCCAACGATGGCAAGGACATTGACATCAAGACGGCTTTCATCAACGGCCTCGGTGAGACCAACGGCACCGCCGTCCTCGCTCAGGTTCTGGCCAATAACCCTTCCTTCACGGAGGCGACCACCCGTCTCGAGGTAAGTTATCAGCTCTGCCGCGACGTTTGACACCCGCTGACACATAACCCCAAAGGTGTACGATGCCATTGCTGCCGAATGCGCTAAGCAGGAAGTCTACATCCTCCTCGATAACCACATGTCCACCGGCAAGTGGTGCTGCTCTGGAAACGACGGCAACACTTGGTGGGGAGACCGCGAGTTCGATGCCGCCAAATGGGTGCGCGGCCTGACCTACATGGCCAACCATGTAAGTGAATCGAAAGAAGGCAGAATATTGTTGAACCCAAGCTGATAACCATCGCCAGGGAAAATCGTGGACTGCTCTCGTCGCCATGTCTCTCCGCAACGAGCTTCGCGAGGCCACGGATAACGCCGAGCTGGTTGCTGCTTCGTACAACTGGCAGGATTGGTACAAGTACATCCAGGAGGGCACCAACGCCATCAACGGCGCCAACCCTGGCCTTCTCATCTTCCTCTCTGGCCTCAACTACGACACTACCGTCGCACCCGTCTTCCGCGGTACTGCGCTGACACCCGGTAACGGCACGTTCCAGCTCTCTGACTTCGAGGGCTACGCCGACAAGCTCGTTCTCGAGATCCACAACTACGAGGGCTCCATCGGCAGCTGCGCGAGCTTGAGCAACAACCTGTACACCAAGGGCTTCCAGGCCATGAATGCATCGGACCCTGTGACGGTCAATGTCTTCCCCGTGGCGCTGACCGAGTTTGGCTTCAACATGAACGACAACACATACCTCAACACGTACTCGACGTGCCTGGCATCCTACTTGCCCCAGATCCAGGGCAGCTTCTTCATCTGGGTTCTGGTGGGTAGCTACTACATCCGCCAGGGAACGCAAAACTTTGAGGAGTCGTGGGGTCTGTTGAACGCGGACTGGTCTGAGTGGAGAAACCCCAACTATGTTGAGCAGCAGCTGAAGCCCATGGTTGCTGGTGTTATTGGATAGATGGATTCCACGGAGTAGCTATGACCGATTTGGAGTAATGAAACAATGATCTCGATTCTTGGTTTGCTTTTGAATATGTGACTCGTATAGAGAAGATTGTGGCGTCGACGAATTAGAATAACGCTGTCCTCTCAATTCCTAGGATTGGTAGAATCGATTTTCGGTGGGACATAAAGGTGAAATTCAAAGGCCGGGAAGATCTTGTTGATGACGAAAGCCGATTAAAGAACTCCGAGTCATCTTGATTCGATCAAATAGATGAATTCGAATGCTTCTTGAGGAAGTCAAGAACTGATATTGAATGTTCGTGGTGTAAGTGCACCTGCCTGGACCAGAGGAGGCAAGGACAGTGCTTGCGCTTTGTCCACTGCTTACGCACAGTACGTATTCCCCATTGGCTTACCACGGCGCGCTAGGGGCACGCGCCGGCAAGGCTGAGAAAGGCTGCCAATGATTTCTTTCTCGACGCCCAATCTACGAGCTCTGGAGATTACAAGAGCTTGATTCTTTGTCCACCATCGAATCCCTGGCTAATCTCAGCTCTTAACACGTACGAAATGACATAGCCGCTGTCATCACGCCATTTGCATTGCGAAACCGCCCGATCAACAACCAGAATGGTAGTCTGCAAGTTCTACGAGCAGGGGAACTGCAGGTACGGACGTACGTCACTCGCTGTGCACCCATCATTATCCCGAGGGGTCTCGATCGCAAACTCGGATCGAAGAGGCTAATACGTGATATCGCAGAGAATTGCCGATTCGAGCACCCACGGTCGCAAAATAACAACCGTTTTGCAGCCTTTGGCCAAAACACAGGAGGATTCAATCGAGGCGGCAACAACAATGATGGTTCGCCCAAACAATCGCGGCTCCTAGGAGTTTTAAACGAAGCACTCTACTCACATGCGACCAGGGCTTCCATATGCGCTATCAAAGGAGACCATTGAGAAAGACCTGACGTCGGAAGCGCCACAATGGATCTTGTCCGCTTATGGCCCCGGCAGGGACGCTCCGGAACAGCTCTTCGGAGGCAACTTGCGCGAGCAGAGTTTTGAGGAAATGAGACTCGTTCACATGATGGCGGAAGCTTCTGGAAATCCCCAGCAAGCGGTAAGTCACCTTATTCAGGTCTACAGGTCTATCAGCTGACGGAATCCAAAGCTCAATCAAGCACAAGAGCTATACCAGCAAGCCCAACAACAAATGAAGACGGCGGTGGGCAACCTTGACGGAGCTATTCAATTCATCATTTCTGCCGAGCAAACGCACCCCAACAGGATAGACATTTGCAAGCAAGGCACATCGCCAGGCGGGACTACAGGGGAGTTTGCGGTTGGAAGACGGGGCGGCGCTTCTTCACAGCAGAACCCTTTTTCGTCAAATTCGAACACAGCGACGTCAAACCCATTCTCCTCTAACAACACCAACACGACTTCTGCCTTTGGCGGCGGCGGTGGAACTTCAACAGGGAGCGCCTTTGGCCAGACTGCGACCCTGGGGCAACGTGCGAATCCCTTTGGCGCGCCAGCTTTTGGTCAAACATCGCAGCCATCGCAACCGACTTCAGCATTCGGGCAACCATCACAACCTACGTCGGCGTTCGGTGCCACGAGTAGCTCCGCCCCAGCCTTTGGGCAAACATCGCAACCTACATCCGCTTTTGGACAACCCAGCGCGCTGGGAGGTGGCACATCGGCTTTTGGCCAGGCCTCAGCCCTCGGTCAGAAGCCCAATCCCTTCGGCGCGCCTGCGTTTGGGCAGCCGGCACAACCAGCAGCGGCATCAGGGGGCAGTGCCTTCGGCCAACCATCTCAACTTGGCGGAGGCGGCAGCGCTTTTGGCCAAGCAAGTGCTCTTGGGCAGAAGCCGAACCCCTTTGGAGGCGCGACGAGCGGTGCCAGCCCGTTTGCCAGCGCCGGCAGCAACAATACATCCAGTCCATTTGGTCAGGCTTCGCAGAACACGGCCAGTCCTAGCCCCTTTGGACAGCCCGCGCAGAATACGACACAGAATGCCAACCCTTTCGGGGCTCCCGCCCAGACGAACCCAAGTCCGTTTGGTCAGCCAGTACAGCCTGCGACAACAAGTGCATTCGGACAACCGGCTCAGACTGCATCTTCCAGTCCCTTCGGTCAGCCTTCTCAAGCGCAGCCGGCGGCGACCAATCCCTTTGGAGCGAAAACCGATGCGCAGCCCAGCACCTTCGGTCAACCGGCGGCGACTGCTCAGCCTACGCAGCCTGCCAGCGGATTCGGACAACCAGCTCAGCTTGGCCAGAAGACGAACCCCTTTGGACAGAACAATGCGTCCCCGTTTGGCCAGCCGTCCGGTGGCCTCGGAGCAGGCGGATCGGCGCCAAACCCATTTGGAGGGCAGACCGCTGCACCAGCTCCGCCCACCGCGCAACAAGCGGCGGCGCCTGGGAGCGGGCCGTACCCGCCGGGGAGCTCGAGGCAGCATCCACCAGTGTCGAGCTACAGCTCCAAGGACATGAACGGGCGGTTATCCAATTGGAAGGGCAAGCCCGTCACCTACCAAGGCAATCTGCCTGGCATTCGAGCCTTCAACGGCGCGTGGACGAGGATATGGTTCCCGGATGGTCCGCCAAATTATTACAAGGACACTGAGCTACCCGACGAGTTATATGATGACAAGTCGAAGCAGCAGTGGCAGTCGTTTACGCAGACTGGCAAGTTTGAGGGTCTTATGCCCGAGTTGCCTCCTAAGAGAGAGTTCTGTCTTTGGGATTTGTAAAGGGGGTGGGCGGGAACAGAAGCGACGATGCAAGGGCCAAAAGTGGTCTATCTGTACTTGTGTAAAGGGGGCTGGCATTACACGGCGTTGATTTCAAAAAGGATCAGTTGGTGACCGTGGGTTGGGGTATCTGGCTGAGCATGTGAAATTATGGTGCTCATACTGCGCTCTAGTTGGGCACAAGTTCCCAAACATTGAGTATCTTCCTCAACATCCTGACACTCGCAATCCTTCGTGCCCACCGCCCTTGACTTCACATGCAATATGGCCAAGATCACAGTAGGTACTTCAACTGGGCTTCATGCATATCCATACGACACATCACAATAGAGGAACTCAGAATGGGGGGTCATCAGTTGATTCGGGTGGTATCTAGACCGCCTCACTCGTCCCGCCGCCTTTGCATAGCTGCGTTGAGGTGTAAAACCTTTCGGCCAGCCCTCGTCGCTGGCTTAGCGAACGCAGCATTCCCAAGTCCGAAGCCCATACCGTTTCGTCCCTCCTACAACAACAACTCGTCTTTACAACATTTTTGTTTCGGGGCTTGGATACCAATCGCTTATGCGGCAATGGTGACCTCGACCTCGACACCGGCCTCGATGTTGATGATGATCTGCTTGACGATCTCGGTGGGGGCGTTGAGGCTGTTCAATCATTAGCATTCTCGCTCCAATCATTTTACGCCAACAGCGAAAAACTCACTCAATGAGACGCTTGTGGATGCGCATCTCGAAGCAATCCCAGGTCTTGGAACCCTCACCGCAAGGGGTCTTGCGGGTGGTGACCTTGAGGGTCTTGGTGGGCAGGCGGACGGGGCCGGAGACGCGGAGGTCCTTTGACTTGGCGCGCTCAATGAGCTCGGCGCTGACCTTCTCGAGGGACTGGACCTTGCGGGAGGAGAGGGTGATGCGGATCTTGTGCGTCTTGGGCGCCTCGCCGAAGTCCTTGTCCTTGTTGTAAGACATTTTGAAGTGTTGTTGAACGAAGAGGTTCGGTTGGGTGTTTGGTAAGGTTAGGGAGAGATTGAATTTCCTTCACGACTCGAACGGCTTGGTTGCGGCAAAGTGATGAAGGCTGATGATCTTTTGGGCTATCTGAGAGCTTGCAGTCGGAGGGAATTGCGATCGCGAACTTTTTTTCGTGGGGTTTGGGAAGTAGGGCTTTACCGAGTGTTGTGGCTAAGCCTAGGTAGGCCTAGCGCAGAAACTGGGACGTCGAAAAAAGATACGTATCTTCTGAGCTGACCATTTGCGGCGGCAACAAGCAAACAGGCACAAGAGAAAGAACGAACCCCACCATGAAGGTACCCACTTCCGCATTCGCAGCTCCGCCGAAAGCTCACTGCATGGCCCGGCTGGGGAGAGGCACCGACGTCAATGAATGAATCATCCGGCGAGATCTGAGAGAACGACATGTCACGGCCAGCCGCCTCACTTCACCTCATCGCCACCTCCAAGCGCGTTACCAAAACTCACCAGATGCGCAATTACGACCCGACGTTGAGCTCTTTCTAAGAGCATTCTGCTATTCCTGCATCCCGCGAGAGAATCCCTCACATCCCTGAGAGCATCTTACCCCGCCAGTTCCAGCGCACATCTCACATTAGATCACACTCACCATCTCACGAAACCCCAGAGCTCCAGCAATCATGGCAACCTCCCTCCCGCCCCTGGCCCCCTTCCCCACGCCATCGTGGCGCGCAAAACTCACTTCTCAAGAATGGGAAGCCCTCCTCGAAGCCTGGACGGCCCTCACGCAAGCCTACCTCGCCCTCTCAGATAAAGACCTCTCCCGCGCCGCCGTAAAAGAAGACGCCTCCATCCCAGCCTTCCTCTCCTCCTTTACAACACAAGTCGCCGAAGCAGGACCCTCACCCATCCTAGGATGCTCCTCCACGACATCAAAGGCCCTACTCAGGTCGTCATTCACACTCACATCCCGCCTCCTCACAAACCCAACAACACCACCCCCAACACCCCTAATCACAGCCCCCTTCCTCTGCGCCTTTTCAAAACTCTACCGCAAAAATGCGCCCACCACCCTCTCAAAAGCCTTCCACCTCCACGCCAGCGCCCTCGAGCACCCCCTAGCAGGCCTCAAAAAGTCACTCGCGCAATCCATGGAAGCCGGTCTCAAAGCAGACCTCAAATCCCTCGAGGCCCGCCTCGCGAACCTGAACCATCTACTCCACGCCTCCCCACACGCCGCATCCTTCTTCCTCGCCGGCTCAGACTTCTTCGACGGCCTGGTCACGGCCTTCAAGATTACGAACCCGCCGCTGCGCAAGGTCCTCGTCGCGACGATGTACCTCTGCCTGGTAGGCCTGACGGAGGGCGAGCAGCCTCGCTTCGGGATGCTGGCTGACGTGTTATTCTCCCTAAAATCCACTGCCGAGACGCATAGGGTTGGCCCGTTGAACGTGAACGATTCCCTCGTGGCGGAGCTCGTCACCGTCACGCCGGTGCTGAAGCAGCTGTCCAAGAGGGCCGAGGAGAAGGGCGCGGCGTCGACGGCGTTGAAGTCACGGATTTCAGCGCTGGAGGGATTCAAGAAGCCTGGTGGCGGAATGATGCGGCCAAAGAGGCTCGTGAAGAGGAAGGTCGACAAGGGCAAGGGCAAAGATGTCGCGGAAGAGGGACAGGTTCAGGCGGAGTTGCACATGCACCGGCAGAGTCAGATATCACTCATTCAAGATCTGTTTCCGGATCTGGGGTCAGGGTTCATCTCGAAGCTGTTTGACGAATACGGTGATAATACGGAGATTGTTACGGCTCATTTACTAGAGGATTCATTGCCTCCGCACCTTGCGGCGATGGACCGCTCTGCTCCGTTGTATGTTTGCTCTGTTTCTTTACTTGACTATGGTAAGGCTGACGATATCATAGATCCCCCACGTTGGAAAGAAGGAAAAGCCAGCTTGAACCTAGACCAACGCCACCGCAGTTACCTGAACGCCACAATGTGTTTGACGACGATGAACTCGACAGACTGGAGCTGGACGTTTCCAAGCTTCACTTTGGAAAGAAGGGACCCGAAAAGACAGCCGACGACGTGCTCAAGGATAGATCGACTGCACCAAACAAGGCAGCCATCTTATCAGCACTCGCCGCATTCGACTCCGATGACGACGAACGTGACGACACCTACGACGCAGACGATGTTGGAGGCACGGTCGACAACGCCAATGAAGAGGCCGACGGCCAGAAGGATGCCAGCGAAGAAACACTGTACAAAGCCTTCCAAGCCGACCCCAGTGTATTTGACAGGCAGGCTACGACAAGGAGGGGCCAGGCGAGAGGAAAGTTGAGAGAAGAGACTGGCATGACGGATGAGGCCATTGAGGGTTGGGCACTGATGCTGGTGAGGAATCCGGGTCAAAAGCGACGTCTCGAGGCCAAGTACAGCGGTGCCGCTGCATTCACCGGTACTCAGACCGAGATTCTGTCAACGGCATGGCGAGCTAGTCCGGCTGGCTCTGGCGCAGAGGACTCTGAAAATGGTGGTGGCAGCTCCTCACGGGGTGGCGGAGGCGGCCGTGGACGAGGAGGTCGCGGCCGTGGTGGAAGAGGAGGCGGAGGCCGTGGAGGCGGTAATGTGGCCGGTCCTACTGGCGAAAAGGAGACCGAGGCTGCGCGGAGGAGAAAGGAAGCCAGCAAGAGCTCTCGGGCAAACCACAATCGCCGCGATCAAAGAGCAAAGAAGATGGCGAGAGGCGGATTCCCTGGCTGATACCGGAGATATCAATCGGCCTCGGAATAGCATAATCAATGCAACCTTTGCCTCTTGGTACTATGACTTGAACTTCGTGCCAATGGAACTGCGGCTGCTCGCTTGCTGGAGCCGCGTTCTGTCGTCCCCGTGAAGTCGTCTCCGTAGAGATCCTCTGCGCTCAGGGTCAGGGCGTACGGGCTTTTGATATCTACGATACCTGGGGTACCTGATTGTGGCGTGAGGGAGGATGGGTGAGCGCCGGAAGGTGACATGATACTGGTAAATGAGGAACCGAGTTCCTCGAAGCCAGAGGTCCGGGCCCAGAGTGCGTGGTCCTTCGGTGTCGCCAGCTCTGATGTTCCACCAATCGACGTCAAGTCTCCGTGATCGCCTTCGTTGTGCCCGATCATGGACCGAAGTGACTCGCGGGAACTCCGTCGGCTGTCGAGGTAGGTTCGTAGGTCGTAGCACTGTCGACAAGAGGGGTAGACTGGATAACATTCTGATTCATCCCGATACTGCGGGAGCTGAGGTCGAGCTTGCTCGCCACATCTCTCCTGAATATCGTCAAATAGATCGCCGATGGGGGTGAAATACGTTACGCGAGGACCGCTGCCCCAATATCTATTGCGGCCCCAAAGCTGGCCGACCAAGGAGTTACTCTCAGCGTCAATAATGGCAGCGCCGCTGTCGCCCTCTACGCCTATGCCTCCGCGAATCCACCCTTCTTCGTCGTCGTAAGGGCACGGCTCATCGATAAACCACTCGCGCGTGGCCTTGCCAGTACCATTCATCTCGGCGCTGACGTACGCTGGAATGTCACAGACTTCGCCCCTTTGCTGGCCAGATGTTCGACCCGTCGACACTACAGTGGCACTCGGCACAACGGCGCTTGTTGTCTTGATTGGTGTTTCTTTGAGAAGAGGCATGGTCTCCGAGGGGAATCGGCGGAGAATATTGGCTTGACTGGTCTTGGAAGCGACGAGAACCCAATCAGTCGCGATAAGAGGGGGCTCCTTATCGCAGTCTTCCCAGTAGGGGTGATGTGAAATGCGAGTCGTCTTCAGGTCGAGTCCCGATGTGGCGGCGAGGCTACCTAGAGCAAAGTCTGTCTCAGGCAGCGTATCGTGCTTTTCTTCTACACAACGGTCTCGGTCGTTGGGGGATGGGTGTTGAACGCTGACCGACTTCGAGTTCTGGTATGCCTCCACGAAGGGGTGGAAGTTGGCAAGCCAGTAGCTGCCGCCACCGATGAGCAGACAGGGTCCTAATGTTGACGTGCTTTCCTCGAACTCTGCACCGCCTTCGATACCAATACTGTCGCCCATGCACGGGTCTTTGAAGTAGTATGGGTTCTTGGCCATGCAGATATCATCAGGCATCTCCTTGCTCAACCCTCTGGCCCAGACACTTCGTTCAACATAGCCCTTGAGGAAGAGTAACTTGACGCCGTCTCGATGGGCTTCGGGTAGAAGGTCTCTGACGTGTACTGCAATAATGATCTTACGAGCTCGCGAGGGCAATTCGCCTTCAATTGTGATGCGGATTTGCCGCGTGCCCGGTGTCTTACCGCGAGGGGCGTCGATGCCGTGCTTGGGGCCGCACCATTTTGGGATGAACTCGGAGAGAAATGGTAGAACTGCATGCTCCCACACTATAGGGAAACTCGCGTTATTCAGCAACTGTGTCAAGAGAGGCCGGGACAAGTCGCTTGGGCTGTCGGCTGCGAGAAGAGTTTGGCCTGCCGATGTCAGAATACCGGCCTCGTGAGTTGGAGTTGGGATCAGTCACCTTTGTGTGCTCTTTCTCTTCTATACCTCCTCTCAACGACATCCCTCAGCTTTTCTCGACACTTCTTTTTGGACACCGTGACGGACAGTATCTGCTTTAAAGCTCGTTCCTCCAAGCTATCTTTCTGGAATAGTCCTGGGAAACTGCTGGTATCGTGAGACGAGGATGGCGTAGCCATGGTTTGGGCGAGAGGCTTCGGCTTCGAAAGTGGCTCCTTCGATTTCCCCTTGTAATTGCCCTCGGTAACTGTATGAGCACATCTTAAATGACTCTCAAGGATCTGTTTGGTCTGGAACGAGCTCTCGGTACATCCAGGGGCCGGGCAGACGAGGAGATGCTCCAGCTTGACATGCCAAGTGAGACCGTCCTTTGAAGAAAAGCTGGGTTGTTCGCAGCCTCCCCAGTTGCAGGTGTAAGTGTGGACCACCTTGAAATGGAAATCCAGGTCTTTTTCTTGGTCAAAGGTTTCGTCGCATTGGTGGCCCAAGCAAATAAAGCGGCTTTGAGCTCTGGCGGTAGAGGCGATAGAATCACTAGACCTATCAGCGGCACCTTGAGTTGTGGAATGATTTGTCGAGGCAGTCTTTGTAGTAGGCCATTCATACGGAAAGTCAATCTGTGTTGGCGATACACCGGAGCCAGCAGATGAAGGCTGGGAGACAATGGAAGAGGAAGAATATGTGACGCTGGACACTGTGCTCAATGCTGGGGGAGGAGAAGCCTGCGCAAGAAACGAGGTAGGCTGGAAGATGTTGAACGCAAATGAATCGTCCACGGGCAGAGCTTTCCCGAGCCTCTGGTCCAACTGACTGATTCCATGGCTCTGGGTCCAGGCGTTGTCGCCGTAAATGGAGGGCCCCTGGTAGACGTCCGCGAAGGAAGGGTCCTCGGCAGGCGTCCAGTAGGGCGGAATCGAGGCAAACTTGTCAGCATCTGATGGGGCGACGCCTGTAGCGAACAAAGCTCCTTGGTGGGTAGGCGACTGGCGCCGAACCTTCTTCGGTGGTGGCAAGTTGAATGTCTCTCGAGGAAGAGGCATAGTGAGAGATGACTTGGTGGTGTCGTTTACGGTTGACTTACACCGGCCGCCGAGCCAGCGGATACTGCGAATGAACCACGAAGGATGGACTCAACGAAAGTCAATTCGTGGACATTTGATGTTGGAGATGATTATAAGGCAGAAAGAGAGAATCCGGAGAGCAATGAGGTAGCGGGCGGGCGAGGAAGAGGCGAGCGGCCTCCAAGAAGCGGCGGCGGCAGGCGGGTGCGGCACAGCTCTTAGTCTGGTTGCCTGATTTGATTGCCGCCTTTTGCCAGCCGATTGGCACTGTATGTTGTGTGCAAGTTACACCCAAGTACAGTGCTAAATAAGTCGCACACTATGTGGATCAGATCACCCCTCCTTCTCACTCTCACTCTCATTGAAGATGGCGAACCACCTCATTCACCATCAATGAACAGTGTTAATGTGTAAGATTCATCACCAGACCGCCAGATACTAGAGAGTGCTATGAGAATTCACATTTATATAAGAAAGCTTTGGCAAAGTAATCTCCTCATCTGGTCTCACGCAACCAGCTTCTTGCAGACGTCTCACTTTCTCAGTGCCCCGACCCGACGAGAGGTTGAGAAAGGCTCCTGAAGAGGCCAAGGTCTCGACAACGCAGGAGTGCTGTCTTCTTTCTAATACAGAAAAACTCTGCCTCAAGGATCGAACAGCCTCAGAGTGTGTAGATTGGCTCACTTAATACACAGTCGGCTCATGTCTCCTCAGGACCTCCGTGTTACTGGCGCCCCAGCTTCTGACCTGAAGATGGATTCGCATGTACAATAACCACAAGTGCATTCAAATTACAGAAGAGAATGAGGATAATCTATCTGTTCGAACAACAAATCTAGATAGAACCGCCCCGCCCAATCTAGCTGGTTCCTCAGATCCTTATTCAACCCACTCATGCTCATCCACACTCGTCATCTTGAATGAAAGTGAGGTGGTTCCCTAGATTCAACGTTGATTACATGAATTGAAGTGAAATTCCAATTCAGCGCAAGGCGTTCTGGCCAGCTTCATCTTTCAAATGATGCGAGACGAAGTGCGAATTGAGTTGAACAGGTACCAACACTGCGCCCATTCGGCATCCCTCGATTACCTCTGAGCTCTTGCTGGTTTGCAGTCTTACGGCTAGAGCTCACACCTCAAAGCCTTGATGTAGTAGGTGAGAAACTAGAGGCTTCAATGAGCTTGACTTTCATGATCTCTGGGTGCTCGAGGTTGGCTTAGCCTTCACTCCGCTATTCGATGAGACTCATGTAAGGCAGCTTGGCCCCGCTTACTCCCGAGTCCCGCAACCCGAATGCTGTGCTAAAACCAAGATGTATGAGCAACCTCACTCGAAGAAGTGATCACCCGAAGCCTGGGTCTGGACCTTTTAATCACCTCAAACTCCTCATTCGAAGTCCACTCTCGGAGCTCGGAGCATCACCGATAGTGACCAGCCTTGGTAACATCGGCCCTCCGAGTTGAGCTTATTTTACCACAGGGCTAAGCGAATGAAGGCAAATCTCCACGGCCTCCCACCCATCCCACCGCAACGTGCAGACAACACGAAAGTCTCCATCTCACAAAGCCCTTAGCAATGGCTGCAATGTATGGTGTTTACGTGCCGAGCTCCACAAAGATTGATTAGATGAGCTGATAAAGTTCGCACCCCCGGCCTTCCTACAAGTGAGTCTTTTTCAACGACCTGCCGCTTTCGGGAATACGGGCAGAAGTCAAGGGAAACACGGTGCCTGCCAAGCCCTCGGAGTTACATCCGTCTTTACGACCCTGAACTTTCGCCGTTGCGCTCCGGTTATCGGTTGACTGGCCCATAAAACTGTAATTAATAGGCAATTTGGTTGAGTATTGTGATCTTGGATCTAATGGGTGCGGTTCCAGCTCGTATCGTGGGACCCTGTCACTACTTCAAAGTCCCATCCCGTATTGCGGGATCGTGAAAGATGATGAACTGGATAAATAGAAGGAAATGAACCCCTAGGGGGTCCTGATCTAGAAGAGGAGCTCAAGCAACAGCTCCCGTCTGCTTGTCTCTCGTTTATATTCCGAGATCGATTGTCAACTTGCCGATCTTAGTCGAGCTCACTACAATGGCTCGGGTTTCCGGGATCCTCCAAGCGGCCCTCGTCGCAGCCGCCGCCGTCTCACCGGTCACGGCAGCTGAGGGTGGCTTCGCCAGCGGCCGCACCCGCCTCACAACCCCGGCCTCCGACGCTGCTTCCGGCCGGTACATCGTCGAGCTCCAAGACTCGACCGGCCCCAGCACCCGCCAGGACTCTTCTGTCGGCGACTCCATTGTCGGTCAGATCTCATCTCTCGGCTACGAGGCCACCGTCAAGGAGGACTTCTCCGCCATCTCGGGTCGCTTCAAGGGCGTGTCCGTCGAGATTGCAAACGACGATTCGTCCGGCGTCGTCGACGACATCAAGAGTCTGCCGGGCGTCGCCAATGCCTGGCCAGTGCAGCCCATCACCCTGGACGTCTCATTCGAAGTCACCTCAGGAACGAAGAAATGGAACCCTCACATCGCTACCCGCGTCAGCGAGCTTCACGATCGCAACATTACCGGTGCCGGTCAGCGCGTCTGTGTGGTTGACAGTGGTGTAGATGTGTCGCACCCAGCTCTGGTGGGCAAGATCGCCGGCGGAAAGAACCTCTTCGAGGAGAACTCTACCGCCCTCACGGACTGCGCTGGTCACGGAACCTTTGTCTCGTCCATCATCGCCGCTTCTAACCAGGACTTTGCCGGAGTTGCGCCCGATTCGGAGATTTACATGTACAAGGTCTTTGGCTGCGAGGATGGGACATCTAACGACATGGTTCTCAAGGGTATGCTTGCTGCTGATTCGGATGACTGCGACATTATCTCCGTTTCCATCGGCAGCAACACTGGCTACGTCAACTCGGTTCTTTCTCGTGTTGCCAGTGAGATTGCCCAGGATAGACTCATTGTCATCGCTGCTGGTAACTCGGGCGCGATGGGACCGTATTTCGCCAGCTCCCCCGCTGCCGGCCGCGGTGTGGTCTCTGTCGGCTCGGTCGAGGCAGCGCAGACCTTGGGATGGCCTGCGACGATTGTTTCATCCGGCGGCCAGTCTTTAAACATCTCGTATGTCACTTCTGACGGCAACAAGTTCAATAGCACTATTGATGTGCCCATCGTTCTCGACAAGGGCGACTCATGCAACATTGGCGGCTCCGGCCTTGACTCTACCGCTGTTCTCGCAAAACGTGGCGTCTGCGAGCCAGCTGGATCGTACTCCTCCATCGCCAGTGCTGGATTCGGTTACGGAATCCTGTATGACTCTTACAACCAGGGCGCCTACTACATGGCTGACGTTGTCGCTTGGTCTGACACACTCAAGCTTATGGCTGTCACCACTGCCTCAGTTGGAGACTGGGCAGCCGAGCAGATTGCTAAGAACTACACCCTTCACTTGAAGATCCAGGCAGATGCTCAACCGGCTGCTTTCGCCGCCGAGGTCCCCAGCGCTGGTCAGCTCTCCACCTTCACATCGTGGGGTCCAACCTACGAGAACGACTTCTCTCCCATTATCTCCGCACCTGGGGGTGTGGTCTACGGCGCTTTCCCCGACGGCAAATTTGCCATCTCTTCCGGAACCTCGTTCGCAACACCCTACATCTCAGGTGTTGCTGCTCTGTGGTATGCACATGCAAAGAAGGACCGGGCAGAGTTTGTTCGTAGACTTACATCTACTGCTCTGGCTCTGCCTGCTTTTGAATCTATCGATGGCAAGATTCTTGACGAGGTTGCGTCGCTTGCTCAGCAGGGCGCGGGTCTTGTTGATGCCACCAAGTTGTTTGACTTCGCCACCGTGCTTCTTTCCGAGCCGACTCTGTCCCTGAACGACACGGACAACCGTATCAACACTCATACTATCCGCATCCAGAACACCGGATCGGAGGAAGTGACTTACAACATCTCTCACATCGCTGCTTCGACTGTCTCATCTAGAAACAGCCTATTGTATCCCAACACCTACTACCCGCCCTTGGTTTCCGCTGCTGGATCCTTAGCCGAGGGCAAGACTATTATAGTGGCCGCAGGTGCGACTCAGGACATCGAGATCACCCTCTCTGCCCCCGACGTCGCTCCTGATAGCGGTGCTCTGTGGAGTGGCAAGATCCTTCTCGCAGGTTCCAACGATGAGTTGCTGGCCGTGCCCTACATTGGTATCGAGGCGTCGACATACAACTGGACTGCGCTGCATCACGGTCCAGAGTCATACCGTTATGACGATACTGATGGCATCCTGTACCCACTTGACTACCAAGGCAAGGCGTACCACCCTGCTGACGGTGACTCCCCTGAGACCTACTTCGCTTTCCGCTATGGTACTTACGAGTTCTCTGTGGACTTGGTCGGCATTGACTGGAAAACGGAGCAATTCGCGTATCCGCCGCAACACGGCTCAGGCTCGAAAGCTTGGCTTGGCTCTGTCAGATCCCAGCCCCTTGCTGACGGAGGCTACATGGACTTCCCCATGAGGGAGATTGTGCGCTTTAACTTGGGGAGCTACGTGACTTTCCGCTCTTTTGCGAACGGTACTGCTATCCCGTCTGGACGATACCGCATCTTCACACGCTCCCTGCGCATGTTTGGCGACGCTTCCAAGCCTGAAGACTGGCAGCTGTTCCTTTCTGATCCGTTCTCCATCCAACTCGGAAGCGATCCTATCCCGGGTCAGAATGCTACATGGACCTCTAGCCTCCCATCGTCAACAGCTGCTGTGACCACAACCGCTACCGCTGTGCCCACTACATCTTCTGTCCCGACAACGACTGCCCCTATCTCCGTGCCAGGCACAATCACAACACTCACAGCCACCGCCACACCCACCGGTCTCGAAGGCGCCTTCACCTCCCTGAAGCTTCAGAGGCTGAAAGAGGATACAGCCTTCGTCATTGATCCGGCAGCATGGATGGAACTCCACATCCAGATTTCGATGCCGTCACCTGTTGCCGCTGATTCCGTCCTCACATTCGCTGTTCCAGCCGAGATCACCGACATCGCAGAAGGATACCAGCTCTCGGCGTCCGGCGCACAAGCCGGCGATACATCCTTCGATCCGGTGTCTCGGTTATACACAATCGCCCTCGGGGAGTGGACAACCTGGAACAAGAACATGATCGGCGACTTCTTCCTCATGTGCCGCTTCACACCAGAGTTTGCTGCATCCATGAAGCAGGGCACCTACGTCGTGCAGTTCCCTACCGTCGGCAAGGTCTGGGAAGCACCCGTGTACTACACAGCCGTCAACCGATCTGTCATCTACGAGCGGCTTTCTACCGCTCCATACGACGGCACATCGCTGTACACTGCCGAGGTAGAGGTACCTGCCTCCTTGGGACCGTGGGACTTTGTCCGTTTGACCACGTCTCACTCGGCTGATTCCGACGGATTCGTTTGCGCCAACTCTAGCGTGGTGATTGGAGAGACCCTTGATGCCGAGAACCGCATTGAGAGCTTCATTGACGTCACGGCCTCGGCTACAGAAGTTTGCAATGTGAAGAACTTTAGAGCAATGTACAACGAGACGTTGACGGGTGATGATGTTCTTCGGTTCACGGTGGGCAGCATACAGGGCAACCGCGATCAGTGGACACTGAATGTCGTTTATTTGCTGGACGTTCAGCTTGCCAATGGAACCTTGGTGTTGTATGATCAAAGGACGCTCGAGTTTGAGAAGAACCCGCGCTTGAGGTCGTTCAACTTCAACGCTTTCTCTGGCGAGAGGGCCTAAACCATTGTCTCTTTAGAACTTTAGAGTAGATTAATTCCCTCGTTATTGTTTCATAGACTTCATCAACTTGGTATTCAACCTCCGCTTCCGGACAATTTCCCGTTGTGACACCCAACTTCTTCTTACAGTATATCATATCGCCACTTGCGCTCTTCACTAGAAGGAAAACCAAGCTTATCGACTGCGCCTCCGGCCCTTTCAAGCTTAACCACAACCTTGCGTCGTATGAACCCTGAAAACCCGTTTGGCATGTGAGCTGGACTTAGCTGGGGCAGTTCCGAAAGCCAAGACCCCAAATTCACCATTTACATAACAACCTCGTATATCAAACTTTGTGGGTCGCATTCGTGTGGGTGGATTCTCGGACATGAAGAGCCCCATTGAGCAGTCTCGTCCCGGCTCTCCACAAGGATCCTGATTATCAGATGATCTGATTAGATTAGATGGCATGAGGAGCATAACCGCTCCACGCAGGGGACCGGGGGCCAAGGGGATGAGACTCCGCTTTCAAAAGGTTCAGATGGATGTCGGCCGCCCCGCTGAATACGCTCGGAAACCCGCTTCTTTCCGGGCAACGTTGGGGCAGAAGGTTAACTGGCTCTCTAGAAATCGCTCGCCAAGATCTCATCCTTCCAATAGCGCCGGCGATATCGGTGCGCCGTTACAGTGTGGGATGCCGTTTGGCATCTGCTTTCGGATGAAGAGTCTGGGCATTCCGAGGGACTGGAGGGGAACTGGAGACTGGAGAGGAGCTTTGTACAGACTGAGAAGGAAGGTAGCATTTGCCAAGCTGTGATGTTGAATATAAAGAGTCGTGAATGTCCTGAATCAGTATGAAGTCTCTTCTCGATACCCAGCTGCCTTACTCACCTCAAGACTAAGTCTCGTTAAACTCTTCCAAACCTCAAAGCCTACCTCCAAATCATCAGCATGCGCTTCTCCGTCGCCTGCACCGTGGCCTTCGTCGCCTCTCTGGCTTCCGCCAACCCTCTCATCAACCGCAACCAGGGCGGCTGGGAGTTCCCCGAGTCGATGCCCCTCGTCACCCGCCAGGACGTCCCCGCCCCCGGCACGCCCGCCTACCTCTGTCACGAGAACTGCGGTAAGAGCTTTCTCTCCTCCTCTCCCTTTCAACCACCCAATATGACGTTGTCGGGTTGCTGATGATGATGAACTCTAGGTACTTCCATCACCTTGTCCCGCGAGACAGGCTACTGCACCAACTACCAGTGGATCGCTCGCTACGATGCCTGCTTGCAGTGCGCCAACGCCCAGAATGTCTGGCAATACTACGGAAACTCCGTCACTGCTGCGGCTGCTGCCTGTGGCCTTACCGCTGTTCCTGTCTAGACGCATCCATCCGCGCGACGGGTATGAGGGTGGCAAAGTGGCCTAGAAGAGGGCCGGAGTGAATGATTTGAATTTTTGAGCGAGCTGATGGGAAAACGGAACGCATTCTTGACGAGTAAATAATTCAATGTACATATTGTGGCAGAAACATACATCGTGCCGTTCTCCATCTGTGATTACCCGCGGGTCCTTTTCTACTTGCATCGGCTGGCTCATGCAGGTATGTGTTTTGAGACACTTTTTCAGAGATGCTATGCTGGCAGCTTTGGTCTTTGCCGGAGTGTCATGTCCGAGTTGACCTCGCTCTCTACCCATGGTACTCGTTTCGGCGGCCGCTTCGGATGCAACATATGATTTATGCAAGGAACTCATCTTAACTTTAGATGATAGAGGGTTCAGCTAACCTAATTGGACAATCAATATGTACAGATAGACAGCTTAGAAGGAAAAAGCTTTTTACATCGTCTCTTGAGTAGGGTACTTGGTACCTAGTACAAACATATCGTTGCTGGTAGTCTTAAACTAAAGCACGGTGGAATCCTTCCTTATCAAAGGGATATATAGTTGACGTAAGTACTGCCCGCACTGACGGCCCTGTTTTTGTGACATTGGTCAGTCTTGCTAATTGAAGATCCGGAGTTTCAGTCAGACCTGCATGTGCTGTTAGACTACATCCACAAGATGGAAACCCCGGCACCTCGTTGTTCAGGAGATTCCAGATTGAACTTTGTATGAATCAAAAGAACGATAGTACAGAATGAATAAAATAGTGTAGTGACCATCCCTGAAGCACTTCATTCGATAACCCGCTCTTAAGAAATTTGAACCCGATCTCGGGTTGACCTCGTATGCCCGAGGATCTTGATCTAAAGTTCAGGTGGACACATATTGCTTTTGCCACAATTGTAATCGTCTGAAATTTTGGGCCAATATTTCGTTCTTTAGTTTGCCGTTTCATAGACTCCGAACTTGAACATGGCGACAGAAAGCACGATTTTTGGATCGGTCTGGGCCTGGCGCCGGCTGAGCGGTTCGCATTCCTTGCACATGTAGATCTTGGAGCAAGAAAAGAAATGGGGCCAACATGAGACCGTGTTGGCTTAATGGCTAGCTGGTGGCTGTCAAGGTAAGGACAGCTGTAGGTAAGATGACCATGAGAGGGGTTTGCTTATTCGAGGTGGCGACCCCGACCCCTAAATTCGATGTCGAGCGTTGCCAGGATGATGGGGAGGGGATGCTCACAGATGTAGCGTCTGACCACACCGTCCGAGGGTCGGCATCCTACACCGTATTCCAATAGGTCGGGTGGCTAGCTTGCATCATTTCATCCATTTATCACTGTCGATGCGTCAAGTTAGCTGATATGAAGTAGCCCAGTAAGCTCCCGGGATGCTATGCGCAATGCACGTTCAATCCTACCAGCCAGCATGACACGAGAACCCTCGGCTTCATCACGTACCACAATTGACATATCTCTCTGGAGATTTCGTTGTAGATTGGTAGTTTGTAGCATCCAGAGACACGGCCTCAAGTTTGGTGGGTTGAGTATCTAGAAAAGGCTGGCAAGATTCTTAGTTCTGACTCTGGCTAGCTAAGTCAGTATGACAGATCCAGGCTCAAGCGTGGCCCTCACCGAGAGAAAAGAAGACATCACCGTTATGGTGACCAGGATCTACATACCAAACACCTCCATATTTCAACTGCCGATGGCCCATTGCTTAGTGAATGTACCTACCGAAGCTTATATCAGTCCATGTCCCAGCCACATGTAGCCTTGTGAGACACTGTGACAAGGGGAATAGGTGATGAAGTTCCAGCCAGCCACCGACCGCTGACCACGTTGTCTATGAAGCCCATTCAATTATGCGTCCATGGGGTTCCCAAGGAGCGGTAAAGATTGCATACCTACGCTAACACTGTCCGCAGGAAGTGTGGCTGAGACAACAGGAATTTGATGTGGTTGGTTTGGATTGAGAGTGATTTTCAGGACAGCCGGGAAACTTCCGCCTGCTTTTCCCAGGAAGACAGGAGTTCAGGTTCCAAGTGCGAGGGAGCTGAGAGTGACGAGACCACGCTGTTTGAACCATCGAATCCTAACCCTGATAATCCTGGTGCAAGGATCATAGCTGCAGCACATGGCTGGTCACGCATGTAATAGGGGCTCAACTAAGTCGATATGCCATTGACCAGCTGTCAATGTTTGTACTCTACGGACTCTTGGATTGGAATAATATGTGGTTTGAGAGAGCAGTGGAAGCACTTACATAGTCTGTGATATTCCATAGAGATGATGTCTGGTTGATGGACTGATGCTGATAAGCTCAGCAAAGCGTCCGGTACAAGCAGGCAAGCGGGACGTTGACCCCTCATCTTACCTGCTGAAGGCAACTCTACAGTACCGTATACATGTACTTACCAACCCTTTGTACGACACCAATGCTTGACCGAAAGGAAAGACCTGCAGTTTCTGGGGGCTGGAAGGGAGGGGGGCAAAGAGTTGCTTATCTATCCCTCCAATCAGAAAGATCACCGTCTATTCATCGCGCACGTCTGCCATCCACCGCTGTTACCCCGGAAAAGATCACCCAATGACGAGTGCCGGAGACCATTCCGGACTTAAGGCTCTTGCAGATCTTTCTCGGAGATATAACCATGAATGGTCTAGAATGTAGCCAGATTTTCTTTCTCGATTTTGGGACGATGGCACTGGGCGGCGTTGTCGTTGCTCCAGTACATCTGAGTACAATCCTGTCCCTTGCTCTCTCAAATCGATGGAACTAGCCTGGAGACCATTGTGAATGGTCTTTGCAGAAGGTCTAGACCCTTCCGTTGTTCTTTACGCCCTCGCAAATTGTAGCGATCGTATTGGAAATGCAACATGCACTAAGATCGCTCTCCCGACTTTCCTATTGGACTTCATTCTCGCCCAAATTCGCCATTTCTTCTTCGTTTCCCACATGCTACGCCCTCCCTCAAACCGCCTAGACTAGGCACATGTCTCCGTAGTAAACAGAGCTTCCCCCCCTCATTTAGAGATTGTCACTGCTGGCTTGAAGTGCCGGTGGGTGCGCGCTGGAATGCGAGCCCATGATAGGGCGAGGCTGATCTGTCGCTCAAACTGTCAGTCTAGGGAGATGTGGCCAGGCTTCATGTTGGCTGTGGGAGACTACAAGATCAATTGGTATCTCTGTCTGAATACCAACGGTCAATAATGGAGGAGCGCTACATGTACATTAGGCAGCTCGCAAGTCACCAGCAGCAAGAGTAGCGTCGCACTGCATCGCTTCACGGCTGTTGACCTGCGGCTGCATCCGCGTTAGGGGCAAGGGTCTTCTGGACTGTGACTCTCTGCGGGGAAAGCCTGTGAACCCGTACCTAGCAGTGACACACATTAAGAAGCGGCCGCCTGAGCTGATCCTCAAGCAGGCAAGCAGCGGCTCCAAGCCAACTATCACCCGCCGCCTACATGGGATCTCATAAAACCACGGAAAGTCCAAGCCGGCGGACAACGAGAAACGATCTCGCTCGATCCCCATGATCGCCATGAGTCTCGAGCGATGTGAGAGTTGATAGCAAGACGCAAAGCTGTCAGAACTTTGTGGTGATAAACCAGTGAGCACGCGCGGACTCGATCAAAACGACTGGGAGATCACAAGTACACCGAATCCTGCCGGGAGGACCAACCTGATTGCTGTTGTAAGTTATTACCCCCTTAGACGTTGACTGACGCTAGCGCCTCTAACTTGTAGAAATAGGCTATGGCCAGCACCGTTCAACCAAAATTAACATCGAAGAACAGAAACCATAGTAAACCAGTAATCTTCACCAAGGAATCTTGCGATATTTGTCGACAACAGAAGGCTAATGTAGATTTATGGACAAACTTTGCAGGTTTACTCCTGAGTTTAGTCTGACTGAAATACAGTGTGATGGCGAGCAACCTTGCTCAAGATATATCTCTTGCGGAGGACACTACAACTACGATATTCGACCGCGGGACAAGCTTCAACCCGGACTTCAAGAACCAGCAGGCCTTGAGAATCAACCTCGCGTCTTTCTGGAGGCCTTTACATCGCTAAGCCCAAAGCCACCCCAGTCTTGTTTGGACTACGGCGTCCAGTTTGATACGGTCCACGAAAGCATCGACTGTCGCAACATCCTTTTGCCCTCAGATGCTCTTGAACAAATCCCCAATGACAAAGACAAATCGCTTATGATGCTTCTACCAACCACCTCGCTGGACACCAAGCTCAACCACTCTATCGCTTCACCTTGCGAACCCATAGAGAGCGTCCACGACCAGGTATCTGTAGCTTACCAGGCCCCATCATGGGGTGGAATACAATCTTACGACTCAATGGTACGACGGTGTTCTACGAATCCATTTGATGTACAGGTATCGCCGAGGGATATGACTTACTACAACGATACAATCTCGAGCTCTAGTACTCCGCGGTCAAACAGCATGGACGGAAATGCGATATCCGTGGATTCAAATGCACTTCACGGAAACCTCTGCAATACTCAGCCCACCATAGAGTTTGGCCCAGTCGACTGGTGGACTTCAACTAATCTCCAACCTACAACACCATACTTCCCTCTAGACTCTGGCATGGATTCGACTTTCTGGGACTATTCCAATGCTCCCGGTTTGTTGCAGCCACGCATGCCCATGGTCTATTCCCTCCCATCTACTACACAATCCCCGACCAGCATCAATTCATCCTATGGATTTACATCTCCTGCGAGTGGAGAGACTACAGGTCGTCAAAGTTTCGCTTCTAGCGAAGGAATGGACGAACGAGAAGTTGACGAGGAGCGTGCACCTCCTAACAAGAAGAGAAAGTCGAACAACGATGTTGTCGAGAAATTTCAACAAGCGCCTGGCAAGCCAGTCTTGCAGAGGCGCCATAGTACTATTCCCGCTACACAGCCGCCGGCTCTCGGCCGCGAACGTCATAGGCGAGCGTCGGCCCGCAATTGGCAGAAGCAGAAGCAGCAGAGTGCCGACCTCGAGTCAGCCAAAGATACCGCCGAGGCTCGCAATCGGGAACTTCACCAAGAGCACTCGAAAATTCTGAACCAGGTCATGAGCCTCAAGAACGCTCTCATGGATCACGCCGAGTGCAACCACCCGGCTATCAACGGGTGGCTCCGCTGCCAGGCGGCTAATTATGTTCTCGCTAAGGGTGGATCAGTCGACATGGGATGGAAGGGTGAGGTTGAATCTAATGCGGGTGAGCTGGCGATGACGGGTTACACTCCGGGCTGGACTGGGACTCCATGTGCTTGAAAGCCATGGTGAAATACCTCACGAGAGGAACCTTCATAATTTTAGTAACCCAGAGCTCATCTTGGGGTCCTTCATGATCTAGTTGCTTAATTTTTAGCCTCTTTGTCAACCTGAGCAGTGTAAGTGGTGACGGGTTGGAATCCAGTGCTGGTCAATTTCGTCGTTGGCCTTGAGCCCATATCCAGTCTCGTGGGTAATACTACAGCCTCGAACATCAGAAGAGCCAACGTTGCCGAGCCGCAGATTCAGCTAATCTAACCCTCAGAATTTGATACGAATTATGCTTTGTGTTAGTTAAGGCCATCTGCTAAAGACTACATTCCCGCGATAATATCGAGAAGCAATGCGTAGGACATTTGAACCCTTTCGGCTTCCTGGAACAAAGCTTGTTTCTATAACCGATCTTATCTACCGAAACTGATACTCATCCTTGTCCAGGTGATCTGAAGGACAGTAATACTACCCTCACCATCCCTGTGTGACCAATCGAGTTTATCGTTCAACTGATAGACTCTCGACGGCCCCGTATCCGGTGACCCTGAGTTTGATCTTCAGAGCAGCGTCATCCTGGCGAATTGGTGAGACCTAGTGATCAAATCCTTGAACACAGTTCACTTCACACCGATGCCTCAAATTAAGACGAAAACTCCGATCGTGGACGCACACCTTAGCAATTTGAGCACCTAAGTGGAACTCACGATCAAGTCGAGGGAAGTTGCGGGGGCAGCAAGATGCAACTCTTTCATAGGACAACACGAAGAATTATCGCATATCACGGAGGGTAACATAACATTAAAATAAACCCAAAACTCCTGGTATCCATGACCCGTCGTAAGACGTCTAAATAATCATAAATCTCGTAGCCCTTCATATGGCAGCAATGGGGAGGCTTTTCGTTGTTATCGTGCTTTCCACCGGTGCCTTCGTTCCGCCTGATGTTTTTCCCGTTATTTTTTGCCTACCCCATTTGCCAATCGGTTCACCAGCAAGCCACCCAGCGTAGCCTGAATAGTATCCTTTTTGCTTCCGCCACCGTCTTTTGAGCCGTGCTGCCCATTGGTATTGTTATTGAATGCCGCGATGGCAGCAGCACCAGCCGCAGCCGTCGCCATCCTCGTTCCCTTCTGAGACCAGGACGTCTTTTCCTTCCTCATCCTCCATGCCTCACTTGCGCCCGCCACGACGGCGGCGGTAGCGGCAGCCTGTATAATTGCAGCCTTGTCAGAATCGTTGCGTTCTGGTCCTCTCGATGACCGAGAAGTCTTGCTATCCTTCCGACGACTGCTGCTGCTCTGCCCATGGCCTCGTCGACGAGGCCTATCATCTCCGCTGTCGGAGTACTCAGCGTATGTATCGTGCCTTCGGGCAGGAGGCCGACCATAGCTCTCCGAACGGGCGCGGGCAGGGCCGACGGGGCTGTAGGAATCGTGGCGGCGAGTGCTGCGCCGATGACCACCGCTGGCCTCGTACTCATGTGCACTACGAGAAACGCGGCGCGAGGCCCTTGGGCGCTCGTAGTCGTCATAGTATGGGTCGTCGTCGTAGACAACGCGCTCTTTGTGGTGACGTTCCTGGCGTGGCATGACGGGCGGAATCTGATACGGATCACGATCAGCACGTGGGATGTGCCTGGACTTCGTTTGACAAGGGCCGGAATGGGAAAGGCTCGGGACGCGGGGGCGTTGCGGAGACGCAGGCTACCGATGAAGCCGCTCGCTTTGGTCCCTCTTTAGTCTGGATAGTGACGAGTTGACTTTATTGCGCCCGGGGGCTGGAAATGCACGATCAGATCGATAGAAGCGCTGAAAGAGCCAGGGTGGGGAAGAACAAGACGGTTGTGGAACGTCGGAATTCTTGGTGTTATTGTCGTGGATCATCCAAATGTTTTGTGTGAATAAGGAAGAAATTAAAGCACGGAAGTGAAGGCAGCATTGTCAGTGGGGAGTTATCTGATTATGAGATAGCAAATTTGCTTGCTTCTGGACACTGGAACTCATACCACCGGGGGAACCTTGTATCACTGGGCACTCGTTCTGCTGGCACTTGGTACCCGACTCGGCAGGCTGAATCTTGCTTTCAAGGCTCGCCCCAGAGTTTGCCGGTTGCTTTTTGGTGAAGGGGGGTGATGTAAGAGTTCGAGACGCCCGAGGATCATTGCTGTTTCGGTGCGCAGCTGAGGTGTGTTGGGGCGACGGGAGACGTCAATATGATGCGGCCCGCGCACCCGTTTCTGCTGCCCACTTGAGCGAAACACGACATGATGTCAGACCGATCGTGCGCAGGGAGTTTATTTCGGTGAGGTCTTCAGTTGGTTCTAGGCCTTGAGGGATCTCGGTGAGTAGATTGGTCTATGGTTATCCTCTATGACCAGACCTTTGGGTAAAGCCGGTAATCAACCCTCCATAGCCATAGATAAGTCTGTTTTAACCTAGAATCATTTCAAAAGCTCTAATATGCCTCTCTTACGTTTGCTATGGATTTATCCCCTAGCTGAACACGAGTTCGAGAGCACAAGATGTTGAGGAGTGATAGTGCGATATCAGCTATACCGGTGCGGCCCCCGCACTCACCGAAAATAAAGTCGGGGGCTGGGCTTCCACCGAATCCAAAAAGCATCATGACTTTCGTCCATTGTCCAATCGGGTTTCATGCGATCGATCAGGGACGATCGATGGGGTTCAAGACCCGGGAACGAGGCTGAAGCGAAGGTGACTACCGGTACCCGTACGAATACCTAGTAGTCTTATTTGGCCACACTCCCATGCTAAGAGCACCTTAATGAGGCGGCTGGCGCTCGTTGCCATAGGCTCCATCATTCCATGAGACTAAGATAGATCTGTCAACGCGCGCCAGGCGGCTAGACCATCGCTTTGAGATGCTTGCTGCAATCAAACGTGGCGCCGTTAGCTTAAGGGGGCCATCGGACACTTTGCTCCATGTCGCGTGCAAGTCGACTTTAATTGATTTCTGCACGGTGGTTATGCGCCAGGGAGGTCGGTGCCCCTTTGATGCGCGTTTCTACGCGTAAATGACAGCGTCATAGACTTACAGACAATCTGTGAGCTCGACAATGATCTCAACATTCGTTACTATGGTGTTTGCAGCTTAGATCGCAATTATGATTGTTGATAGTGAAGAGGGATTTGTATATGAACTGAGGAAAGGGCCCTGAACATGTGGTGGAAGAGTCGCAACTCATCAACATCAATAACAACAACAACAACAACAACACTCTACAATTACAAAGCCTAGCAGACGGCAACCTTTTCCATCAACACCCTCAGTTTGCCATAACATCCCCAACATCACTATGTCTTCCGAAGCCCCCACCGGAGATGTTCAGGACAACGAGTACGTGTCCCGCCAGGGTGACCGTGAGCCCATCAGTGTCCTCGGCGACGATGCTAAAGTCGAGGACCCTATTGATGCTGAGACTGCCAACTCCGATGCTCAGCTAGGTAAGTCCAAGTTCGACCTCACTGAACGTAGCATGAATTCCTAACGTAGTTTACAGAGCGTGATGATAAGGAGGCCATCGATAAGAACAACATCGTGGAAGGTCGTACCCGGGGTGCTAAGCCTACTGGCGAATACCGCGAGCCCGGTGACACCGAGGGGTTGGAGGATAAGCGTCTTGAGTAAATCACTAGCGATCACATTTGGAGCGGGCGGCGTTCGGATTAGGAGCTGTATGATTAGTGTTTGAGACAATTGACTGATAAGTTGAAGTTGATGTTTTTACAATTTTTACATATACATGTAAACTCGAATCAATCGTTAAAGCCGAAGTTCTGATGTCAAGCGGTGTTGTCATGTTTCGACTCCCTTGAGTCAGCGATTATGGCTTCAGTCGTGCTTAATCAACAAGATTACACTGTTCCAACACACGCCCTCAACATAATTACGACCGACCAAGGTTTCGAGTTATTAGGAAGTTCCATATGTGGGTACATGCTGGTAAAGATAACATAACACGTGAGCAGTAGTTTCAACCATGGCGGCTTCAACCATTTTCTAGCTATCTATGGGCTATCTATGGGCGAAGGCTTTAATCGATCGGCCCTGAGTGACCGTGCTTTGTGCTAACCTTACGGTATCGAATAACCTCATGACCTTCCTCGTCATAAGTCCTCTCGGCCACGACCTTATAGCCACCAATAGCGGGGAAGATCTTGGTCCAGAAACCCCAGTATACACCGCCAAGAAGGAGCACGCCCACCCCAACAATTGGGAAGACGTAGTACGGGTAACCTTCTGCAGTCCACGATCCCGTGGGTGGGATGAAGGGAACGATGCAGAGGAACACGTTGGCAAGGACATAGAGGATGGTGATGGGGAAGTAGGTGTGCCAAGGTGATATCCAGTTCTCTCTCTTGTTCCATTGGAGGTAAAGGAGACCACTGGTTGTGATGTTAGCTGATATTCAATGAAGTAAATCTCCCAGGACAACTTACATCCCAACAAACGCGTTTATCCATGCGCCGGGATATCTGTTTATGTGTCAGTAAATACTTAGTTGTTACTCAACTTGAGGGACTAGACATACGTGTAAAGATCTGTAATGAAGTTGTAAGCTGGCCCTGCAGGAGGGGCGACAAGAACGATGACAGTAACGATCCAATGGAGGAAAAGCTAGTAGTGTATTAGCTTGAGAACATGTGATGCAGATTCTGGGCACGTACGGCTGCAGCCGGAGCATTGAATGGCTTGTTGGATGCCCAGAAGGTGCTGAATGGCAAGAGGCCTTCCTTTGCCAACTCTTGGTTCAGCCGAGCATGGGCGAAACTGACGGCAAGCACATTTCCCAAGTTGCTGATGGCGACAAACGCTGGAAGAGCTCTGGCACCGGCACTGTTACCAAAGACGTTGCGGAAGAAGACACCTGCAACAATGACTTCGGACGTGGCGAGCTCGGTCTTGGGGATGGCGGCAAAATACGCAACTAGAAACCACGGTTAGTCGACGAGCAAAAAAACCCCACGATTTTGAATAGTCAAGTGAACCCACCATTTGCAAGGACGTAGAGAATTGTCACGCCGCCGATGGCCAGAGGTGCAGCAATAGCCAGAGTCTTGCGCGGGTTCTTCAGCTCGCCCACAACGTAGTTGGCATTCTCCCAGCCCTTGTAACTGTAAATGATGCGAAGCAGAGCTGTCGCGTATCCATAGACACCACCGTTACCGTAGCCCTCTCCCTCTTCGATTCGGAAAGCATTGTCAAAGTTGTGGGGGTTTGGCACGCGACGTCGGCCAGCCAAAGCGGCGAACCCGGAGAAGACGATGAAGAGTAAGACAATGACCTTGAAGACGCCCAAGACATTGAATAGACGAATACCCCATTTAGGTGTAATAGCGTGGATGCCGACGGCGAAGGTGGCGCCGGCGATACCGATGCCGCGGGCGGTCCAACCATCCGGGGACTCGGATCCCGATGCGAATAAGATGTATCGGCCGAAGGCAAGGGAGTTTCCGGATGAGAAGCCGAGAAGAATCATCTGCGAAGCGAGCACGCAGGTCGCTAGGTATTTAGGGTGCTTGTAGGCGCGCTCGAGGTAATTCTTTTCGCCGCCGGATCGAGGGATGGCGAGGCCGAATTCGAGGAAGACGCTCATACCGCAGAAGGTCAGGACACCACCGATGACCCATAGCATGAGAGCGACGCCGACGGAGCCAGTTGACTGGAAGATACCGGAGGGAGTAGAGAAGACTGAGAAACGGGGTGTGAGTGCTATCCTCATCGTGATCGACCGTCTGTTACTTACTACCGGTACCGATCATCTTATTTAGAATGAGGAAGACCGCGCCAGTAACACCAATCTTGCGCGACTCATCGAAAGCGTAAACTTCCTGCTGTTTGACCACTCCTACTTCTTCCGCCGAAGCATCGTCACGTACGACGTGCCTGTCCTCCCCGACATGATGATCGTATTTGAGTGGTGAACTCATAGCTTGCTGTCGGCGCGGGAAGTGAGATTCGGCCGAGCTCGAGTTCTTGTGATATACACGGCTTTCACGTGCTGGCAAGCACTGCCGGTAGGAGTTCCAATGAAAGAATGTGTAGAGCTCCAAGCTAACACAAGCGGATCGGCAAGCGGGCGGTTCTTCGAGAGGCCGACGGGTGCTATATATGTGTCCCTGCCTCGCAGACAGCTAACGGCTGCAATGCTGCGTTGCTGCGTCGCAACCCAAGACAAACGGTGAAAGTGATCATCCCAGGCTTTGCAGAAGTCCCCGCACGTCATGGCACTGTAACGTCACGCAAGGTTCGACCTGCGAACCGACTCGCTGCCTGGTACCACGAGGGCGGCACGGCGGGACACCAAGGAGTAGACGGGCGAGAGAAAGAGCACTCAAGGTTAATGAAAGCGACCTATCGAGGTTCGAATATTGATGAGTCTCGGGGGTCACCGTAGCTCTGACGAACCAGATCTTGCGGAAACCACAAAATAGCCTCATGAGCCAACATCCATTGCTCCACTCCAACCAGCCAAATCTTAAAAACTTTGCGTGCTTCCAGAAGGAATCGAGCATGGGTGTGGTCTCGGGGGTACTCACAATACGAGGTGACGGTCGGTATAGCTTCTCAAGCTCCTTGAGCTGCCTCTTGAGGCTGAATCGTCATAAATGCCGGCAAGCTCGCGAGGATAACTTCAGCCAGTTATCAGTGCTGTTCCACGCCTTGAGAATGCGTACCTGTCTTGGAGTGGCCAGGTCAAGTGAGATGAGCATCGCCGCCAAGAGAGCGTCAGCAGGCTGGGCTGTCTGGGCAGCGGCGAAGGCAGCTAGAGGTTCAGTGACTTCAGTTCGAAGGCCTTCCAATTATGGAAGGTCGTTTGGGGCCTCTGAACACGGCCCTTATTGTAAGTTGCTTGGCAGTCCTCCAGAAATGGGTGAGAGCCTGGGGGCCCCAACTAAGACAGCAGTGGAGTCAGTCGAGGGGGGCTGATCGTTTGCCCTGCGGTGCGGCGTTGTTGCAGTGCCAAGTGAACCGGTGGTGAGAAAGAGGAAAGCCAAAGGGATTTTGTTGATGTCGTGCTCGCTGGGGTGGGATGGCGACAGTTGTTGGACCGAGACGTGCCGATGGGCTGTCTTTTTGTTTTGTGCGCTAAAACCTCGAATACCCGCTGATGTGCAGCGTCCGCCCCAGCTTATATCAACTCTAAATGAGTGCCTTATTTTCGACAATCGAATTGAGTAGCATCCATGCATTCTGTCGTGCGTGCTACCTCAGTTGTGACCTCTTCTTTCTCAGCCTGTGAATTCGGGCAGACTTCGTTGCGTACTTAAAGCACTTAAGCAGAGTACCTAGGATGACTGTATCTCAGTGGGTAGACTTTATCTCGACTTCAGGCAACTCGAGTCACCAACTCGCCTGAGACAACATACACTAAGGTAACGTTCTATCTAGTCAACTACTGGAAGTTGGAGTGACACATGCACTGTCTCATCTTTTATCGCTCAGGATGGTGATCTACTTCTTCCATTCATCCTCTATCTGCAGATGCCCATGATGCCCTTCGTATCGTCTTTGGCTCTTACTGTTTCGTCTTGTGCACAGCGTCTAGTCGTTATGGTGGCCCCGCCCAACTAAACGATCCGAACTAGGTGTCGACCTCCCTCATACTTTACGCACGGCAAGGTACTCTCTTCCGCATTGCTTGCTAGCAAGCTCTCTCTCAACTCCTTGCCCCAACCGCGGGCGATTCCAATGCGACGAAAGGTGCCGTCTTTTCCATTTTTAAGCTGCAGCAATAGCATGTAGATGCTTCCGTCATTGCCTGGTCTTGTTCTGGCTGGCATACAGAATAGTTCCGGTCGATGGTTCTGTGTGCTGACCCATTGCTGGTTGTCATCGAGATAAACGTGTGGTTGATATTCTTTCATGACTGAATCAGCGCGGACACTGACCGAAACGCCATCAACAATCATCATCAAGAACTCGTAGTTGTTGCTATGACTGCTGAACAAGGCATCGGGCAGAAGCTCAAGTTTCTTGAGGCACCCCCAGAGCTGTAGCCACCCACCGCTGATCAGGCCTGTTGTATCGCTTGTAACATAGTCGAGATGTAGATCCTGTACCTCGATCAACATTTCCACTGCTTCGACGTCCATGATACCCGGAGTAATGTGTCCATCTACCGCCGCCCAAGACCAACTCGGGGCCCGGTAGACTGATGGCCTGGCTTGCGCCTCGCCGACAGCGACAGACCACATCAGTTGCCGCTCTAGATAGCGGCGCCACATCCCTGCAGCATAGCTATCCTGAAGTAACACTCTCATAGCCTTCGCGACCGCTGAAAGTGCAATCAACTTATCGCCGGGGAATGTCAACTTAGCTCGAGTGTAGGTATTCACAATGTTGCACCAGTAATGGTACTTTGACAGATCGCCGTGATCCCGGGGTCTCCAACCCATTTGGTTGTGACAAAAGCCCTTGAACCGACTGGGAAATCGAGTTAGATCTATCAGTAAGCCTTCCGGATAAACCTCAGCGTCTTCTTTTTGATGGCACTCCCATAGAATCTGCCGTTGACCAAAGTAAAGCACTCTAGGAGAGAGGAGTCTCTCTTGGAGCACCCAGGCTCTTGTGTTGATGACCGCGCTGGAGACTTCTGTCCTCCAGAAGTTATAGTCCATCAAGAGAAAGCGATTAGTTTGTGAACCAACAGGAAGCTCTACAATCTGCGAACACAGAGCATCGGGATTGCGGTCGTGAAAGAGGGAGTGGTTCGCGTCTGGGGCATCGGCCGCTGAGATGTTGACAAAGGACCCTGAGTAGATCTTGTCCATGTGCATTGATTCGTATTTCCAGTCAACGAAGTCATCACCGTGCTGAATAATACATAGGGAGTCAATCCACAGGTACCGAATGTTAAGGCGCCGACTCGTTTCCATGGCGTCACGGTACAGGGGAGGGAGGGTGTCGAATGCGATTTCCTGCTGTAGTTGTGCATAGTTGCTTGTTGTAAGGTTGAAAGACTCCTTCGTACCCCAACAATGGCTAAGTGTCGCGTAAGAGCCTTGGATAGGGGTGATGTTCGGTAGGACGAGTCGGCAACTTGAGCTCTCCTGGTCTAGAGGTCCTGTATCCAGGAGGCGACTGGGGTACCACTGCGTAGTGGTAGATGCATTTGGTTTGGCACCGCATTGTGGGTGTTCAGCTAGACATTCCGTAATCCATCTCTGTGCGACATGAAAGGTTCCTTCGGATCTTGTACTACGGGAGTGGGATTTGATTTGGTATTGAGACGCGTAGGCTATGTCTAAGATCAACATCCGAGGACGCATACTTGGAGTCATGAGGTGTTATTTCGCAGCAGGTAAACATACATTCTTGTGGAAGAAGCAGAACAGTTGCGCGGAAAAATCCTTTCCTTGGATTTCTCTCTAGATCCATAACTTGGCCTCGGTCAAAAGTGAGTTGTAGTAAAAAGGCGCGGGGATATGCGAGTGCTGCTCCGTCTTCCCAAAACACCGAAGTGAGAGGTGACTCGGTTGCTGGAGTCTTTCGTTTCGTCGGTTCACCATTTGATTGCCTGACCTTGCATCGCTCTTCGATATCCAGAGCGGCCCAAAGTCGATTGCAAATATAACATCCAGCGTCCACAGAGGCCGTCAGACTTGTGCTATCGCGGTGGTGTGGTATGGGGGGATCCGCGCCGTCTCGCTCGTTACTGGTCAGCGCGTAGTCCTTCCTGAGCTCAAGGACGTGGCGACAACAAGAGCAGATCATCTTGACGTCCTGAGCTTTGCAACTTTGCAAAGTTGCTTCTGATATTAACGTCCCTGACGAAGACCTATGGCGAAAATTGTCAAACGGCTGCGGTCTATGGTTCAGCTTTATCGCTTGAGCGCGTCGATAACATGCGAACTGTTATCTTGTTAAAGATTGTTTGCACCCCTAGGCTGCCACGTTGCATACCCCTCGCCATTGGGTGGCTTCAAGATGGGGGATCAAAAGACATCAGGCGAATCATGTCCTTAGGATGATTCGAAGGAACATCAGGTGGGAATCCACAGGCATGTCGTAGGTTTATCTTCTTCCATTTCCTTCAAGGAATGGGCCCCTATGGTTGCATGGATTAGCGGCGATTCCTGCAGGAGCCCTCCAACAGCAGCTGAAAGTGAAGCGCCGTGAGCACTAAGAGGCGGGATGCTTTCAGTTCGAACAGCTGTCCCCAAAGTAGTTCTTGAAATGTTTACACTAATACTTATAATACAGCAAGTCTGTCGTTGTTGACATGACTTGTTGAACGGGGATATCGGCCGCCAAGCCAAGCGTTGGCAGCGTGTCGTTCAGAGACGCTGGCCGGGTATCAGCTTCCCCCGAGGGCAGGTTCCTTCGTCCCGTGAAATCCAACATCCGATTTGTGAGATCAGCCTGCTGCCAAAGCCACCAAAGTCTGTCGATCTGCACATGGTGGAGGAAGAACAAGGGGTCTGTTTTCTCTGTTAGTCTTCAGGTGCCCGAACAACGTAGGTGGTGAGGGCTTGCCATTTGGAGATGTCGAAGGGAACAGGTCTCCTCCAACGGCTGAGTGAATCGCACCGTGGGGCCCGTTTTCCAAAGTAGTCGCGAATGTAGAAAAGTTGCTAGAGGTTTTGATGATTCCTGAGATCTTCTCGAGCGAGTACAAGCCGCCTTCGTAAGGGCCGGCATTCACCCCAATACCGTCATTGAAACCGCGATTCAGACAATGCGAGAGCGCTGTCGTTGTATAGTAAGATACGGTAAAGTTGGCGAAAGCCCCGTCAATTACGCACATGGTCAACGGGTTCGGTCGCGTTGGTGAGACTAAACCGCCATTCAGGCCGTTTCCTCCGAATCCGATGGTGGTGTCGTTGGAGAAAACGGGGCTCTTAGACATGTCTTCAGAGTCAAGGGTCCAGTCCCAGTAGGTCATTGGGCCTGTGTACCTGCACTCATCTCTCAAGGCTGTCTCATAGATGTGTACAAAGTACCGATGCCAGGGGAGGAATTGAGCGACAAAATGAACTGCGATCGTTGATTAGCATGATGCCAAATGTTGACGCATATAAAGAAAGGACGCACTTTCGTTGTTGAGCTGCGCATGGACATAGGGGAAGTCGTTGTATCGCGACGTTTTGAGACCGATCTTTGACGGCAACCCATCTAAGCACTTTACTGCGCTGATGTAGTCTGCTTTTGCGGCGCTTGACAGGGATCGCCACTCGATTCTTAGCGGCGCATCTTGAACTGGCAGAGCGATGGTCTCGCTGACCAGCGCTGCTAATAACGCAAGATATCCGGCGCTCTTGGTGAAACCCTTCATGACGGCGAGTTGCTAGAGTATCGAATCGGTGTACGAAGCAAAGGATTCAAGTTGACGATTATGTTGCGGTTTTCAACCTACAAGTATCCAAAATACCATGGTCATCTTCTCGTATTACTCGGTTTAACCCCTCTTAGCGCATGCTGCAATTTCGGTACCGCCTTCGTATAAGGGGGGCACCGAGCTTAAATTACGGCTTCGCGGATGATCCTTCCTCCACTTGTCGTTCGTCGCCCTTTCAGATTTTCGTACACGAGGTCTTTCAGATCACCGATGGAGTTGCTCTATGCGTTACTCAATACGCTGGAGCTCGAATGGCGGAGCGAAGTACTCAAACAGCAGTTTGAGAGGCCGCAATATCGAATGCGTCTTCCTCCATCCAGGCCGGGTTAGGTTCTAGGGTGCCTTAAGACATCAATTACAGGGTATTTCGAGTCAGCCAGCGCAATTTCTACAACGACTCAGCTTTGCATGAGAACCCGCACCCGAAATTCCCGATAACATCGCTCTTAGGCGAAAGCTTCCTCCGGCAACGCCGTGCGCTCCACTCCGGGTCGGAGAGTCGGGGAGTTAACAGTTGAGTTCGCCGGGTCCGATGAGATAGGATTCACACCACAAAAGACATTCTTGAGCGCGCTTCGAATTATTAAAAGGTATTGACACAGCATCAATGGATTCCAGTTGGGCCTTGATGCATGGCATCGGTTACCTGACTTGAGTATGCAAGGATACGAAGCTTTGTAAATCTCGAAAAAAACGACGCTTGGGATCTAAAAAGCTTCAAGAAGAAAAAGAAAAGAGGTTTAAGCTGTCACCATCGCCGAACTCCGTCGCATTACCAGTACATCGGTGTCATCATCCGCCGAGGTTCTAGCAGCATTACGGGAATGAGAGTCTCGATGTCCGCATCCCATTTCGCCCTCCAAAGCCTTTCCAACATAGGTCTTCTTTGCCTTGCCTTCACCAGATCCTATCGAATTGGTCACACTCTGTGCTAGAGTTGACTGAGAGAAGGATTCAACTACTCTATCGGCACCACCCGTGGACGAACATGCCCGGCTCCGCGGTCGCGATGGATTTAAAGTCCTCTCGTCGGCCTCCATATTCGAAGGGTCGGGAGCTCCATCTCCTACATTCGCTCTATTCGAGGGATGGCACATCGGCTTGAGGATGAGGGAGGGGCCCTCCAAAGTGGGATATCTCTCACTGATATCGTCGAAAATGTCCCAGTGATGTGTGAAGTATGTCACCCTGGGAGTTTGCCGGTGACCTTCGTAAACATTTCGACCCCATATTTGGCCGATGAGTTCTCCCGTCTCATCGTGCACTACGGCCGCACCCGAGTCACCGCACACACCGGGACCCTCGGAATTCCAGTCTTCGACCAGCATGAGATCCCCAAGGTTCATCAAACACCATTCCCGGGTAGGCATATGTGGGTATTGGCGGACTTTGGCAGGTGTCTCGCATACCACAGCATATCGAAATCCGCTACTTCGGCCAGTTGTCTGGATAATTTGCAGTTGGGGGCGTTGCACAAAGGCTCCTGGGATTGGGTCCGAACGATCATCAACCTCGATACCCGATGGTGCATATCGAAGACAGTTATGAACTTCATCTTGCTCGGCTTTGCAAAAGGCCCAATCCGTAACTACTTGCGTAGTTGGCTTGCATTCTCCATGAACACTTGGCGCAAAATGGCCTAGAGATCTCGATGGACGAGTTGTTCTGTACATCCGTCCTGAGTAAGCCTGAAGCTCCCCAATCTGTAGTGGTCCCTCGTCCTCGTTGCAATCAATGTAGGCTGGGTGGAACAAACCGTAGCGCGGCACCGGGTACGGATTATCCAGCTCTTTCCAATTCTCAATACCATGGAACATATGCCAGTTGACAATCCAGCCATTGCAGCCGCCGAGTCTGATAGCTGGTCCAAGGGTTGCGGCGCAATCGCTCTCTTCAAAGCTGACAGAATCCCCAAGCAGTCTCTCGCTGTGCTTGCGACAGTTTCGAGGCTTCTTCAGCTCGTTATCTGCGTCCTGACTCGAAGCGAGTGCGCCTGCAGCACGCCCGACGTGCCCGATGGAAAACTCGACCGTGATTGTGTCCTGAAGCTCTTTGGATTCCGCAAAATACAACAAGATCTTGCTCCGGATCTTGTTACTGGTGTTTCCAGGAAGCTCCTTGGGCGTCATAACCTCGACAACTCTGGTGCCGCTTCCCTTGCCAGGGTGGTTCCCGAGTACGTAGCCGCAATCATATCCGATAATATCTCTTAGATCTTGATCGAAGTTCGGCGACACTTTCGAATCCCAGATGTCTACGAAGGCTTTTGATGTAGACTTCAGTGCGTTAAGATGCTCACGTACTGCTTTGAGGTCGACAGGCTGTTGCGCCATGACTCCAGCGGGCCTCGATGCTTCCTGTTTCGGTACGATGGATCTTATGATTACCCCTTGATCTTGAGGAGTCACGATTTCTTGGCGGCTCTCTTCCGTAATGGGCCTGGGGAAGGTGGGCGATAGACCTGGGACGGAGTTCCGCTTTTCCGACTGCCGTGAAAGTGGCGATGGTCTTGGAATCCCAGTATCTGAATGTCGACGTCGGAAAAGATACCTGATTTTTGATGTGGCAGAACTCAGAGAAGTTCCGCTGCTGCTCAAGAATGAGCTCAAGGTAGAAGATCGAGTCGGGTTTGGAGATGGGTGGCTGAAAGGCGGAATTTCGAAAACTGGATGACAGAGTTCAGCTGAGTCGACATGTAACGCGTCGTCTAGATGACTTGGCCTTCGCCACGGGGGCGGCTGTGCGAAAGTTTTCGGTGCAATGCTCGCCAGGTTCCAAGCCAAGTATGGGTCTGGAACTTGCGCTTCCGAGTCCTCATCTAAGAATTGATGTTGGGCCTCATGTTGGCTTTTAGGCTCGAACCTTTTCTCCCTAAGGTGTATCAAATGTTAGCCTGAATGTGGACCCGAACATGCTCTTTGTCGAGTGAACATGGAACCCGAGTGCATGAAAGGACTGGACAACACAAACTTATTTCTTTTGTTCTTCCTTGATTTGCTACGCTTCCGATTCTTTTCATTACGCTTGGATTTCTGCTTGACGCGTTTACAACGAACAATTTCTTTGATCGATGTAAAGGAGGTGAAGTTTTTGAGATGCATCTTGGCTTGTGTATTGGCATCACACTGCAGCTGCTTGTGTTCAAGTCGCTATGCGCAATTCTCGAATCGTACAAGGACAGAGCGGAGCGTCGGCGATCATGGCACTTATGCACTCGAGGTCCAGTCTCATGAAGGCCATGTATTTTACGTTGCCCCATCTCAATGCGAATCTGCCTGGTGCTTGCTGCCCTGGAAATGGCGGAAAGCCCCTGGCTGCCTCATGGCGTTGCGGCTGTGCCTCATGGGAGACTGATCTGGAAAAAGCCCATCTGCGGCCTGAAGTGGTATGGTGTAAGCTGGTGTAAGACAAGAGGAGCTCGACTAGGCCCAAAACCTCTAGCTGCAGAAGGTTGCTGTCTCGGGCACAGTCAACAGGCAGATTGAGGCAACCTGTCAGCTTTTCGGTGACCACACGGAAGTTTGATTGGCTGCGTATGGAACCGAAATCCTCCACCCTTGTCCTTGGTTGAAAATGCTTCTTCTTCTTCTTATTTTCGTGTGTCTTGTTGAGCATTGCTAAGTCAAAGAGCCTCATTCTCACCGTGACCAATGCGTTGTTTGGCATCTAGAACCGGTCCGCGACATCCAGATCTCTATGTAGGTACTTACACTTTCTGTCTAGTAGGATGACTCAAGTTAGGATTCCTTCCAAGTCGAATGACTGTAGGCGATGTTTTGATACATTCAAATCCGAGTTGGCCGTGGATATGAGGTATTGGCTCTTTGGGAGACGCTCCCGTGCAAAATCCGGATCGCAACCTTTGCAAGCCCCGCGCTCAATGAACAGTGATTCACTGGTCTGAGTTTCGACGACTAAGCAGATGCCTTCAAAAGGCGGGAAAACATTCCACCACTTGCAAAATTTGTATTTTTCCAAATCTCGGGGTGTTCTTTTGGCGATCAGCAGGCCAAACATTATCACAAACACGCGTTTAGAACATCAGAACCAAGTGTCTCGAAATCGTCAAATCGTCGAACATCAGCTATCACGCGACATTCACATAAAATCGCACTCTCGAAGAATCGGAAACCAAGTCACAATGATGAAAATCCGTGGCGTCTTTCTCTCGGCCATGGTAGTCACTACGATTGCGCGGCAGGCCAACCTTGGATACGAGCGGCTTGGAGAGCGTCGCGATGTTCTTCCCCTCCTCCCCGGGATGGGTTTCGTAGGTTTCGCATATGTGCCTTTCGGAAACAGCTGCTAATTAGTCGAGGCAGATTCACACATTTCTGTATGACACGATGAACATCATTCAGGAATTCGGGCACTGGCTAGCGGCCAACACCACTGCCTTGGAGTGAATGGGGCCTGAATAGGCTGGAGATGGCGAGAGTCGAAGGGGAGATGGAGAGGAAGTAGGAAGCATGAGGCAGAACCTTACTTAAACAAGAGTACAAGACTCGTTTCAACGGAATGGCATCGTGGCTCACAAGCTGCGCACTGCCCGCCAACCAATCCCCGTGAATATCCCGCTGCGATCAAGTATGTGAGCACTTACGTGAGGTAAGAAGTAAACATTTATTTATAGCTCTAGCCACAGCTTGTACTGTATAACCCGTGTATCCAAAACTCCATTGCACCGTTACCAGCACGAGAACAAGATCATCTCAGTGTCAAGGCTAATTCCGACTAATTCAAGCCTCAACCTCCTCCTCAGCCTCAGCATCCTCGGCATTCTCGGCATTCTCGACCGCGCGGCGACCGTTCTTTCTATTCTTCGAGTTCTTGGAGTTCTTAGAATCCTTGGAGGCTTGCGAGTGATACGAGGCAAGCGAGTCCTTGCAGCCTTTTCCACAGTTACCAGCGTCCTGCTTCGCGTGATTGGCGTCGTGCTTCGCGACATCAGCCGGAGTGTTGGGGCCCCTGGCCTCTCTGGTCTCGATGTTGGTCTCAATGTCGAGAGCCTCAACTGGAGCAGCATCTTGGAGTCCCTCTCCGGCGAGCGCAGTCAGATCATGAGGCTGGGCGACAGGCATGGCCGTGACGACACCGGTAGCGCTCAAGGTGGCAAGGAAGAGAGTGCTGAAGAAACGCATTTTGGCGGTTGATGGTTTAGGTTTGAAGAAATTTGAATTGGTTTTGTTTCTGTAGGAGACGAATTGATAGAGTGTTTGAGCAAGCTGGAGAAGCTGAAGTTTGATACAAGAGATGGCAGTCAAGTGAGCTGATGAACAAAGAGAAAGCCGTTGAGGAAGGGAATGGCTTCATCCTTTTATAATCGACGCCAGCCATAGTTCATCCCGCAGTGACACCTGCCCTCCCAAGCCTGAAGCGATGAATGATCCAAGATCTGCCGACTCATGAGAGTTCATGTTGCCGTGCTACATCCTCAGTCGGACGATAGCCCCACTCCTCGATCAACAGCCTCATGCAAGCATAGCAAACGGACGGCCATCATTAGATGACGCGGTTATTGACTTAGACTTTGGGGCTGTTAGTCTACCCCCTTTGTATTGCGACTAGTTGTTAAGGTTAAAATAGTGTTGTGGTAAGGCCTGGAGCCAAGATCCATAGAACAAAACGGTTTTCGTGAAACGAAGAACTCTAAACGCTAACATGGACTGTTTACTTGTAAAGGCCACTTACACTCGGCGTAAGTCAGTAAACAGAGGAGCAGTCTCGGAACGCCGAGCCGATGACTCGCGCCTTTTTCCCGCCTGTGCGAGTGATCGCTCGGTTGATCTGCAAACCCCCTCAGTTGGCAAGTGTCCGGACGAGGGATCTCCCTGCATGGGCGTTTTGTCGTGGTGCCAAACAACCTTTCGGCACAACCTTATTCTGCACCTCAAGCCAGCCTTTAGGATAAAATCTACCTGACTCTTCTAACCAAGTTGAAATCAACTCTACGATAGAGGTCTCGGTCTCGCCTCATTAATTAGATTGTTCTGTCCTTGCGAGGTCTGGCCGAATGGAGGATCTAGTTCATAGCGCTGTGACTGGTCCAATGTTCATTAGCATCACTCTCTTCAGCTAGAGCAGGGCCCCCACGCCCGCCATTCAGGTCGATCAGGAGCGCTTGCGAAACTTGCTCATATCAGAGCTTCTTGTTGAAAGTACGCCAGTGTCATCTCTTCCCAGTCATGGCACTTGAGATGCCAAGTTGGGGGCCAGGAGTCCATGATCTGTGAATTCCCTGCCGATCTAGGGCGCCGACACGTCGACAGCGTCTGTGCTAACATGGGTCCAGATACTCCTCTCGCTTTGAAGACCATCCTTTGCTATAATACGAATCCGATATACCGGTGCCGGCTTTACGATTTGAAATCCGTAAAGTCGTGTAGGTAGTCGAACAAGCATCATGTCTACTTCGATAGCTGCAAGGTACGAACTTTACTCGGCGAAAGGTTTTAGCCTCAACCAGTTCTGTGGGATCACTACACCGCGAAAGAGGCATTTAGGTACGTGCAAGCCGTCGCACCATCTGTATTGTCTGCTAACTCAAGGACAGAGTTCAAGGGACTGGACAAGCTTGAATTCTTGCTGCTGTTCAGACGGCCGCACCATTGAACCTTACAAGCTGCGCCCCAAAAGATCCGAGGGACGTAAGGCTCAAGATGGCCTAGCACAAAAGAGACCATACTCATATGGCAGCTATTGGCTTGCTAGTCCATATTCCTCGGATTCTATAGGAGTATGGGTGCCTACCAAATGTTATCGCCAGGAAACATAGGAGGCCAAGAAGTCCAGAGGCCCATACCTAGTTGAACCAGTGCTGGAAACAAACCCCGCGTACTCTTTACAAACGGAAAAAAGAGCGCACGGCACGCATTACGCCAAGTCCATGACGGGCGCGTTGTCAATCCCATAGTTACGTGTCGCGCGGTGCCATGAAACACGAGAGCGAGCGAGACCGAGCAGACTTGCGAGGCAGAACGACAGCCTTGGCAGGTAAACAGGTCGTAGATACCGAGGGACGGGCAGTGTGATCGCTGGATGGACTACGAGCGGCTGGGAATACCTTGTCACGTTCGGCGTCGAGCGAGCCACTATGTCTCGAGGAGCACAGATGACATGAGAAACTTTAAACACAAGGTCTTCGAGGTGCCGAGTCGAGTGGGAGATGCGGTAGGTGATAGGCGCACGGAGACTTTTTCTCGGCCGGCTTTGGTAGGGCGTACACGTGGCCGAGTTTTACCGGGGAGTGTAGCGGTGCCGAGCTTTGATACCTCGGGGTTAATTAGTCGACGAGCCCGATTAGAGATGTTAAGAAGACACTCCGTGGCCGATTGTGTTTCACGGAGGTCATGATTCAACCTTGAAATCTTGACCGGAGGTTTCTTCTCTCGAGTCGAAGAAGTAGCCATGGTCAAACGCAGGACCGTATTCCCCTCTTTATTCAGAGGAGTAATGGCGAGGCCGTCGCGGAGTAAAGGCAATCACAAGTCGGAATCATTACCGCAGACAGTTCAGTGCCCATGAAACTTCTGGGCGTTGACGCGCTTTGGTCAGTGACTGCATCGCAAGGTAGTCGAGAAGCTGCAGAGGTTTTGGCACTAGACTTTTGTCAGAAACAAGTAAATTACTCCCAGCTGATTCCATAGTGGATCGAGGAGTCATACACTGTAAAGAAGCTTCCGAATTGACCAGTGACCGTTGCAGTCTGGGTCAGGGATGGCCATGCCTACTTACTCCATCAGTGTCGTTTTGCCACCCAGCGTGGTTTAATCAGACAAACAGAACTCAGTGTGATTCAATAATCAACATAGCTCGATTCATAGCTTTGGCAAGATCATCTCCGAGATCACTTCCGAGAGCATGCTTTTCATTCTGATGCGCAACGATAGCTCTCTACAAGCGGGCATAGTCTGCAACTCATCTTGATTCAAGTTGAGGCAGTCATCGCATTTCGCTGAAGTTTGCGTATCTCAGCAAGCAGGCAATCTCGACCATGATAAAGCGTCCGGAAACGAGAATACCAGAGACTGAGGTATATTTCCCCATGGACTAGGTAGGTAACTGACCACAAACACACCTCGAGCATGCTGGAACAGTGTCTAGATGAGGCCTGTAGCTACATTTCGGTGCCACACATACTTCTGTTACTTCTGTCTGATCTCATGAGAGGGGAAACGGCAGTCAGGCCCACAAGGGTAGCCACTGCTCGAAAGCCGTGACATCGCAGCCTTCTCGATTTCTTACTTCCATAGTTTCATTACACAGATATCACCGTCCAGATGACCTTTATCGATCCCGCTAATGACGGTATAGTCGACGCAGCAGAGTTCTTCCGATCAAGAACGATTTTGAGCCTTGCGAGCAAATTCGAAATCACGTTCCGGGCTAGAATTCTTTCTCATGTACAATTTGAAACCTAACTTTGTTTTTTCGGGAGGTTTAATTAGAAGCTCAAAATTCTGCTGTTGTTTAGGCTGACATTCGTCATCCGAAAAGAAGAGGGATCGACATTACGCACACAAGCCTCCCGGTGGGGTAAGCTTCCTTGACCCGAGCCGAAAAGCCTGCCGATATCCAGATTCACTAGCTAATGTAAACGTAAGTTTCTACCTAGTGAATCTGGATATCGGCAGGCTTTTTGGCTCGGGTCAAATGAAGGTTACGATTCTGGGTAAAGAGTCTGCATAGCTCGGTACTCCTCGTGCTGTAATAATTGTTCAAAAGATAAACCTCATTGGAGCAACGATATGTGAACCGAGTAAGTGGAGTGGAATCTTTGTGTTGGAATGATATTAATGCCTCCGATGACCCAGTGAGTCTCATAAATACAAACTAGGCTATGTAACATTCCGTTCCTCTTCAGAAGCATCCGGCAAGCTGCCAGCGGGATGGTTTGGGCTCTTTTCGATTAGCCGATGAAGAGGGGAAGTTGTCCGTTCGAGCCGTGCTGCTGCCCACCGGCCCGGCGCTCAGGGTTCACTGGCGGTAGTCAAAAAGGGTATGCGTCTCAGCAGAGGATTTGCCCATGTAACAATGATGAGACAGGCAAAGTGCATGTCTAGAGCCCGCTGAGCCAATAGGACATACTCCATGGCACGGTTACAATAGGGGCTTTCTTGGCGGCCAGGTCCGCGATGAATGATATTTCTCGTCCGAGTTATCAATAATTCCGATGTTTGGTTGAAATGGCTTAATAAGTGAGTGTGAATACCTAGTCGAACTTTGATCTTATTGCTGCCCGAAAGTTGGCGATCTGGCGTTCTAGTCATCTCACGTCCAAGAAAGTATCGCCATGGAAATCAGCTGCTCTCTGAATATTTCGCTTGATTTTCTTGTAGTATGATGGCGCACAAGGGGCAATTGGAAGGCGAATGGACCATACGAACGACTCTTCCGCCAAATACACTTACAGCCAACGGAGGACTCGTGGGCTATACCCAACGACTTCGTCCTTTCATATATAAACGCAGTTTGATATACGATTAATGCATGTGGCTTCGTACAGGCCGGAAGACCCTGCCCTGCTGACTTGCATGCCGACGGTCTGGTTAGAACAGTAGCTGTCTTAGTATCTGATTGCTCTACTGCGCAAGGCTAGGGTAACAGTTTTCTTACCTGGCCCATCATCAATTCTCTTTTCAGGTCATAATCACAGAATCATGCCTGGGTGAAGATCGCCACACACAACCTCTAAGCTAGAGGACCTGAGTCGCTTAGTATAGATCCAACGCTTCAACTGGCCAGACTGCGTGGTCAGACACAGCGGATTGGCACGGTAATGAGCCCTGATCCCAAAGTTATCGACGAATGTACAGAGTACCCAAGCCCGAGTGGCGGGTTTCCAATCTCTCCTATGCCGGACATGCGTCCTGTTCCGAAGGATACCCGTCTCAGTGAAATACCTCTAGATCTAGACAATAAGTTAAGTACTTAACTATCCCGTTATACGGGTACTTCAACAGATTCTGACTTTCGAAGCTCTTAGTGTAGGCTGATGCTCGAGAAGAGAGGAGCTGTGAAATTTTCATTTCAAACTTTCACTTTCCTTGATCATTCTCAAAATCAGATCAATATATCCCCATCGTCACTGTGATTCAAGTATAACTCAAATTAATGCCGAAACTCAATCAGAATCTACCGGCAGGTTGGTGCCGTCCTACTCAGTCTGAACAGAACTGGCAATGCGCCTTCTGTCCGAAGTGTGATATTGAGGTCATGTCGGAGTCACCTTTGCCATCAACTCTCGGTGCTTCTAGAGAGGTACATAAGAAGAGGCGAGTAACGTTGCATGACCTGAAGAGATATGATGGGTATCAGCGGCAATTGCGAAAGTAGACGTTTTCTTTTCTCTTCAAAACTGTGAAGATGAGGCGGATTCGATCTTGATTGTGTCTAGTCGCATTTTACGAATTTGGAATTTCCCTATACCCCAGTGCACACCAAAATTATCCGAGGTCAACGGGAGCCAAGTATGGCGTAGACTTCAGAAGTGACACCCTTGTCTCTCCCACCCGGGCGTTTATCCTGCGCAAAGTGGGATGAGGGTTCAGCTTGAATGTGATTGCAGGGCTAAGAATCGCGCCTGACCGCTACTCATTGTTGGTTGAGTTTTGTGCAAGATTGCCCCATGAAATAAGCAAGGAGCGAATTGGGGAGTTGTTCAACTTCTTGTTTTCTGGTTATCTGGTTGGTTGAAGAACACTTGGTGCCAAGAAGGAAGTGCGAGGTGCATGCTACGTACCCATTATGTGCATGAAAGAAAAGGTTCTGAGTCTCTGTAACCATGTGGTATCCAAGATTGATCAACTGGCAACCCAATAATATGCGTGCGATTTCTTTGAGTGAGTAATAAATGGCGCTGCTTGCGAGGTGTCATCGCAGCCAGCACACAAGCGGATCGGGCGATGGACTTTCATTGGGGGCTAGAATTCAAGATTCAGGCTGGACCTGCCGTCGCACTTCACCCCACAAACATCTAGATCGTCTGTGCATGTCTTGCCTGTGCCCATGTCTGTGCTAAGAAGTGATCGGCACCATTCGAGTGTTGGTCTCAAGATGAAACTTGGCGTTGGTTTCTCTCGAACGCGTCTAGATGATTCTACGCCTAACTAATAGGCGGCCTTGGGTGAGCTTATTTGATCAGCCAGGATATTGACAATGAACGGGAGCTCGATATTTCAGGATTGTTACAGACCCCATGACGCTGGCGTGTCTCAGTCGGCGCAGTCAGACGACACCAAAGAGTCAAAGGCTCATGTTGGATTGACATCTTCAAGGGCAATACCAAGGGGAGACACAAGATGCGAGGTGAGCTGAACCACCCCCACGGCCAAATCTGTCCACTCACAGAATCAGGGGCGGAATTCGGGCTTATCTCCAGGCCTGATCCGGGGGGATGAGAGATGCGGTGTAGAACCAACAGCGCAACGTGTTGGAAAGATGGAATATTGAAATTGAGGAACAAAGAAAGGACACTGTGACGGGGGTGCCATGCGATCAGTGGCTGCGGCACACCACCTCTGGCTGCGCCGTCGGCGAGTACGTACCGAAGTGCCGTTCTTGAAAAACTTCCATTGGGCAACAACGCGAGGTACAACTGTACGCGAGTACCTTAATCCCGTGATCTAGATTGGCTAATTGGGGAAGGCAGAAGCACCGGAAGGCAGGCGCGGGTCGATGTTACCTTATCGCGCGAAGGAGGAAACAACACACCGCGGGCCTTCCCTCGCAGCGCTCTTTCCTTCTTCCCCGTCCCTGCGTGTGCCACAAAGAAAAAGTACGTATCGGCTTAGTCAGATTGACTGTTTGCTCGCTGGGGCGCGGCTCCAAGTCCACGTCCACCCGACGTCCCCTCCCCCTCCACCTCCACTACTCTCCCGGCCGTGTCAATTTCAACCTCGATCTGCCCGTGTGTTCTCCTCATCTCATTCTACGTTTGATGTTTCCGATCGCTCCTCGGACGCAAAGGAGGAGAACGCAGAAAACCCCCGCCAAAGCCTGTTTCCTCCAGCACATTTCAGCCCAGTCAGAAAAACCGCCCCCATTTCGAGGTTGTACAGAGACGGCATCCTCCCGCCGATTGTGCCCCTCCAGATCGCATTCATCTACATATCCGAGATCGGCCCTGCATTTCTTCAGCGAATCCATCCATTTCATCGGCAATTAGCACACGTGTAGCCAGACGGTGGATCTGCGCATCCGTCAACCGTACCAGGGAGGAACAGAGAAGGATTCCTTGGGGTGCGCGGCCCCTCACCGTGGCTCAGACAGTAGGAAAACTTAACCCGGTTTTCCCTGACCTGTTATCCCTCGTGTGAGAAAGATATCCGTACGGATATTGTATCCACCGCCAAACAATCCGATTGCCCATTGTCTTTCGCCATCGCGCCGCCGGATGGGACTCCCGTGACCAGATTCGACGCGTCCAGCGCTCGCTCGAATCATGGGCCAGAAACAGGAAGACGACGATCTGCTAAACGGTGATAGCAGACGGCACAGCGAGCCCAGCATCAAGCGTCGCCGCATCACAAAGGCCTGCGATTTCTGCCATCGCCGAGGACGGAAATGCAAGCCCGTGCCCGACGGAGGCGGGGTCGCCTCCGTCGCCAGTCCTGGTGGCACGCCAAGTTGTCTGACCTGCATCGAACACGGCGCGACCTGCACATGGAACCGTGTTGCAGCCAAGCGAGGCGTTAAATCAAAGACGTCGCCGTCGTCTTCAGTGAATAATAATAACAAATCTCAATCCTTTGACGATGCCGATGGCGATAGGTGGTTCTACGACGAGAGTCGCCACGGGAGCAGGGCCCTCATCTATCGACTCATCGTCATCTTTTTTGACACTGTATACCCAGTGTGCGTTCATCCCACCCTCGTCCCTTTTTGGTCTGCATCTATTGCGCTACAATGAATAAGCTAACATTGGCTGAAGATTTCCATTTTTCGACGAGGTGTCCTTACACAAGGAATGGGAGGCAACCAGCCTGTCATCTAGCAGGGCTTCTTTCGCCCGGCTAATGGCCATATGCGCATTGAGTTCGTGTCACGTCAGAGATGGCGCCTTATTCAACCCGGATACGCCCACTCCTCTTCTCCCTGAGCATCACGAGGCCTACATGCAGGATGCAGAAAGGGCGATTCCGGAGAGAAATCGCGACATCCGCAGTTCCGAAGCCTTTGAGTATTTACAGGTTCTTGGCACTTTATCCCTGGCCGCCACACAGCTCAAGGACGACCCTCTATTCCATGAGTGTATGGGCCGTTACCACACATTAGTAGCTCAGCACACCTTCCATTTTGAAGCGCGCTGGCCCTCGAATCTTACATATCCGGAGAAGCATGTAAGGCGGCAGTTCTTCTGGTCAATGTACCGCCTGGAAGTCCATGCAGCGCTGATCGACGGCCATGTGGTTCGGTGCCCCGAACTACAATGCGCTGTTGCATATCCGCAGCAGGTCAACGGCCTAGCCGGAATCATAGATGCGTCAGGGCAGACCGAGAAGACCCGATTCAGCCATGGCAGCTGGCTCACCGGCTGGAACTACATCACCGACCTGTATCGCGTACTCGAACACGTCATTGTCCGAATGCGCAAAGATCGACTAAAGACGCTCGACAGAGGTCCAATCCAACACGAACCACTTATGTCAAACATCGACGACATGTTGCAACTGGTTCTTGGAAAGAAGAGCAATCTTCCTCTATATGCCACCAGCGCTTATCCGGCATCCAAAGACGTGGAGGCAAACCTATGTGGGTTTCAAGTGGCCAATATCGCTTGTACCTTTCAGGTGGGTTCGGATCTTTGCATGGCAAATGGTCCGATGGCTAACATCAACTCGAAGCTACTCCGGATGGCGGCATTCGCATGCCACAACAAATTTGAAGATGCTTGTGGCGCTGCGCTTGAACTAATACAAGAGATTACTCTGGTGCCGGTGGAGTACTTGCGGGCAATCGGATATCCCATGGTATGCTCCTCTCTTACTTGACCGATACTGTGCTGATATTGCTACGCAGCTGCAAGAGTTGGCAGGAGTCGCCCACTTGCTTAGTAGCTTCATTGCCCGCCAATTGGTCGACTGGCAGTACTACAAACTTCGCGAAGTCATGTACGTTGGAGCCCGCATACCCCTTGTCCTATATCTAAGGTATGCTGACTGGTCAGGACTTCCATGGCCACATTTCTTCAGAGCCTCGCACCGTCTCTTCCTTCAGCAAGCCAAGCAGGCGCACGAATCTTTCAGTATATTCACAAACTAGAAGAGATACTTCTTCGACAGAGCCAGGCAATACCAACAGTGACAGCAGTACCGGCAGTATCGGTAGCGCCGGTCATGCACCATCAGCCCGAGATAACGAATGACCCACGGGTCATGGACTTGATGCCCCAGCCGCCACCACAGCAGCAGCACCCAGGGTTTCTCGAGCAATATGCATTACCAAATACTTCCTTTTACAATTTTCAAGCAGATTTTATCGGCAACATGTGGAACAATGCCTTCAATGACGGGGCGGAGATTGATTGGGCCGGCGCAATTGAGAGCTGGGGGACGACTTGATTTTGCGTTAATTCCTTCCCGATCTATCACCATATCAATATATCGACATCATTTATAGTGGCTACTAGCCCCCGTCTTACACATCGGGCCCTTCCTACGTCACAATATCTGCTGCCTGTCCCTCATCAATTCCGTGCTGCTTACCGCAATCTTAGTCTTGGTATCGTCGAGGAGAGAAAGCACTGGTTTGGTTAAAGCCGTCTCCTCAACCCGCCGCGACAAGATCGTCATCCCTGAACGAACACCATCAATCGTCTTGATCGAAGGTGGAAGAGCCGAGAGTATATTGTCTTCCAATACCGCCATACCCGCACAGCCGAGGATAATACTTTCGGCACCGTTATCAATCAAAGGCTTCGAAGATGTAGCAATGCGATCGATCACGAAATCCCGATCCAAGCTCTCCAGCTCAAGTGGGCTCAAGCCAGTCGCTGCGACGCCAGTTGAATACGTCCCGAAACCGAGGTCATCAACAGAGTCTTTCAACGGCTGTTCCCATGAGGTCGATGTTGTAACAATGCCGAACTTGCCTCCACTTGCTGTGGCTTCCTGTAACGCGGCTTGGAATATTCCGGTGACGGGAACCTCGTCACCGTAGCGCTCCTCCAGTGCGTATACTAGCGGGTGGTCTGAGAAGCAGCAGACGAGGACGGCATGCGGGCTGTGGGTGGAGATGTACTCTATCGCACGGGGGAGAACTGCGTTGGTTGAAGATATGGCCTGCGCGTGGTTCTCGATGCACGGGGGGCAGTCATCGAGGTCGCGGCCGTCCACAAAGGTAATTTGGAGGGTTGCCGTTGAGTGATATACACGTGCGAGGTCGTCTGTCATGCCTGTTGTTGATATAGGGATGATGCATAGGAGTCTCACGGGCTGGTCAATTGACGGCGCCATCATGTTTGTCCGTTTGAGAGAACAAAGAGGAGGCAAGGGTCGGGATATTGATGGATTTAGGTATTAGTATGTCGACCCGACGCGCATAAACGGGATGAATTTTGCCTTTTATCAACCTGACCTTTGACGTTATTGACACTCAATAGACAGCTTACATTTCTATTGACATGCCGTTTTCAGGAATTGAAGCGCACAGGCGGCCAAGTGCCCTGGTCGCAGTCGCTGGGTTCCGAATCGGTTCATCTATGGATTCAGCAGCTCATCCGCCCGCAACCCCGCCTTTGTGCGGTGGAACACGGCGTCTTTTGCTTCTCGTTGTCTCCCGCATCGGCACTTGGGGACGATCTTCCATGCAGGGCTCGTACGATGTGGGACCCATTTGAATCCGGTTGGCCCTTTTGGGTCATTTTGCCCTCTTTTGCACTATCTACATGAATGGGGTTGAGCAGGGGAAGGTCCTTTAAGGTTCTTTGAGGTGGATGATGGCGCGGGATGGTGGAGGAGGGGGATGTCACGATTCACGAGGCGAGATGATGAATTGGCGCAATGTGGATTGATGGGCTTACTAGGGGCTTGAAGGTAGAAACCAGGGTATTGATTGAGTGGTGGTTTGGATCCAATAAGTGTGCATGATGGCCACCCACCCCATTCTCTTGAACATGTTCACTTCTTATCATCCTGGTGGTGTGAAATATGCACCTTTGCAGTGTGAGTTGCAACCAATACCAGCAACACTAGGAAGACTTGCAGATGAACCGTCACATTTAGCACGAAAAACAGGTCCTTCTTAGAGTTATGTACTCATGATGGGTCGAGTGGAACATACACATTGGGTCGACGGCAGGCTGCCGCTTCATCGCCTCTTCCGACACGTCACATCTCACCTCACTCACACTTGAACTGACGACAGAATTGATGGTAAGTCATTAGAGCCATTATGGCATATTCTATTCGGGCAGAAACCGCATGCACAACAAAAGGTATCCCGCGCGCTATAACAAGGAAAACGACAAGAGCTGGCTCGTGATCATAACACACGTCCTTCAAATACCTATCCGCCTTCACACCCTCTTCTCATCGGGCTCCTCACGAATCTTGCTAGTCGAATCATCTCTATCAGACGCCTTGGAAGACGACGACGGAAGCTGCTCCCCGTCCAGCACCGGCCTCTCCGCCGGCCCAAACGTACCAAAATAGTCCGCGTCGTCAACCGCATGAGGGTCCCGAATCGGGAACGCAGCATGCAGTAGGCAATACGATACCACGGCAAGGGTACAACCCAACGGCCAAGCGAGGTAGTACAGGTGCGACCACCCCGCCTTTTCAACCGTCGGATCCTGCACTCGCTGCACGAACCCGGGTAGCAGGGAGAACGTGCCCACCGTCCACGACACGCCGGCGCGCCAGTTGACGCCCCCGCGGTACCAGTACACGCTCCGGCTGCTCGCCTCGTACAGGTCTGTCAGCTTCAGCCGCCGCGCGCGAACGAGGTAGTAATCCGCAAACATGACACCCGTCATAGAACCCAGGAAGACGCCGTAGCCGCCCATAACCGTGAGGAACTTGCTTGCGCCGTTGAGGAGCTGCCATGGCTGCATGATAAAGGCCACGGCTGCGGTGAGGTACCCGCCGCGGCGAAGGTTAAAGTAGCGCGGCAGCAGCGCGGAGAGGTCGATGCCGTTGGAGAGTGCGTTCTCCGCGACGGCGATGCCGAACTGGGCAAAGATGAAGGCGAGGGCCGCGAAGAAGACGGCGGCGCGGGCTCCCGCGCTGTTGTCGTAGTGGGCTTGGAGGGCGTCGAGGAAGCGGTAGGGTTCCCAGACGAGCGTGCCCTGCGTCTTGGGGAAGAGCTGGGCGGCGCACGAGGTGCAGACGATGCCGACGAAGGCGACGAGGATGGTGTTGACAGGTACGAAGACAAGCTGGGAGGCGAGCTGGTCGCGGGGCCGGCGGGCGAAGCGCGTGAAGTCGGACTGGGAGAAGATGTGAGTGCTGATGCCGCCGATGTTCGTGCAGATGCCGAGGGCGAGCATCCAGCCCAGGTGGGAGCCCGTTGCTTGCTTGACGCCGGCGGTGGAGGTGATGTCGTGGAGCATGGGGCCGGCGCCGCGGGCTGTGGCGAGGCACCAGATTAAGAGGACGAAGACGGTGGGGATGACGGTGCAGGCGGCGACGGCGAAGGGGATGTGGTAGCGTTCTGGGCGGATGTAGATCAGGGGCAGGCAGAGGAGGGAGAAGATGATGAAGCCGATGAAGTCTGCCACCGTCATTGTGCCGTTGGCGAGGGGGGTGTCGAGGTTGTTGAAGGACGGGGCCATGGAGGCGATGAAGGTGCGTACGCATTGTCCGCCCCAGTAGACTTGTGTAGAGTACCATATAAACGATAATACGATGCGCTGGACGAGCGGGAAGAGAGCGCCGCGCATGCCCCAGGAGGCCTTTTGTAGGATGGAGAAGCCGATATGCCATTTCGCGCCCGGCCCGCCGGCGAGGACGCAGATGAGGCCGACGAGGCAGTGGCCGATGATGACGGTCAACATGGCCTGCCAGACGTTGAGGCCGAGGGCGATGAGGGAGGAGCCCGTCGTCCAGCCGCCGATGTTGAAGGAGCCGGTGACGACCCAGAGGCCAACGAATTGCCAGGGCCCGTAGGTGCGGCGGGAAGGCGGGAGGGGCCGGGTGTCGCGGTTCATGTAGGCTGTCGTTGCCACGTCCGTCTCGCGGGGGACTTGGACGCGGCGGAGGAGGGCCGTTGCGGTCGTCATCTTGGCTGTTTTGGCGCCGGTGGGGGTTTGGCCGGAGAAGGGCACCGTGGGACACCGTCGATGATCACAACAGATTCTTGTTGCTAGTTCCCTGTCTAGTTCCAACTTCTCACTGCTGGGATGTACCGCTGAGGAAGCGGGTTGTTGTAAGGTGTTGGTGGTGTTCACTTGAGGAATGCGTGATGTACGCCGCGACGCCGGCTCTGCGAACTACTGCGGTGTGTATGCCCGCCCGTTTGGCAAGAGGACGGGGACCAAGAGGCGGGTGAATGTGGAGGGCGGGAAGATGGGGGAAGGGGCCCGCTCAGGAAGAAACGGGATGGGATGGGGGCCAGTACAGTAGGTAGGGTTCTTGAGTGAGTCCGGCCTCTTTCAATGAAGATATGAGACGGACCTTACTTAGGAGTGAGGCGGTGCGGGAGAGATCTAGAGAGGGGAGACGGGGAGGGCGCTAGGCCAGACCGTAAGCGGACCGGACGATTTTGAGGCGGGCCTTTTTCTTTTGTTTGATTCGATTTTTTTAGCGTCTAGCTTGTCAAAGTTTCGTACGGAAAGCTTAGTTACGTCGCACAGATCGTGGGGTGTTCAGTTACGTGCAATGCGTAACGGGCAAAAGGTTAAAAAGTTGGAGGCTATGAGGGGGACTTGGAATGAAAGGAGGAGGCAGGGCAATGTGTAGAGACACAGTGTGGTTGGGACTTGGGTTGTCCTTCACGGCTGATATATGTGTCTCTGGAGCGTTTCCATTTCATGTTCAATGCCTACGTACGGAACTTGATAGTACCGGGAGTCTGGGTCTGGAGGAGCTGGATGCTGGACGCGGAACCTGTCCCGGGCAAAGGGTTGACCAAGCGGGCGAGACAGAAATCCCAGAGGCGTGGTTAGCGACTTGCCCAACGGGCCACCGACAGGCTGACAGGAGAGGAAAAAGAAAAGAGCAAGAGGGAAGTGGTCTTACCTTACTGTGTATGGATTGCCATACATGATGGAGGGTGCGCCTGCGAAGCCCTGGCTGACCAAGTGCAGGGTCAGCTTTCACCGATGATACCACTTCAGGGGGTTCCAACCATCCCGGCGCAATATTGTAGATGGGCGGCCGGGTTTGCTCCAGTCCTTTGAAACAAGATATCAGCACCTCGGTCTACGAATAGCGGGACTTGAAAGGTGACGGAGGCTATGGGAACATCCATGGCGAAAAGGGAGGATATGGTTGGGGGTTGGGGAACTTGGGAGGGGGGAAAAGACTCTAGAGGCAAGGTTTGTAGAAGCTAGAGGGGACGCCATGTAATACTTCGTAAGCTGAACTTCCAGGTTTACGACAAATATCGCGTTTGATATCATGCAGTTGGAAGAGAACCTGGACTCAAACTACCGTACATGACCCCCTCCCGCCGTCCCTTTCGGACTCTTTCCCTCGTGGGATGCGCGGTCAATTTCACGATCCACGACGTGCCCGCCCCTCCACTGCCATGCAGAACCTGCAGCGGTGACGATGATCCCTGGCCCCAAAAGTGTGGGAATGTGGATAGAACCCAGGGCAGAAGGGGGCGCGGACCAGGCTCTCGGTAGGGAGGGGAAAAGAGAATTGGGGCAAGGATCTTTTCGGGTTCTAGTTCACGCCGGGGGTGTTTTTCTCTTTTCTTTCCTCCTGCTTACGTTGTGGGTACGAAAGCAGGATTATCACGTGTTGGATCTGGATGGGCTAGGGGGAATGGGATTTTGTTTGCTCTTCGATTTCGCTTGGCGTGTTGGAGCAGAGCGGACCGACGCAGGCCTATCACATGAGACATTCAAGACAGGGTCATCAACCTGATTCCCTCTCAGATTTCGACTATGTAAGTCTACGGAGAAGTAGGCTGCATTGCGTGTTCCTACACCGTTGCGCCGTTGCCTCAAGCACATCGCCAGATACTTTCTCCCGTACAGATACCAATCAGACGTCCTCTCCATCATGCTATGTATCCCGCACATCGCAGTAAACAGGAAAATCGAGGGAACTGTCACATTCTGGCACTCTGGCATTCTACAGCTCAACAGCTCAACAGCCACTGTCTCGCTGTCTCGGCCGCAAAATTTATGTGGCTCGGGAAATGGTAACGAATCGCGATTGGCTCGAGCAACACCATCGCCCGTTCCATCACCTTTAGACCCCTCATTTGAGACATGACTTTTGACGGCTTCAGTCAAGAATCGAGATCACGATTGCGCTTATCTCCACAGTATGTTTCGTCGTTCTCTGCGGAGCCTTTTTCTGCATGGGAAACTGGACCGGTCATGGGGCCATACGCGCGGGCACTGCCGCTTCTTCGTCACACATATCGATCGTCAACCGCGGCCTTGAACCCCCGCCCCCGCCGTCCATTCTCCAAAAGAGAGGAATTAACCCAGTTTAGGGTTGCGTCTGGCGTCTGTACGGGCGGTCACTCTCCCCTTCTCTTTGGCCCGTCGAACGCCTCGAGGACCCCGAGACCCAGCAAGCCCACGTGTGTTTCCCGCGGCGGGGCTCCTCTCAAGACGGGCAAAAAGAGTGACAAAAAGGTAAAATGAGCGGGCTCTGAGATGGAGAATCTGCCGCTGTTTCTTCTGATTCTACAGCTTTAACCGCCTCCGAGACCGCGGAACCCCCAATTCCCCACGAGGTTATCTCGAGGTCGGTCCGTCGGAAGAGGGGTTCGTTCTGCTAGAGAGAAAGCGAAAATGCGCAACCAAGAGTTGTTACTTAACTCGAGGAGCTTGGACATTTTTTATCACTATCTGCTGTGAAAGTGGCGTTCGCCCATGCCGCATACATCATTCATTTCATCCTGCATACTTTAATACCCGCGCTTCATTGCCTCCTGTCGGGCGCGCAACTCGGATCGGACGAAAATTCTCAAAGGCATATTACGCGCGATATTATCAGAAACCACAGACGCTTCCTGCTTGTACTAAAAGTCCACTGTCCACATCTGCATCCCCTGCGTAATCTTTATGTTTGTTCCAGAGCGAGAAGGGTGTTACAAGAATACCATTGTCCAACACCCCCCGTCTTGCAAACCCCAGTTTGCGCGTCTGCGCGGTGCGCCGAAAACCAACGAGCCAACCATGACCGTGGCCGCAGCGGCGGCGGAGTCGGAGGCGGCGCTACCAGTTGTTGACTTGCGGTCCTTCGACTCGGTCGAGGACCTTGCGGCCGACCTCATGCGCGTCGGCAAGGATCCCGGTTTCTTCTACGTTGTTGGCCACGAGCTGCGCGACGACGTCGCAGCCGACATGTTTGCTCTTGCCAAGAGCTTCTTCAGCTCACCCCTTGAAGAGAAGTTGGTGTACGCCAACGGCAGCGGTGACCTGGTGAGTTTTCCTGTTTTGTATTCTGCACCTCGCCTGAATAGTCCTGTCTCTTGCCCGTCTCTCTTTCTCTCTCTTTCAGCAACCGGGAACGAGAGGGCGTAGAAACAGGATGGATTTATGTACATGTTGTTGGACGAATATGATCGGCGATTAATCTTTTGCGGTGCTGACTGCGTGGTTTGATCTCGCTTAGGGTTACACCGGTATGAGAGAAGAAACGTATGTTGTGCTCAGCCCCATCTACCATGCTTATGGTGTTTCCCCTTTCGTAAAGAAACAGTGGGATCACGCTCAGATGTTGATGTTTGTGGGGTGGAACAGGCTTTCGGGAGCAGGGCCAGGCGACGTTAAAGAGTCCTTTTACCTATCAGACCCCGGTAAAACGACGCAGCTGCTTCCAACCGAGTTGGAGTCCCGCCGAGAGACAATGGCGGCCTTCTTTGCGGGTTGCGACAACCTCGCAAAGACTCTTTTGGAAGGACTTGCAGTTGGATTAGGCGTGAGTGCTGCCATCTAAGTGTTTTATATGACATCCTACCGCGGAGGAGCCATCAAAATGAGGGGCTGGGTATAACTAAACTCTTCACTTCAGATGCCAAGAGATTTTCTATCAAAGGCCCATACTGGCGAATGTTGTCGTATGCGTCTCATAAACTATCCCCCGGTATCCGAGGTCTCATCATCCACCACCACCTCCTCGCCTCCAGACGACGCCCCAACCTCTAACTCGGAAGATATCCGAGCGGGTGCCCACTCCGATTACGGCTCACTTACCCTGCTTTTCCGCCAGCCCTCGGACCAGGGCGGCCTTCAGGTCCTGCGAGGAGGAGGAGGAGGAAACAAGCCCTCCGCGTGGGCTGACGTCCCCTGCATCCCCAATGCCATTGTCGTCAACATAGGCGACGCCCTGGAGTTTTGGACCGCAGGGAGGCTGCGGTCTACGGTGCACAGGGTCGCCTTTCCCAGGTCCGCGAGCGAGAATGTCGCGAGGTTAAGTATACCCGTGTTCATACAGCCTGATCGCCACGTCGTGTTGGCACCCATCAAGGAGGACCGAGGGGATGGCGGCGGCGGCGGTGCAGGTGCCGAGTTTTTGGAGGTTTTGAGGAGAAAGGGGTACGAAAGTGCCGAGCCTGTTACCAGTCGGGAGCATTTGGAGCGACGGATACGAGCGACGTACGGCAAGGCTTAATGCGCATTTTTCTCTCGGAATCATCAGCGATGTTGGTGAGCACGGCATGACAGCGAGTATTTCTCTTTCGACACATCATAATATTCCAAGTTTGAACCTCACGCTCGCAGTTGAGTCTGCAAATATCTGCACATAGGTAGCACTGGTAGGTGTAGGTACCTACGCCAGGAACATATACGAGAAGAATAGTACACTCTACATACTACATCCCATAAATCACGCACCCATGCAACCAATAGTAGCATGCCCTGCGTAGTGTTGAGACCCTGATAAGTTGACAACCAACCTCCCCGGACCGGGAAATTTCTGCAAGCTGCATATAAAGACGGGAGATGAGACAACTTCGCCGAACCCACCCCCACGCTTACGCTTTCCTCGGCGAGAATACCACATTGAGCGGAGCAACGGTCAGCGTACCCGTATCCTTGTTGCCCTCCAGGAATATCTCCCCTGTCTGCCCCTGTGCATATCGCAAGTTGTACTTATGCACGATGGCGCTGGTCACAAATCGCGTCTCTAGGAGGCCGAGCTGTTTCCCGATACACACGTCGTGTCCTTGAGAGTGAAGTTAGCAAGGTCGCCGTTTAGCTCACTCGATGGGAAAGAGGCAGTCAGAAACTCACCTGTCGAGAATGGCACGTAGACTGAAGCGTTCTTGATGAACTCTGGCTGGTCGATCCATCGTTCTGGGATGAAGTCGTCTGGTCTTTCAAAGAACCTGGCGTCTATCATTTGGCAAGTTTATCAGTAACCCATCCACGTCCGTACTCCGAGACAAATCAAATTGCAACTTTTGCTGCTCAACTTTTGAGAGTGACTCACCTCTGTATTGTGTATACGAGGGCACAAAGACAATGGTGTCTCCAGGAAGCCAGACGTCGTCTACTTGAAGACCCTCTGGCGGCGTCATTCGCTGGACACCCGATGGCACAGGTGGATGCAGACGTAATGATTCATCGATGCAGGCTTGAAGATATCGTAGCTTTGAAAGGGCGGCATGTTCAGGCTTGTCATGTCCTCTGAAGTACCCATCGACTTCGTCTTGCAGTTTCCTGTACTCTTTCGGATGCCGGGCCAGCTCCATGAACAGGCATGACAGGACAGCTGCCACAGTGTCGCTAAATACCATCAAGGCGAGTCAATAATCCGTGGCCCGAGAAAATGGGATCACTTGCTGCGAGAGCATTACCTTCCAGCAACTGTAATTAAGATACAGTCTCCGTACAAATTAAGCATATCTTGGACGGAGCGTCCCTTCTTAGCTTCGTAGTCCTCCAACACCCACGTAAATATATCGGGGCTCTCGGGCTTATTCTGAATCCGCTGTTGCACCTGGCCCGAGATCCACGTCTTGAACTTCTTGACGCCAGCATTCCAAATCGCCATCTTGCGATAGAGCGGCAGAGCCCACATGGCGTGCGTAAAGCGCCCGACGGCCTTGGTCTCGTCGTGCAGCGAGTTCATGTAAAAGTGCGCGACGCCATCTTCAAGCATGCGGAACCCATGGCCCAAGGAGAACTCGCCCATGACATCAAAGCTGTAAAAGTTGAACCACAGGGATACGTTGAACTTGGAGCCTGCGCTGGCTTCGATGCCGGCGAGGAGTTGGTCGGTGTATTTGAGGACGCGGGGCTCGTAATCGCGAAGTGCTGCGTGGTGCCGTTCATCAGTCTCTGCTAGCATTGATATCGGTCACTTCTGCCAACGTCTCCATAATGACTTACATTTCGAGGTGAAGCCATATTCCCACGCCTTTCGTCGTCTAGAATGCGCCTCTTTATCGCGAACCATTTGCATTGAGACCATGGGATGAAGCAGATTATACCATGGTCCTTTCATACAATCCGTGTCCAGGAAGACGGCGTCGATGGCGCCGGGCTTGTTGATCGAGAGTTCGGTCGGGCCAATCCTCACCACATCGCCGTACTTCTCGTGTAGCTTTCGCACGTCCTCATGGAGGTGCATCCGGTTCCAGATCTTGAACGTGACGTAGAGATTTGTGAACTTGGCAAGAAAGGGGCCGGGAAATCCACGCAGGCGGTGGAATAGGCCTCGGTATACTAACATGCTCGTGTAGATGCCTGCCGTAAGTGAAGACAAGAGTATAGCACTAACTTTGGAGACTTGGGCCAAGCTGGTCGCTTCCAATGAGGTTCTAGAAACCATGGGGATCAAGGACGGCAACGCCATGGTGACCCCGACAGTTGCTGCATAGGCGAGTGTGAAGTTCGTGATGATGCGTTGTGCCGAGAGATCCCATTCGCCGGATTGGAAGACGGAAACATGGAGGATGATTCCGACGAGAAAGGAGAGCCCGCAGGCTTCTAGAGACTGAAGAACATCGATTGCGTGCATTGTGCAAGAACTTCGATTAGTCTGCTATGTATGTTGATCTTGGCCAGAGTTAACTGCTGGAGGCTTCGAGATACGTTCAAGTTGTGAGTTGACCGCGGCTTACCTTGGTTCATAAAACATTGCGAGATTCGCCTGAAGTTGATAGCATCAGTAACCTTAACCTAGCAGGTGCCGTGCTTCCCGCCGTACTTCCCCATCCTCGAGTAAACTCAAAACCTGCCGGCATATGACTAGTTCGACTAAAGCCGCGGGATTCGAAAAAAAAAAAAAAACCATCTCATATAGTAGCATCAACCTGTCACATAGAAGTCTGAACTGAAGCTCGTAGTTAGGGTGCTCTGTTTCGCCTGGAGTACCCAGTCCGAATACGGCTCCCGTTTTTTCTGCGTCATACGTAACGGAAATCCGCATGCCGACCTGCTAATCGGGGGTTCGGAGCTCCGGGGCAACTGCGGCTGTTAAACTTAGATGAGAGTTTCAACACCATGGTAGTTATAGTGCAAGTGAACATCATCTCCGCCAGGTAGATGTATTTAGGCGAGAACAAAATATTTAGAGGATTCCAGCCTTGCGACGCTCGTAGGCCGCCAAACACTGGTCCTGAAATACGATCACAGAGTCAAAACTTAACAATATGACGCCTCAATACACTTCTATCATGAAGTGCAAAACGTAAAGGTCCATCCAGGATTCGAACCTGGGCTTACGGAAGGGACTGATTTTCAATTGTGAATCAGAATCCGACGTCCTAACCAACTAGACTAATAGACCAATCGAACTGGGATTACTTTCTTGAGGCTCGCATGGCGACGAGACGATCATGTGGGCTTGAGGTGGGTGGTTGAAGCCCTCGTGTGGATACTAGACGCAAACGTTGGTCGCCCACGACCCGCAACTGACATCTTGGCTTCTGAGATGTGGGTTCAAGCTACGAAAGTCATCCGGAACTCGAGAATGATTGAAAAAGGAGATGTTGGGAGATTGAAGATGAACTTTGTCTTGAAAAATATGCCGAGGCTTTACAGAACTAATACAAATACAGAGTGAAGTCTCTACATGTATGTTTTCTTGGATGGCTCTTGTCAAGGCCAGAGTTTGGCCCGTCCTCCATCAATGATGCGCAATATCTCTGAAGCTCCTCGAGATGTGCCCTTTGGCGAACCAATAGCGAGGCCTCCCAGTCTGAACCTGAAGAAATTGAGATATGCGAACCCGGTATATGTAACTGGAACGTAACGTGCGCCTGTACAAATCCACCACAGAGCCACTTTGGCCGCCAAATCAGCAGACATGAAGCCGCGTCCCATTCTCGAGGTAAACGCTGCCGGAACTATGTGTCGATAATTGAAGAACTCGTCTCCATAGTATCTTTGGGCGTGCGGTACGAATGCGCGTTTCGATTGTGTGTAGCCCTCCATGTCTTTCGTCCATGCCCCATGAAATTCGGCCTCGCTACCAATGTACCAAACTTCTGGCAGTAATCCAAGTTTTCGCCGCTCGCAAAATTTCTTAAACAGTTCTATGATAGCAACATGGGACTCGCAATTTGCCTTGTGGGCATTGTCGTCGTTCTTGGATCCATGGGCGAGAATGAGTATATCGGTGTTTGCAAGGATAGACTCAAAGTAGGAATAGTCGCCGTACGTCCAGTCGACTCCAAATCTGGGGGTATGAATGCATCGAACACCTTGAAGGTGAAGCTTCTTCGTTAGGGCCTGGCCGAGGGCTCCCCTGGACCCCGTCATCGTTACGCGCCGGCCCCTGAGTGAGACCCCGGTACCGAGGAACCAGTCGAGCAGGCGCACCATTGACCCAAAGTAGGCAAGAGGTTCGATGTGGTGGAGGGCATGGTACTCAGGCCCAACAAAGAAGGTGGAAGGGTCTTTCGGAAGCCGCGGGTAAGGAATATGATTTGAATCGTTCCCAGAGTTCCATGCCACTACGGCTGCTCTACCAGCTTGGACTGAGAGTATGATGATCAGGTCATGGAACTGGGAAAGTGAAGCCTTGTGCACGAACAAAGGGCCGAGAAGCCAGCTCATTGTGCTCCCAATCATCTGACAAGACACCTCAAGTGATAGATGCCAGACAATATTTCGATGACGGAATCGCTCGTTGAATCTCAGATTACGATCAAAGTATTGATGGTGGATTGAATGAGCCTTGGCAAGTAGTCGTAGTATTCGGAAGCGAGATCTGTTGGACCGGTGGGCAATCCAGTGTATGATATCAAAGAAGATGGATCCAAAGACGAAGTGAAGAAGGCAAAGCGTTATCCGCAGTGGCAGGTCGGAGCCTGAGAGCGAGCTTTCGAGATTGAATGAGAACATGATAACGTCTTAAGAGTTCGACACTGAGATTGATTGTATTGGGGCATTGATGAATCTGGCTGATATATGGTGGGATGCTTCCATGGATTTATACTTCGTTTTCATTATTGCTCGAGGACTCCTGACTGCCGCTCCTGAAGCCTCCTTTGGTACGTGGACCACCTCTTGAGTCTTCATCACAACGGGGAGGCATTCTGCTCAATGATTTAGATGCATGCTTTAGGGGTAATTGCCACTTTTGACCAAAGAAAAGTACGCGACCTCGGGCGAATGCCAATTGAGATAGACCATATACTCCGCATCACTCCTGTGAGTACCTATTAGTGACTTCTTCATTGGGCTATCAAGCTCTGAAGCTTGCTGGCAATCTCTTAGGTATGGCATCCATGGTGTCTCAGTTCCCTTTTTTGGACTACACAAAGGCTGTGCTGCTGGAACTCGCCCACTTCCTCGTATTGCCATTCATGACATTTGCACTTATCTTGCTGCGGATAAGTTGTCTGCAGTTGGATTCGGGCTGATGATCTTGGGAACTAGGCGTCGCCAAGACGCCGCCGGAAGACGATTCTAGGCACCAGGAAAGTGCATTTGAGCGATGACGCGTCGCATGAATATTGAGATGAATTGGAAGCTATTACCAACTTGTATTGCCAGAACCTTACATAGTGGACATGGCAACCAAAGTTAGGACATCTTCGGAAGCTGGTATTACACGATGAAGCAGGCAACCAAGCACCCAGACTTCGTTACTTTAAGGTAGAAGAACCCCCAAGTAGTCACTCAATGGGTTTGATCAAATGCCGATTTTCTTAAAATATAGAGCATCACCGACATCTCTCCAAGGCTTTCTAGGTCGCTTGTGCGGTTCAGCAAGGGGCTGCCCTGGAGTGTCCCAAAGGTAGAAAGGGTCAAAAAGCGCCTTGTACTACCTGCAGCAAAGAGCATCCTGCCCAGTAAACGTCAATATATGGCTCATCTTGACGCAGGGGATCCATAAGATAAGATCCCGCGTTTTCAAGCTGCATGAAGCGAACATTGATACTCGGCGGACTTTTCACAACCCACGACATAACCTCATCCGCATTCAGGGGTCCAAGCGCACTGCCCGAGTGATGTCCACGAACATGCCTTCGGTCCATTGTCAACATTGCATCTTGTCTTTAAAAGGCAAGTGATAGAGGTAAAGAACTTTGAGCCCTAGATTACATGTATCATTCTCGGAGGCAGCCAGCTCAATATAGGGGTATCCTGTTTTGATGCTAGAGTGAAATTTTCTGTAATGCTGCTGCCTAACTGTCGTAGATGGCCGTGCCGCAACCAAAGGAATTCTAGGTCCACCTGCTCCACCACCAACAGCTAGCTGAGGCCGAGATATTCAGCTTGTAGCCGGTATGTGGAGAAAAATTATATGTCGAGGCGTACTGAATCAGAAGAGTGGGCGTGCCGGTAGGTTATCAAAGGCCCTCCCCCTAAGCCTCACCAACTCATGCGCTCGATTGCTACCAAGCGTCGTATGAAAACAAGGTTCATTCTTACTCTGATACTCACGACTAGCAAGTAAGAAACTTGGGCTGGGAATACTTGGTAGCTCTGTCCTCAAGTCTGAGTCGATGGCGTACCCCTGGCCCTTTGCTCCCATGGCTCCAACTCAATAACTTACCAGACCCGCTCATTTCAGCGGAGCTTTTCGACGTCAAGATCTGAATGTTGAATATTTATCTATTCTGTCTTTTTCCTAACGATTTATCTCATTTAACTTGCACAGACCCCGTGACAACTTCCTCGGGAGACTGACATGTTTTGGTGTTGAAGACAACTTGTTAACCCACGTCGTACAAATATCAGCCATCCTGTAAATCCAGTCATACTGGCGAGGTATTCTCGACTGTAGTCCTCCGATTACCAAGGGACTGGATATCTGGGAAGCCCTCATTTGTTTTCTTTCTTCTCTCGCCCATTTTGTCCTTCATATCATACCACCAGGAGAACAAGACAGCGAGCGGGTATCCCAAACACCTTATCATGATAACAAACGGCCACACGACTCTCTCCAGGACGTCGGCATTGACCAAAACGATCAGCGTGCCAGCTAGAGCAATAAGCCCTGTCTTGATCATAGAGTCTAGTGTCGCCGCCGAGGGTGCCTCGCTCATGCTAAAAATACTGGTAGCAAAACCAAGAGGGAGGAAAATCGCTGTGACATAGGTAAAAAGTCGGATACCGTTGTCTCCCCTAAATTCTAACTCGGTACGCATGTCTTCCAGCTTTTTCGAGAGCGACGAGTTGTAGGAGGCGATTTCATCTCTACACCTTTTTAGCTCCAGAAGCTTGTCATCGTTCAAATCATTCCACATGGAAACAGGCTTTGAAAACTTTCGCTCATCTTTTTCTGTCCATCTTGGGCGCTCCAGTCGTTTCTCCCGCTCCAGCCAGTCCTGGATTGTTGCCATGTTCTCGTCGAGATTCAGACAGATCGCCTCTAGAAGGTATCCGAGCTTGCGACACAGCTTATTCGCATCAAAGTAATTGTCGTTGTGGGATGCTTGTAACAATGTAATTGACTCTTCGAGGGTCGGGATATTGTGTCCGAGTGCAGTCTCCTTGCCTGTCTTGCCTGGGCGGAAAGCTTTGTTTACTTCCTCCTTCACTTGTTCCAGAACACTGTTGGAGCCTTTAATCATCTGCTCCAGACTTCTGTGAAACAAGATAAGTTCCAGAACCCTGCGTTGCCTCCACGCATCATGTTTGCAAATATCCTTCAACTTGTGTCTGACGTCAAAGTCTCGAAGTGTGAATAGAGGGTCGGGAATACGGCCAGACTTTTCTCTAGATGATAGTGCTTCGAGTTTGGACTTCCTGGTCGTGGCGGTTCCGCTAAAGGCATTGGGAGTCATTTCGTTGTTCTCTATACTTCCAAGAGGAGTAGGCCTCGAGGGATCATGCTCGAAGAAGTAACATGTCCAGTAACGGTCGAGAAAGTCGCCTTCAAATCTGAAGCTTGTGATGGCTCGCTGCACCCAAAGTTTAGAGGTCTTGCCTGAGCGCTTGGTGATTTTGTTGTCGGCGTAGCCGAATATTGGGAACGGTATCGCATCCTCTAGTGGCAAACAGTGTGCTTTCTGGCGGCTTATCTTTTCTTTGGGGCCTTTGTGAAGAGTCCAAAAAGACAGGTGCAGCTCAGTTGCCCAGAAATTGAAGATCTTTTCTGCGTTGTCGTACTGGTATATCTGATACCGGGCATGACGCTCGAAAAAGGGGGTCATTCCCCCGCCCTTAGGCAGTGCCAGATCACAAATCAGTGCTGTTGTTGATATGCTCTGGAAGGACTGCACAAGTCTCTTCTTGGAATTTTCCCTCGTGCGTGGAGCTTGAAGGTAAGCACGAAGGTCCTCGAGACTCTGTATAGGTGTTAAGATTTCTTTGGTGTCAGTCGTTGTTATGCTGGCCGCCAGTACGGTATTTGGCGCGCGTTTGTCTTGAGCATCCACGACTAACCCCAGCATTGGGGTGGATTTGAGGACATTTTGGACAGTTTCTCGTGTGATTGGAAGTCGAAGCTCTGTATGTAGTTCCGTCTGCATTCTTTCATCCAGGGAGTTGTCACTTTCTGTTGCTGAAAGGTGTCGGATTGCCTGGTGTCTTACATCAGCACTTGCCTTGTCAGCTGTTAATGACTTCCCGCCTCGTTCGTCTGCGCCATGCTTGTTCGCGAACTCAGCCAGTTGTTCACAACTGAGCTTTGGCGAAAAGTTGACAGATTTTGGTTCATCGTAGAGCCACTCATCGGTGAAGTCGGTAATGCGTTTCTGGCCAATATGGCTGCCAAATGGTAAGTTGCGTTCCATGATGAAAGGTTCGGCTCCTTCCGCTTCCTGAGAACGAAGACGGCGAGTGAGTTGCTCAATCAACCCAATCAGCTTCGCTTCTTCCAACATTGGCAACTGATCTGTCACGGCACTGGCTCTGGGTTGGGAGTCGGCCTGCTCGAACTCAGGGCAGGGGTACGTCCACAAGATGTAAGGGACCTCAAAGAGAGTTGACCAATAAAGGTCTTGCGCCTCTCCCTCGCAGAACGTGGTGGGCTCCTGACGCGAATCAAGTTTGCCTGCCATAAGCCCGTTCGGTGAAGATGTTTTCAGCAGAACTGCTTTCGCAATTTCGTACATTTTTGAAGGATCGATAGAGTTAACACGTTTCCCTTGGGAAGATAGCATCATTGCCAAGGCGAACTGGAGAGGATGTTCCCATTCATACACTTCGTTCTCCGAGCTGTATCTTTGACAATCCATCGTATTCTCCCATATGGATGAGGTTTTGAAGCCGTTATGTGCGAAGAGGTTCTGCTTCGCCGCGTGGAAGACTTTTGTGTCTTCGACTTCAAAAATGAACCCTACTTTCAACGCACTTCGAGACCGAGCGAACATCATCCTTCTTGAGATCGGATTCTCGGCGGTAAATCTTTTCAGGAAAATGCGTTGTAGCCTATCCGAGCCGAATAACGGCAGCGTTTGAGTCTTCTTCAACTTCTCTCGATAGTCAAATCTTAGCTGGGAGCCCAACTTAAGCTTCTCAGCTGACCTAACAGCCCACCAGATCATTGCATGATCTGCTAAGTAAAACGTCTTGAGCGAGTTCTGTTTTTCTTCCTCGCGGGGAAATGAATGCAGTCCATTGTGCTTCTTGCGGTGGAGGTTCTCTAGCCAAGATTCAACCATGACTTTGAAAGCATGGGTCGGCTCAAGAGCGTATGCCTCTGCACCAAATTCGACACAAAACTCGGAAAAAGCTTCGAATTTGAGGATGTGGAAGACGACTTCCATCTGAGGAGCCAGAGGTGACACTGCAACGCTCCGAGTCTCGATAGTCGATTTTCCGCTAGCCCAGAATCGACGATGCTTGTCATAATCATATGCAACACTCTTCCCCTTAACTTTTGGGTTGTGTCGACACCTTCCGTCGGTATCGTTCTCTTGACAGTGGTTCAACGCCAATGTTTCAGTCACCCACTTGGCATGTCCTCGACATACACGGAGAATTCGCCGGTAATATTCGCAGAGATTGTCGTTGCAAGCATGCGCGTTGTTAAGTATTAGCGAACTTCGGTCGCACCCGTAGTTCTGTTGTGTCCGATTCTTGAGGATTTGCTTGACTTCTCTCAAAGCTAGAAGAAGAAATCGGAAAGCATGGCTGGCTCCGATTAGTTTCAAATTTCCATCTATAGGGGAGAAAACCTACAAACTTGCTTCAGTGACAATCCTGTGACCTGCGATGTCCCCACAGGTGATTGCAATAGGAGGGTCTTCGTTTGAACACCCATACTCGCAGTAAACGGGCACGCTACAGACAGACAGAACATGTTCCACATTCCTCAAGAGTACGAAGTTCAGATGCCTGTCCTTCTTGAGCTGAAGAGTCTCGAATTGCTGGCCAAGTATATCATCTTTAGCCCTGAGGTCTGCTGGCGATATAGGTAGTGTCAGACTCGGGGAAAGTCTTTTCAATGTATACGCCAACGTGATTTCCACCTTTCCCTTATTGAAGGATTTCTTCAAAAACGTGTGATCGACCTTGATGATGATTTTGCCGCCGTTGCGACGCGGTAGACGAGGTAGCAGACAATTGCCTACAAACACGGTGATAGACAGGCCGATACCTTGTTCAATATCGTGATGTGAGTCTTTCGGATGGAATTCGACTTTGCCATTTCCTTCACAAGCATCGCACCAGTTCTCGAAGCTTGGGTCGTGAAAGTCAATCCCATCTTCAAGATCGTCATCAGACGAGATTTCGCCCGGGTAAGGTTCAAATGATTCTTCGGGCCTCGGGGGCGTTTGAGGTGAGTGGTGGCCAGCTGACTTAGTCTTGGAAGCGTCGGCGTCGACTATCCCATTGCTCAGATTCAGAAGTCGAATTTTGACGGGGATCTCCACATCTAGAGGTTGGTTCATGCCATTCTGCTTGTCAACCTCTAGCGTGTATACCTGGAATACGGTCTCTTTGCTGATAAAATACTGCACATCATGGCCAGTGGATGATTGAAAGCGTGGCCAGCGATTCTGAATAAAGGATATTTCTGGCAAATTATTGCCCAGAATCTCCCTATCTTGAAGACGGAGATGTACTCCATCATTAGGCCGAGCCGAAACAGAAGCAAGGCCATTTGCGTGCTGGGTAACACGACCCCGATAGCCGTCAGGGTCGTAATGGGTAAGTTCAGCGCGGATGAAGCCCGATGGGTTGTGAGAACTTTCTCCAATGTAGCGAGTGATTTGCATGAGATTGCCGTACGCGTTAGCAGTCGCTGTAATCCCTTCATGTCCAAAAGAAGCGTAAGTCTCGCGTTGGCGTGCCTCCATGTTAGCCTCAGTCGGGATGGCTAAGCCCTTGAAATAGCATTCATTAGCATGCACTACGTGTGAGCTGTCAATGTAGCTCGGGAGAGCGAGTACTCACCGTCAATTTAGCTGGGGAAGGAGAGCTGCAAAGAGGAATGAACTGAGCCATTTTGTAAGGGGAGGTCTTCTGCACTTGCTCACTGGCAACGACCGTGTTCGAATGGAAGAATGAATGGAGCTTGTGACAGATATGTCTGCACTATAAGCCGGCAATGGGGTTTATATCAAGAGAGTTAAAGTTTTCTCATTATCCCAACACTCTCACAAGACCTCATTTATGCGGAATCACTGCGGGCTTCGGAACTTTGACGCACGTAAGCAATAGTTAGAATACGCTGCAGCCGGCGGGTTGATCAAAGTCACCAAAGTGGCAATCAGCATTCTGGCTCCAGCTCTACAAGTAGGTCAGAGGAGCAGAGTCGAGACAGTTGAGACCAGTGGAGAACGGCCTGAACAGCTGGCGTTGCATATATTGGGCGAGCACACATGACGCTTCTGTAGCATGAGGCCAATGAATTGCAGTGATCCTGTTACGTTTACATTGAATTTTTGCTAGCAGTAACTCTGGCCTGCATAATATGACTATACTCCGCTTTGCATTCGAAGCTGAGTTGTAGTCGCAGGACTGGGCATGCAGGCGCGCTCTGCGAGGTAGCGTCAGGATGCAGTCATTGCAATAGAGACATGACGGTCCGACCTGCCCCCAAATCGGCACAATCTGACGATCCCCAACAGCTTGATTCCCCATATCGTTTATGGCTGCACCGAAGTAGAACGAATAGCTGTCTGTTTGACCGTGGTCCTCCGTCCACACTTCCTATTGCTACCCAACATACATGGCCAAGACCACAGCCCGCCTTCAATGGCATATTCACGCGGGAGCGAGCGGAATCCCGAGTTCTCCAATGGATATTGCCGTATATGAAGACACCATCAGACTTTTCTGTATATGGCGCCATTGTCTGTTGAACGTAAATGGTACAAAGGCTCCTGGGTAGCTAGATTCTATATATATAAAGATATCGAGTATACTAGCTACATTAATACATATATAGTGAATAGCTTAGTAAGTATATTAAAACGTCTTAGTTTTTTAAAACTAATTATTTAGTTTACTTTATTTTTAAAAAATATTATTTTTATAATTTATTTATAATTTAAAACTATTAATTTTATATATTGATTTTATAATAAATTTTATTTAGACTTTTTAAAATACTATTATAGCTGTTTAGTTATAATAAAATATGCTAATAAAAATTAAAGTTATAAGTATTAAGCCCCCTAACGGAGTCATCTACCGGGGCCGTATTATATATTACGTATAAAAGAAAACTAAGTATATTACGCTCTATACCTAATTATTAACTAAAATAGTAGTTAACTAACTCGACTATTATTTCCGTTTTATTAATAGTTCGTAACTTTTTATTATTTTTAACTATTTATAGGTCGACCTTTACTTATTTCAATATATATAAAACCTCTTAATACTAATCTATACAAATAGTTAGGTTTAATATAATCCGTTCTTTTTTATAAGCATTATAATTATTTAAAGGGGCTTATAAGAGCTATTTAAAATACTAACTTATTATTTTAATTTTATATACCTCCGGCTTATTTATTATAGTTATTATAACTAAGTTAGTATTAATATATTAAATTTTAATATTTATATTAATTTAGTTATTTATAGAATTTATAATATTACTTAGCTAAATTCCGTATTATTAAAAAGTATTTTATAACCTTTTAAATATACTTATATTAGCTATAATAATTATAATATTAAACTAACTAAGGGTACTTAGTTTAAAAAAGGTAGACCTATTAAGGGGCATCGTTAGCTTACTAATTACTAACTATATATTAAAAAATTAAGTTCTTATTAAAATAGTATTTTAATTAACTAACTTCTTAACTAGTTATTTAATTAGTTATTTAAGTAGTAGTTTATATATTAATAAATTTATTTAATAAATTTATTCAGTTTAAATAGAGAGTAGCTTTGAGTAATATTAAAAATAATAAGGATAATAAAATCTTTATAAGCTTTAATATAAAAAATAATAAATATTAGCTTATTTAGCCTTTTTTTAAGAAACCTCTATATCGCTATTAAAGTTTAGAATTTTTATAGTTAAGGAAGGCTATTTTTAATTATTATAGCTACTTATTATAGCTAATTATTATAGCTAACCTCTATTATTTACCTTTTTAACTAGACTTATTATTATTTAAAAGTTCTTATAAGATCTTAGGGTATGACCTGGCTTGTAATTATCGATATATAGTAAAGAGCGGACGGTATATTAAGGGTATTAGGAAGTTGGGCACTGCGTCATACGTAAGTCACTTTGACTCGTTGCCTGGCCCCTTAGAATCCTCCCGGTTAGCCTTTTAAGAATTCGCCGCGTTTTGGGGAGGTCTTGGCAATGGCGTCGCAGACGCGCCCAAGTCGTATTGCACCCGGATTACATGCATGGATAAAGAGACAACATGTGGGTCAGTACTTTTATGTTCCCTTCTAATAGGACGCGGCGTCAACGGCCTGGTTTTAGCTCGTGCAACTTCCAGTCGCCTATGCGCTCATTTTGCGAAATATGACAAACGCAAGACTAAGACCACCAATGATATTTAAATTACTTATCGTCTTTATTAAATAGGAAGTAGAGTGCGTAATGTCATCGAGCGCCCTGGATTATGTGTTACCTTGTTTCGTGGCCTACCTTAGAATTGCTGAGCAGCACATACGCTCTCGGAATTTTCTGAGACACATTATGCCATGCTAGTGAACTCATACAGAAGATAATGGACAAGATTTTGAACCCTAAACAGTTCAATGGACTGGACAGCAGTGAGAAGGACGATTAGAGCACTTCTTTTTTACGTACTAGTATAATACAATCTCCTAATAAAACGTTGCCTTTCCGATATAAGCAACCTTAGTTCATTATAACCTTTGCATTAAAGCTTAAATAATAAAAAAGAACGTATTAATATAATTCTTTTCACTACTTAAATAAAGAAATTCTAAGTTTTTTTTTAGATAATTATAATTACAAATATATATATTAATATAAAATATATATTTCTATATTAATTTTATATATTTCTTTATTAATTATGTATTATAGTTGTTATATATATAAAGATACAGACTAAGAATAATTTCTTTTAAAATAAAAAACTTATAAATAGATTATATAATTATAATTATTTAATTAAATAAGAAATAAACACTTATAAGTAAATAAATAAAATAATTATTAAATAAATAATTAAATAGTAATTAATTAAGTTAGTATAATATTTACTTCAAAATAAAGACTATATAATATATTAATTTAAAGCGGATTAAAGAGTAAAATCTTCATAATCTTTTCAATAGTTTTTTTCAATAATTAATTCAATACTCAATTTTATAATTACTTTTAATTATTCTTATTAAAATATCTTTTAACAAAATTATAATTAATTTTTAAAGCTATACGACTTATTATTTACAAGCTTATTCAAAGCTATTACGATTATAATACTATTTTATACTTAAGTCTTACCTTTAATTAATATACCTTATTACGACAAGCTAGCCGCAATACGTTTCTTATAGAATCGAGGCTTACGAGAAGAGGACCATGATAAGTTGATGAACTACCTATCGCTATTGGTCATGTTCGCATAGTTAGTGACGAAGTCTGTGGTGTGTAAGGCGCGTCAGGTGTATCGACAACTTGAAATATGAGTCCGCGGTTTTCAGTGTGCGGTGTTGGATCGCCCCTAAGGTGTAACCTAGCTTGAAGAGCATCCGGCGATAAGCGTCCTCACGAGGCCGACAATTAACCGAGGCGAACACCGGGCCGGGCCGATCGTCGCAATCCTCATAAATCATCGACATATTTCTCCGACATTGAGTCCAAAGATTACGACCAGCCGGCTTGCTTTTGTCCTGATTTGTGTATACATTAAGAGTGCTCGTTTCAACAAAAACTCGAAAATCAAGACGCCCCCGGGGTAGATCTGGGTTTGCGATGGTCGCTCCGGCGGACGGCAAGACATCGCCGCTACTCTCACTCGCTGCGGGAGGCATCGCCGGCGGTGTAGAAGCCGCCTGCACGTACCCATTTGAGTTCGCCAAGACGCGAGTACAGCTCTATGGGCACCAGAAAGGGACAAGGAACCCCTTCGCGATTGTTCTGCGCGTTGCGCGCGATGAGGGGTTGCCAGCGCTTTACAAGGGATGCAGCACGATGATCGTGGGGTCTATCGGGAAGGACGCGGTGAGGTTCGTCGCGTTCGACAGCATTCGCTCCGTATTCGAAGACAAGAAGACGCGTACGCTAGGACCCATGCAAAGTATCGCGTCAGGAATGGTAGCTGGGATCGTCAGCAGCACGATCATTGTCACACCGAGCGAGCGCATCAAGACAGCGCTCATCGACGATGCCAAGACAACGCGACGATTCACAGGTGCAGTGAATTGCATCAAAACTCTGACGCGAGAGCAGGGAGTTCTGAAGGCTCTTTGGCGCGGCTATATAACCACAACCCTGAAACAAATCGGCACCACGGGATTTCGCCTTGGCAGCTATAGTATCATCAAAGACTTCGAGCGTAGCAAGGGAATCAGCCCTGAGGGTCCGATCATGAGCTTTGCCAACGGCGCGCTTGCTGGCACAGTCACGACCGTAGCGACGCAACCCTTTGACACGATCAAGACAAAGGCTCAACAAGCCAAAGCCGTGGGCACAATGGAGTCATTTCGAGCGATCATGGCCGAGGATGGAGTAAAGGGCCTTTGGAGAGGGACAGTCATGCGACTAGGACGAACGGTTTTGGCCGGTGGCATTCTGTTCACGGCTAACGAGCAAGCTTTGAAGGGCCTGAAACTATTATTGGGAAAATAATGATGTAAATTGGGTACGAAACGAGGCGAACCTACGAGCAGACATAATTCGAGCTCAACAAGCTAGCTATCTAGATATAGACAAGACATAGATCTGCGATAGTAACGTGGTGCAGATAGAATCAAGCAGACTACTTGGTTACCAAATACCAACCCTGATCTTCCAAGGTTTGCGCAATTCTATCCCAAAGACCAGTCCGCAAAATGCCACCCCACCAAATATTGCCATCTAGGTCCTTGCCAATTATCGGACCCGCAAATCTAAGTGGGAAGCCACTGACATAGTTCGCATTGAGAATCAGCGAGGGGCGCCCAAGTTTGTGCGGTTGAGCAACAGAGGCTAAGTGAGGCTCGACGACGGCGGAAGAAAAGTCTGTTTCGAAGAATCTGGCTTTGCCCCAGTTTGACAGTAAAATCTGATGCATGTTCTTGTCACCGAAGAAAGCTGCAGAATGTTTCTTTTCTAGGGCTTTACGAGCTTCAATTTGCGCTCTAGTCCCTTGCTCTCGGATAGATCGTCGTATCGCGGCAGCCGTGTAGCTCAGCGGCTTTGTCCAAAGGTCCTCCGCGGTGATGGTGGTTACGATCAGGGATGTGGCGTTTGATATAAACGCGGTCTTTTCTGGAAGAATGTCCTGAGCAAGCGCAGGACGTATATTGATGACGTTTCCGAGGACAATCGGTTTGTTTGTATTCGCAGGCAAATGTTGCGACCATAGGCGGCCGATAACGGCGGTCACGATGTCTCCCTCGCTGGCGAATAACTTTTCTTGGCCGGTGCTCTGTTCACTCAACTCTTGGTTGACCTTTTTCTTGAGTGTTTCGATGTAAGCTGCCGGTATACAAGCAATGCGAGATTCTTCAAAAGGATGACGGAGGATGTCCCAAATATACTGCAGGACGATTCGGGCCAGTCCCCAGACTGAAAGACGCTGATCAGCCAGAACAAATGGCTCTGCAGTGTTCTTTCCCAGCTCTGCCAGGGGATCTGTGTCAAACCCGTGGAAGACTTTGACATCGTCGTCGCGACCCTCGAGGATGGCAGTCCACGCAGTCAGAAGTTCCTGCCTTCCGATCCCATCCCATAACGTGTGCAGCCATGTCAAACTGACAAGCGTCGCGTCATCGAAGGAGACGATGTGCAGACTCAGCTGAGGTTCATCGTGATAGATGTAGTCTTGCATCGACTTGGGGCCATCTGATCTTCGCATTAAATCCTGGAACTTTTCTGGTGGAGTTTCTATAACTGCTGGCCTTGAAGTTGCTTTTGGTAGCCGCGAAGCGAGCGGATCATGTTTGATGCTGCAGTCGTGCCTCTGGTGCGAGTACGCAATAGCTGGTCTTTCGGAGTTGTAGAGCTCAGGCACATGGTACTCAAGCTTTTTCTGAGACTGTCGCATATGTGAATAGCTGTCTCGACGCATTTTCGAATACTTGAGATCGGAACTTACGTTCAGTCTTAATCTAGCACCAAGCTTTCGCCATCCTTCACGGCCTAGCAACTTCGTAAGTGACGAGTGCAGCCTTTCTGGGTTCAAGACGTTATCAAAGCGCATCATGAAGCCCATGACAATGCCTCTGTTCAAGGCAGTGTCATCATTGGGGTTCAACGGGATGATCGTGTCTGTAGCCACTGTTGCTGGTGCCTTGGGCGCAGTCTTCGAGAATATGCTGCCCATCTTGATGGCTACCTAGGTACCCACGGCTCGACCTCAAAAATGAGAAAGATGGTCACAATTTGAACACAGTCTCATAAGGGCGGGATCACGCTCGTATTTACGGCAGTTGAAAAATTGCAAGGATAGATCGGGTTAGATTCGTTCCTTCTTACCGACCTGCATGACAGTTGTTGGAAGTCTGGACTTACAGTCCGCTGGACCGGACTTACGGTCTTGTCACGGTTGCTCTAACGACAATAGGCGCACTGGCTCCAGTCTTGGAAAGTTTGCCGCCATTTTACGTACCTTTGTCTGCTGTCGGTGTCGTACCCGTCTACCAGCCGGTTAATCCGAGTGAAGGTCTTTTCCGCATGCATTGTTGGTATTTTACCACATTGATTCGGGAGCACTGCATGATGCAAGGCAGACGAATCCTGGCATGTGACGGTTTCTTATCCTAGAAAATCATTCAGGTTTACCTATTGTCACTCGTGTCCTATGAGTATTCTCTGTTCCATGACCTTGATACGACAACTTTCCCCCGCAAGTTCCTTCGTGCCTTTTCCAAACACGACAACCACCTCAAACTCGAATCTCCCCAGTGCCGAGCGTATTTTCCTGACAGAGAAAACTTGCCAAGACGATATCCGCTCCAGGGGCGAATCTCGCTTTGTTGGTCCGTTACCCAGCCAGGCGGGGCCACCTCAATTTTCGCCTGCTCGGTAAATTTTCCAACCAACAGCCAACTTACGATTTCTGGAAAATCCTGAGCTGCAACTATTGCACTCCTGCCTAATCCATCCTTCTCGTACCATATCCGTGCTCCTGCATAGACGAGCATTTTGACTACGTCTAGCCGACCCCCATGAGCTGCTGCCATTAGCGCAGTGCCAGTCGAAGCTCCCTCGAACTCAATGTTGCAACCCAAGTCTAGCAGCAACTTGGCCTCTTCAACAAGTCCGAGATCAGCAAAGAGGCACAACACGCCATATGCTCTTTCGCTGTCTTTTCCATCGGACTCAGTCATGTCTTGTATGGATCCGTGTCCGCTTCGCCGACACAGCAGACGAAGAAATCGCCGGACACGACCCCTCTCTCCAACGTAGTAGGCGTAGGATAGAATCTGCCAAAGCTTTGGTGCATTCACCTCGGATGCTATCGCATGGCCATAATCGGAGTTGAAAATAAAGGTCGCAAGCCGGATTTTCAGACACGCCGGTGCCCAGAGGGGTACGCCATACCTTCCTATCGTTTGAAGAGGGATGCCTGATTTTAGCATCAGAACTGCAGTTTCCGTCGAATCACACACCAGACATGTGTCAGCATATTGAGGATATCTGACAGATGCCCCACGATCCAAAAAGAGGTTCACCATCTCGGTGTTGCCAGACTGAACTGCTTCTTCCAGAGGTGTGAATCCACGGTTATAATCTCTGGATGCAAGCGAGGCCCCGTGCTCCAAAAGAAGTTGTGCAAGCTCGATGCTTTCCTGATTCGCGGCTTGGTGAAGGGCAGTTCCCTTCGCTGTGGTTTTCTTGTCAACTTCTGCTCCATATTCGAGGAGAAGGCGGACAAGCTCCAGGTTGCAAGCATCGACTGCGTCCTGAAGAGGCGAGGCTACGTAGGGCCCAGAATGCCATCCAGTCCTGTTCACAAGCTCATAAGCCAAGTTTCTGTGAAGACCATCACCGATCTTAGCAGCGTGAGATAAGAGAACCTGTAGAGCCTTGAGGCTGCCGCGATCCACAGCTACATGGACGGCTATGGAATTGTCAATGAGCCATATCATGTCCTCTTCCGGGACGGAGCATAGCCATGTTGAAATTTTCTCGAACAAATCATCCTCCCACATGAGCATGTCAAGACTGGTAGATCCAAACGATGGCCAGACATACTGCCGGTACTTTGTGTTATCATCACTATCAGATGATGAGGAGGATGAGGAAGATGAGGAGTTGTCTGAAGTGTAGTCGCTGAAATGGCGGATACCGTATCGCTTGAAATTTCCGCACGTATGGCGGGCACAGGTAGTTCCACGGAAACTTGCTCCGTGTTCCACCAGAGTGTCGACGATGTTCGCAGACACCTCATTACGTGACAAAGCGAAAATGAGAGCTGTGCAAGTATGGCAAGATCTCATCTTGATGTCCACCGGGCAACCTTCCTTAAGAATTTTTCTACAAATTTTAGTATCGCCGTCAATGATGGCCTTTTCCATGGTCCGAGAGAGAGAGGCTAGCCATTGCTTGTCACAGTGAATTTCTGCGCCAGTCTTCAGGTTTTGTTGGATGGACCTTTGAACTCGTTTGATATAGTATTCTTCCTTGGGCATAGCAAAATCGAGCGGCGTTTCTCCTTTCTCCGTCTCCATATGGGCCGCGCCGAGCTCCAGAAGGAGCTCAACAGTGTCTTTCTTCTCGAGATGGATTGCGAAGTGTAAGGGGGTCCATCCGTCGCAGTCCTTAGCGTTGATATTTGACCCCCGAGAAACAAGTTCTTTGATGGTTTCCAGCTGCCCAAACATTGTGGCAAAGTGTAAAGGGGTATGCAATTGTGCATCAGTGATTTCAAGGTCTGAGGCAAAACCGTTATTCAGCAGAAACGACACAGTCTTTGCCGAGGCAAGTACCGCAAGGTGCAGAGCGCAGAGGCCACGGTAGGGCTTTGTGAATGAGGGAGCTGCTTCAACACCCAATGTCACCTCAACCTGGAAGTCCCAAATAGATTCAGAACAGGAGGATGCAGCCATCTGGTCGATGGTATCCGTGTAGCCATGCGCGCATGCCCACGCTACAGGAGTCCACCCAAACTTATCAGAGGTAGAGAGAGTCTCTGGTGATCCGCGTAAAAGTAAAAGGCGTGCCGTGTCAAGATAACAGTATCTTATGTGCGTACTCAAGGCTGAAAAATTACCCCTTTTGCTGAGAAGCTGGCGATCCATGTGCTCGTCAAGCAGTCGTTGGAGTATGCTAAACTTTGGGTTGTCGCGTGGTATCCTCAATGCCGCGAATCCCCCCGGCCCTAAACGCATTGGGCAAGCTGAACCTTGTGGTTGACTGAAGTTCTCCATCGGGATAAAACTAGGACTGAACAAGGGACTACTATCTGAAGATAAGTCCTCCTTGCCATATGGCATTCCTAGTAGGTGTAAGAGACCAAGGTTTCCGTCGGGATTCAGCTCGTTCAGACGATCTTTCTCAGCTCGTTCTAAAAGATTCGCGAGCATCCTATGACCGTTGAATTCGGTACCGTGAGAGCACACGTACTCTAACAAGTTTCCTCTCCTGTCCCTCTTATGAACATCAACATCCGTGTGGATAAGACGACGAAACAGGTGCCAAGAATTGTGAGCAATAGTCCACTTGATGACCTTGATATCCATACCACTACTTTTGTAGTACTGAGGCAAGGTCGTTGTGTCATGAACAATGCCGAATATCTCTTCAGTCGCAAGTACAGCGTCGTTGTCAGGTGTAAACGCCCTCGGCATTGAGTCGACATCAAAGAGAGAAACGATCTCTACCAGCCCAGATGTTTCTCTAGCTTTTTCATAATCGTCCATGCAACCGAGATGGATCATGAGCTTCACAAGTTCGACAACTTCCCAGGCCTCAGCTTCTGATGCTCTTCTGAAATAACCCTGCACGCTTTTGCAGAACCACTGCCAGGTATGAATACCGTTGACGATAGGTGCGGCAGACAGCTCTTTCTGGACAAGAAGTGTAACAAGTTCTTTCTTGTAGATGTTCAAGTCGGATCTTGACAGGTATATCCTTAAGGGCGTTGGAGGCTGGTCGGAACAAGGGTAGGGAAATATTTCCAGGAGTTGGCGAGTCGCTTCCACACCTGCTGAATCTTCTATATGGAAGTAATTGAGAGGCGTGTCTTTAGCCACAAATTCGAACATTCCGCAATCATGCAACTCCTTGAGTAAGACGCTATCCTGAATACCCGCCACAAGGTGAGGTAGTGATGGATGTCTGCTCTTGAGGCACGCACGATCCTTTTCGCAGTATTTGAGGATGATAGAGGCGTTTGAGTACTGTTTGCTGACTAGCGCTTTGGCAAGCACGGTACGGCCACTCTCATTCAACATTCTCAAGGCATCTTTTCGTTCTTCCTCGTCACTGTTTTCAAGTAAGATTTTGAGAATCCCAGTTGAGGTAGCTTTAGCAGCTGCGAGATGCCAAATGGTGCTTCCTCTCGCATTGGCTCTCATGGTTTGAGCACCATCCTTCAATAAGCATAAAAGGACTTCTTGCTTTCCATCTTCGACGCAATAAAGCACAGCTTTGCTTTTCCAGTCATTTGGGCCGTTTTTGGCCATGTAATTTGTGAGCAAGTGGTCCAAGCAGTTGACAGCTGAGCATGCGACAGCGAAGTCAAGCAGTTTCGTCAAGATGTCGCCTTTGAGGAGGTCCTTGATTCTTGTGTTGCTCTGAGATTGATCCTCTATCGCTTTCAAGTTGTCATCGTCGATTGATTTCCACATGTGTTGGATAATCATGTCATCGGAGATGCCTTGCGAGACAGGCAATGGTATATCGATGTCAGTGGTTTCCGAAACCGCCTTCTGGAAAGCTTTGAGATAAGCCAGCGATTCGCCCTCTTTCTTTTCAACCATTCCGTTTAAGATTTCCAAGATGTCCTGAATATGTTCCTTGGCTCCTGCATCTTTATGCTTTGACCACTTGCGACAGATCGACCTGAACACAGCGATAATGTCATCGTGCAGTTGAGCACCTCCTCTGACGACAACGGCGAAGATTTCAGAATTCCTAGCCCATTCTGAGGTCTTCAGGGCCAAAGCACCGACAGTGCTCCAAGGGTATGTCTGACTAGGCAAATCTCGTGTACAATCCGCTCCCGCATTGATCAGCAGCTCAATAGTGCTTTTACGTGGTCGGCTGAGCCATTGTGGCAATGGAGAATTGCCCGCCGGGATATCGTGGTCACCAATGAGTAAAGTACCTCCAATCGCACACTGCAAAGGGGTCCCTATCTTGCTCAGTCGATTGTAATTTTCTCCAATTCGAATTAACTCCGAGCAGACGGCATCGATGCCCAGGAGAGCAGCCATGTGTAATGGAGTAAAGTCGCCTCGCCTTAGCACACGTGCAAGGCGCCTTGTCTGGCCTGCTGCCCAAGATCGTTTGGACATCTTCTTCCTCAGAGGAGGACTTGCGGAGGATGATGATCCCAGATGAGGTGGGGTATCTGAAGTACTATCTCCTAAATCTTTGTTCGACCATGTTGCGGCGGAAGAGTTGACTTCCGTAGTTTCTGAACAGGTAGATGGGGGCCTCCTGATTATGCCTCTGTCTTTCCGTCCTCTCCAATTGTTACAGTCGCCGTTTATTCTGTGTTGGCGGCAGATCTCAAGACACCAAGCCTTGAAGTTTGTTGTCTGTTTGGGATCGAAAAGCGCCATGGCTTCCACGACCAACTCCGGGTCCTGCCAATGACTGACATCAATTTTGTGCCAAGTCAGGGCGGCGAACCTGTAAAAGGGGTATCTCTCGTTCCTGGTCCTTATGTAATCCACTTCTGACAACGATAAGCTTGGAAGTCGAGCGAAGTGACCTAAGGTCAGGAACTTGAGTGCACAGGTAGCAAGAAGCCGATTCGTTCCGGAAGTCGTGAGACAATATGCGGCCAAATCGCTGGATTGGTCGATGTATTTATGCGTAAGGAAGCTTTCAATCGAATCGTGCGCAAACACAAACTTGTTGCCATCCAGCGATCTTATGATCATAGGACTGCATTGTCGCAGAATCTCTGATTCGTCCACCTCCGGATATTCCAACATCTCAGGATCTAGCCCGGAAATGCCTGAAACTGAAAGGGCTTGGCAGAACTCTTGGGCACTCAGTTTGTGGCGCGAACATTTCGTCAGTTGTAAAGCCCTGAGGATCAAGCTTCGAGATTCTGGCGTCCGCTTTTGAAATTCTTCCAGCGTTAAGCGGTAGGTGTCGTGCAGCGAGCATGGGAGCTTCTCCAGAAACTCAACCTGCTCAGAGTGGGACTGCAAGGAGCAGAGGTGGTCGAGTTGATATGCGATCTTCCAGAAGCTGTCTTGATTATTAGCCTTATACGGTTCGTGAGTGTTTCATTGTCTTACACATGGTCGTCACCAACGCTGAGTTTGCGGATCGTAGCATCCTTCATTGCTGTCCGTTGGAACCGCAGAGCCCCGGTCCTGACTCGTCTTTCTACCTCGGTGGCAGCGAAAGCCTGCAAGATGGCCATGGATGGTGCAATGTCACATTTAGTGACGGATTCGCCCAAAGACTCCCGAACAAACTCGAGGTCTTGACAAACCACTGCCAAACTAAAGTTCGGTGCGGATTCTTTGGAAGTCTTTATCAAAGAGGCGATTATCGATATGATGCCATTTCCGCCAGACTTTGAGCAGTCCACAATGACCAAGACATGTTCAAAGAAAGTTGACATTTGCCAAAGAACATCTTTCAGTCCTTCCATGCTCGCTCCGTTTGTTGCCCATCTCGGTTGGATATTTAGGTCGCGACGATATCGGCACAAGACTTCGAACGCGCCCTGATTCTGGCGCGCGATCAGAGCAACGATGGTGCCAAGTATGTTCATATCCGTGGTCCATCTGGTCCATCCACTTAGAAGCTCAAAGTAGATGGGTACAACAACAGTTCGTGCACGGCGTCGCCGAAAGGTTTCCCGTGCTAGTGCGCCGGTGAAGGCGGTTCTCCCCCCGCCCGGAGGAGCTGTGAAGAGAAGGTGTGATCCTCCCTTATCAAGCCAATTTTCGAAGTCTTCTCCTTGGAAAAAGCTCGACTGTATTGACAAGTGTTTGTACCGATCTTGTATCTTGATGTATGAATCTTCTCGGGCGCGTAGAAAGGTATTGAGGACCATATAGATGCCTTGGAAATACCCAGAGGATTGGAGAAAGTCGGTGAAAACTTCGGATATCCAGTCTTCGTCACGTATGGTTGCCACAGACTTCCCTTTTGATAGTAACTGTAACAGATGTTTGATTGATTCTCCATTCAATCCTTCTGAAATTGTCTTCTTGTGCTCACTCAGTTCATTCAGGAGATCTGTTGTCCAGGCCCTCGTAAATGGCCACTTGACATCGGCATAACTTTTCTGTTCGCATCCGTCGTCGTCCGATCTATTTGTTCGTCTCCTTAGCGATCCCCCTAGTTGTTCTAAAGTGGTGCGACATGAGACCAGTGGGGGCGGGGCAGCATTGATGTCCGAATCATGGTCCTTAGTCTCTTCAAGTCCTGATGCTAACAGAGAAAGTCGATGCAACAAGCCCGCGATGTCTTGTATTTCGTTGGCAATGGCCCGGATCTCCGATTTCAACTTGCTGTCGTTTTTGGTGAAGCTAAAGGTCAATCGAAAGGTGGCATCGGCGATGGCCCTCAAATCGTCGAGTCTGACGGCCAACTGGTCGGCCTCCATCTTGTATCAAGCTGCCAGACGAGGGTTCTGTCACCGTCACGAAGTATGCTATTGAGTACATGTAGGTTCGTAATAAAAGTTGTTTTGACTTGGTCTGGAGTCTTATGCTTTTCGACAGCTTCCCTAAGATTTTGGTGACCCGAAAAGTCTCTCACACGGCTGACCGTCTCGTGACGGTGCATGCATCACGTGGTGCATCCCCGCTTGTGCTGGGCAGCATTGCATGTCAGCATGCAGATTCACAGCCTTTGGAAAAGTACCATGCAGATATGTTGAGAACATGCAGAGGCATGACGGTCTACGGATGAAAAGTGGGCGCCATACATGTTTGGTCAACGCCTGAGTTATCAAAGATACAAAGTATATATTCTCGCCAGTATAGACCATCATCGAAATCATATGTTCATGGTTGTTCACGGCTTGTATAATTACCGGGCCAATTTACATAGCTGTGCCTCCTGGGCGGTCTCAATGCTTGCCAAACTCTCGATAGCTCAATTTCTGTCACTCTGATCAAGCACGAAGAATACAGTTGCTCATCACTATTAGTAAAAACTTGTTGCTCTATTGCATCTAATACTGACTGGTAAAACTAGGGCCGCCGGGCTATCCTGCTCAATAGATAACCTTCCTCTGATCACTTTCTACAGCGACCACGGTGTCCACTAATTCGTCATCACGCCTAAGCCTATTCTAGTCCCATCACTTATGATATCCTGACGAAAGTGATCGGAAGTATCAAAGGAACCATTGACTTCAATCTTCGCTACTTGGTAAGTTATCTGGTAGTCCAGTCTTGCCACAATGCTCGCAGATGCCCCGCTTGAATGAGGGACTGCCGCATCTCGGGCAGATCGTCGCATAGCCAGGCATCCTAGGCCAACTGCTTTCTAGTCAATTTGTGAGAATCTTCGAAATATTTAAGTTCCGTGTTGGAGTTGTATTGGTTTCTGTGAAGTGTAATAGCACTTATGTTGAAATGGTTTCTTGGTTTGATGACAAAATAGCAATATACAGGCGCCATTGGCATTGTTGGCAGTCCTTGCTTAAATAGCTGATCTCACTATTTGCCGGGAAATGTCATCTTTGCATACTCATACCGAATCGATTGATTCCGAATCTAAGACTGACTTGCGAGCCACACGAGCACATGTGACTGGTTGTTAACCGGTTGGCAAACAGCGCTGGTGGTCAGACTCAGACATGGGCGTTTGGCAAAGGGAAACCACCGGCGCAAGAGTTGTCATTGTAGAAAGGTTACACAAAGCATTGGATACATGTTGAATCCCTATTGTGAATGCTCGTTAGGATGTGACTCGCCCTTGAGCCCCTGAACTTTCAAGTAAGGGACATTGTGTAGTTACATGTCATTAGCAAGACTGTCTGTACGACTGTGGAAGAATTGCAACAATTGAAGCCAGAGACCCACACTTGACAATTTTATAAAATAGAGAATGCGGCTCTTCTATCGTGAAGTTTTCAAACGATAAGGCGGTAGATCTGATTATTTGACGGGTCCGATCGTTCGGCGTCGTTCGACATCCGCCGGTAACATTCGGCGCCCTCGGAAACCCCGGCGGACTCGGAGCCCGAGTGGGTCTCCCGTCGGCAGAGTAGCGCTCTTCTGGTTTAGTGAACAGTGAGAGAAAAGTGTCCCCCTTGGGCAGATCCGAATTCCGAAAGCCGAAAGCGCGAGACCCCTTGGAAATGAGGTAAGAAGTCCGATCCAAACTTGAAGAGAATTGTCCTCCGGGGTTATGGGACGGATCGACCCGGAGAAAGGGTTCTGGATTTCTACCGCGTACCTGGATCGTAGGAATTGACTTTAATGTCACGATCCCCATTTTGTAGCCCCCCCTCCCATCCATCTAATTCATCTTGCATGATTCGCATTGTCAAATCAACTTCATTCATTCCAACTCCTGATTGAACCGCGTCTTGATGGCTTCCTTCTTCTCAAAGGCCAGGTTAGCGACCTTTTCCAAGTTCGCCGCAGGTGCCACCATCACAGGCGCTGCTGGTTTTCACCTCTGGACGCGTCAGTGCGCGTTCGACGACACTTTCACTCCGGCCAACGACCCCCTCTTCCAACACTCCCTTCTTAAAAAGGTCAATCCAAATAACAATCCCGACTTTCACGACTGCTGTTACCGCACAGTTTCATTTGACAAGTTGCGGCCGGATCTTGTTGAGGACGCGCTTAGTGGAGGCTCAAAGCTTGTGGAGACGTATTCTGCTGGTGTCTGGGGACGATATGGTGAGCATGTGCCTGTAGCGGTGAGGGCGATATGGCAAGAAGCTGACTTTGATACACAAGCATTCAATATTCAACGCAAAATCATGGAGATGGCCCGTAAAGACGAGTCGAACGCAGGGGACCTCTGGGAGAAAGAGGAGCTATTAAAGAGCACTTACCCAGTCGGTACGTCTCATTCCCGATATTGGCCATGCGTCTTGCCCATATTCTAATGTTCCCCTCACTGACTTGAATAGGCACGGCTTTTGCTGACGACTTCATCGTCATCGAAAAGTCTCCAAGCAGCATCTTGCTGCGGGGTGGGCTCTCCCCCAGGGTAGCGCCTGATGGCCCACGCGAGTTGGACAGTATCATAAGCCTAGGTGCGGACCTCGACCGACAGGCCCGAGTCGTCAGCTTCAAGCTCAAGTCAATACTTCTCAACGGGGTGAGCGACGGTAATGATGCTCCACTACCTGGGCCCGCGGTGTTCTTGCATCAGCAGTACGCTAGGCTGTTGGTAACTGCCGGTGTTGACCACTGTGTTGCGTGATACCCTTGAAGACGTTGCTAAATCATCTTCCCTCAAACTGTACTGTATATGTATTACTACTATAGACTATAGAAGCATTGAGTGCCTCCTTTCAGGGCATACGTGTCTAATGACGGATTCTTTTTGGTATCATGAAGCAGCAAATATCATGGGCCGTATCTTAGTGCCTATACCTAGATGACATCGGCAATGAACTTGGGCACAACGAATTGTGCAGGACCGCCGGTGAAGGCCTCGGTACCGAGCTGGTAAACTGGCCATTCAGTTAGCCTGGAGTTCGAGTGGCCCAACAGGTAGGATAGGGAAGAGACTTACCGAGCATATACTGGTTGTGTTGGGGGAACTGGAACTGGTGGCTCAGGAAGTTGAAAAACTGCTTCACGTCGGCGTTGAAGTGCTGAATGGGGCCATTGACGGGCAGGAAGCTGTACACCTTCATCGCGCCGCCGTGGTTGTACCCAAAGTGAACCTCCCATTGATGCCCGCAGATCTCGACATGCGCGATGGGCGCCTTGGACTCACTAATGGGCCACACACCGCCCAGCTTTGCCAACCTACACATTCACTTATCAGCGGGTTGACCACATTCGGACACCAATCATCAAACTCACCAGATCATAACCTCGAATTCTCCGCTGCTGTTGGCGTGGTCTTTATCGGGATCCGTAAAGATATCATACGCCACATTGGCCCTTACATCCCACGTGCTGTAATGCCACTCGGCCTCCGTCGGCAGCGCCTGGATCTCACTCAAGAGCCGGCGCTGGAACTGCCTCGCGCCGTAGACATATGACTTGACGTTGTGCTCGCCGCCCTGCCACTCCCAGTCCGTCGACCAGGAAATACCCTGGGCGCCCGACGCGCCGGGCGGGCTGGGGCCATCGTAGTGCGTGCGCTGTGAGCCCGACGTCGCGCTTTCGAGGCCCCAAGTGTTGTTGTTCAGTTCATACCCGTCAATGGCGTGGTAGCCCCATTTCTTCTCGAGCGTGACGATGTGGTCGCGCGGCGGCGGCATGTTGTTCTGGTTTTGAGGCGGCGGGGCGGGGCGTGCTTGTTGGAATTCGTGCTGTGACGAGTCGTCGGATGTCGAACAGCAGGATCCCATGGGAGGCGAGTGAATAGCTTCTCTTTAGACCTTTAGCCTTGACGACACCTTCAAAACCTCGTAAATCTTATGAATATAGCGGCTGATGAAATGAGACGAGATGAGATGAACTGAGAAGATAGTCTGAGGGGTAGTTGGCGACGGCGCGTCTTTAGCACAGCGGACGGGACGGGAAGCGTTAAAGTTGGAGAAAACAGGGCCCCGGAGTTTGTTGTCAGTTGCTGACAAGACAACTCTCAGGGGTCCATCGTTGGGCCTTGCGGCAGTGCTGGACCGCGCGACTCCACTGCGTGCGTCAGCTCTGGTTCCCTACCAAGACTTTACGGCAGCTGGACCGGTTGGCTGACGTCAATGTTTCTCTGGGGCTTGTTCCGCGGCGATGTTGTGATGAACAAGAGAGTAGGCCAACGAATCGAGACATGAAAGCAATCGATGTTGGCTGAGGCATGGCAACTGTTGAAGATGAGCAGGGCCTCCGTTGGAAAGTAAACGCAAAATAGCCGTACAATCTTGGTCGGCTATGTTCTCAGATGGCCGTTGCGAATTGGGGTGACAAAGGCGGCTGGGCTGTAGTCTTGGCAATGGCCTTCTTCGTTTTTGACCATGGAACGAGGGACATAAGTCGCCTCACGTGAAGGCGTTCGGAAAATTGGCTTTCAACGCCTGGGATAGGAAATCCCCAAACGGCGCAGTCGGAGAACCCATTCTAAGTCTGAATCGGCCGGAGATTGGGGCCCGGGTTCGATGGACAAACTCGGTGAAAGTGGGCCACGCCCGGAGCAGTCCGAGACGGAACCCTGAAGGTGGCAAGGACAATCTGCAACTTGGTGATGAGTTTGATGCTAAGTATTAGTCTGTAGTTTGAGCCCTAGCTGAACCGCACTTTCGGGTCCTTTGATCAAGAAAGTCAAGACAACAACAAGGTCATCGGCACATCGCTAATTCGGACGAGTCTATGCCCAAAATACAATGAGAACATGCCCACCGGAAACAGATAACACGGTACTATACTGCAAATTAACAACGCTAGACCTTCTCCGGTTTCTCAGGATGGATTTCTTCCAAAGAATTATGCGAGTGCAAGCCACCTCGCATGCCAACTTTATGAGATATCCCAATGGCCCGGCCAGGAACTGTGAGCGATCGGCGCGTCAAACAAATTGCTAATCGCAACAACGCGACCATGGTAATCAACCCCAAGCCACCTCGCCCATCATTGACAACCCTAATACTGCAAGCCGTAACTCAACCCGACTAAACACAATATCCTTGGCCGCTTATACCTGCGAATGATCCGTTGGATTCTTGTCTCTCACTTGGCGGACGGGGTTCACTAGCCGCATCAGGAGCTTCACCTCTGAGGGACTATATCTTTGATCGCGATGCATCCACTTCGCATGCTACCGTGGTGTCTTCTCCTCCTTTCCGGAGTGGTAGCAGCTCAGGCACCGTCGATTGACAAACTTCCATCATGCCCTGTATGCCAAATCGTCTAAACTTGAGACTCCTTCCCCCATGACTAACGGGATACCCAACGGCAGCAATCATGCCTCGTTCAAGGCTTGAGCATCTCATCTTGTCTCACGGCAAACCACCCATGTCTATGTAATGACACGGAATACATGAGATTCATGGATGCTTGCGTTACGATCAAGTGCTTGCCAGCTGATGCCTTAGTAAGTACGAAAGACTTCATGTTCCATGCGGTGGTGCGAGCTACGAGTTAACCAGGTCTCATTAGCCACCCAGAACTATACTTGGACAGCATGTGGGCTTTCAGAAGTCAATGATTATGTTTCAATACAAGTCCCTACCTTAGCGGTCTTCTTCGTGCTGGCTTCTCTGCCAATCTTCATGCGAGTGGCAGTCAAGGCTGCAGGTGTCTCTGTGTGGGGACCTGATGATTGGATGATCCTGGCAACATATGTGAGTGTGAGCTTGATCGACTTATTTGGACCATATGGCTGACGGAACATAGACATTTCTCATAGCTTTCGTACCGATGAATGTGTACGGTAGGGCGATCTGCACTTGCTTGATAGAATAGTCGTTCCGCATCGCGCGAGTGTTCTTGATGACTGATCCTCTATCCTAGAGGGCAAGAACGGCGCTGGTCAAAACATGTGGTCGTTGACTGCCGATCAAATCACCAACTACTTCAAAGTAAGTAGCTTCATAATTGTTTCTGGCATTCAATATAGTGCCTAAAGAGTCCATCTATAGGGATAGTACGTTATGCAAACCCTTTAACACTACACGATAACCCTACTAAAGGCATCCGTCCTCTTCCTCTATCAGCGAATATTCCCTTTTGAGCGGCTGAGCATCGCACTCTGGGCAACGCAAGCATTCAACTTGATCATTGGTGTGATATTCTTCTTCCTCGGCATCTTTCAATGTACCCCCGTTCACCTTGATTGGACGATTTGGAGACAAGACTCTCAAAGCGAGGGGAAATGTATGAACATCGTCGACATCGGAATAGCTATGGTGCCATTCGAGTTGGACTAGATATTTGGACAAATCCAAAGCCTGAATCTAAAATGGGACAAAAAGTCTAGCCTGATGGCTACATTCAGCTTAGGTCTCTTGTAAGTCCTCTTCAAGGTCAACCCCGACCAGATATCAGGAACTGTCTAACGACTTGACTTTATGTCTTATCGCAGTCTTACAGCCGCCAGCTCATTTAGATTGAGACTCCTCACTGAAGACCATCAAGGAGCGTACAATTTCAGAGGTAAGCCTCAAAGCCTCCATCAAGTTTGACGCCTGGCAGTTCGCTCTTACTCACACGGCCGGATCGCATCAGTAAACTCGCTACCAATCTCTACGTGGTCGATAATTGAGATAGGCGTGGGTGTTTCACGGCCTGCGCGCCTGACATCCGACAGTTCTTCCGAGTCTTCATTTTTAGATGGCGTGATGAACAGGCCAGCTTGCACTCGGGGCCTATTCCCGGCAGGGCTTCTGCAGGCGCCGTCGAGGAGGTTAACTAGGCAATCCTACAGATGCGTGTCAATGAGACCATTGCCACAATGATGTATAGATAGGTGGAAGAGCGACTGGATGGCTGAACACAACATTTTCACTCCTCATTGCTAATCCGGAATTCCACCTGACATATTGACTATGGGTTTCTTGTTTATTTCTCACAGGGGCTCTTCCAACAGACACATCACCCATACGGGCAGGAAAACAGTATTTTCATTGTGCCCTTCTGAAGAATACGAAGACATCCGCGTTGCATCATGGTGTACGACTTATTACTTATTGAACTCACCATTTGCCGTCTTCTTGAAGCAATATGAAATCAGAAAGCGTCTGATGCCAATGCCGCTGCTAACCGCATGACCTTCAAACGCCCAAGAAGTGGTGGAACCCGAGAGTTCTGGGGAAAAGATTCTTGGAGGTCTCAGAGTGTGAGATCCAACCTAGACCGGTACCAACGACCGTACTGTGAGTAAGTTTGCACACCGGATATTTATGCCGTTTCCAAGATTTTCACCATCGGCAATTGAGCCGCAAATGCATTGTATCAAAAGACTGAAGAATAAATCACATTCGGACCTGGGTAGGTACCGGCAACGAGGTACGGAAATCTCCGACTCGGCACGGTCACTGCGATGCCAAGACATGAGCGCCGCCAAGAGAATAAATAAATCAGAAAAAAGTGAAAAGTGAAAAAGGGCTGCGCTGCCCCTCCACAGAAACGCCAAGCCGCCAATCTGGCCGACTCGGCCGCGACGATTACTGCGTGCGTGCGTGCGCGCCCAGCATTGGTATTTCCATTTGTTCCATCGCCCTTTTTACATCCCCTTGCGTGGGACGAGCAGCCTTGGCCGAAGCACCGCCAACGCTCTGGGCAAGGCAAACGACGTAGCGCGGCGTAACCGGTACCATGCGAAGTCGAAGGGGGGGGGGGGTTTGGCACCAGGAAAACACCAAGGCAGGCCGCCCGCGCCATTGATGAGATTGTCAAGAACTATACGTGACTGATTGTGGTTCGGTCAAGAAGAAGCCCAGCCGTGGCATCAACACCTTGTATACCTGATAGCCAAACACCAAGACTACACGGCACCACTCGAGAGTTCGAGACCGCTTTCACGCTTTCAAGGTTCGTCGGAGCTACTGAGCACCGTCGTACGGGCCCAGCCGCAGATCGCTCTCAGTATTGGACATTTGGTCGTTCTAGTCCTTGAACGACGTTGACGGTCGAGCAACCGACGACGATCCCCCGGAGCATCACCTGGAGAAAATCTGAGTCACTGTGTCTTACTCGTGGGGTATCGCAGACTATGAAAATGATCAGGTGAGCGCGCCCGCGGGCATGGCGGTGGAAGTTTATCGAGATGATCCTCAATCTCATACTACCTTCTGGGGGATTGGCTTCAAGCTCGTCATTTTCCTGGCGTGGCCTGCTTGCCGTGCCGTGCCAAGCGGTCAAGAAGATCAGCGCTGGCGCGGGCAAAGGCGACATTGAAGTTTGAATGAGGCGAACTGGTCTGAGTGAGTGAATGAGTGAATGAAGACTCAGAGTGAGAGTGAGTTGACCTGAGTCGCGGTTTGCCGTGATGGCTTGGCATGCCAAGAAAGCCATACTTCATGTTTCCTTGGTGTCTGGGTCGTGCACAGTCACTGTTGGCTGGCGCGATAGATCATTGAGCCAACCTTTTCAGCAGCAATTCGGGGCAACTTTGCAAGGTTTGGGGAAAGGAAATGAGGGATTGCGTGGATGCCCAGTGCCAATGATCCTCCCCAAAACCCCCCCTGAATTGAACCCTGGAAATCTAGACGAGAGTTTCTGGGGAACCTTTGCTTTTTGCTTTTCGTTGATTTCATCTTTTTACTTTTCTCGACTTGGCAGCGACTTGGTATCGATAGATGGAAACTCAACTGCGTGATGGTTGCTTTTCGTCAACTTCTTTGCTGTGGCATCTCACATCCTTCCCGCTATCTTGCCATTCCAGTAATGAAGATGAGAAGCGGGAAAGATACAGCGACGAGCCTTTCGGTCTCGGTCTCACTCTTGACAGCTCAGTCTCGAACGCCCGCGTCATTGAGTGAACCGTTGCTGCAAACAGGCGAAAAAAGCAAATGTCTCGGTACTCGTACGCGCTGAGATGGAGCAAAGCTGCACGACGGTTGCAAGGCGCATTGTCTATCGATGACGGCCAACAGGATGGAAGGGAAAAGGCCCCCATAGGATAGACGGATGGATGTGTCCTTCCAAGAGCCCAGGACCGTTTGCGCCGCCAAAAGTGCCCGCCCAGAACTTTGATGATCCTTTCTGTACCACCAAACCCTTGCGATCCATGACTAAACGCCAATCTCCCACATCACGAAGTGACGAACGGTGATGTTTCTTGAGACTTCTTCCCGTGCTGCCCAGGAGCTTGGTGGAGGACAGGAGACTTTTATGGCAATTGGCACGGCGGGATGGGAAATTGGACCGGTCACGGCGCTGCTGAGGTATGCCGAGTCGGACAGGCGCGCCAAAAGGCATGGCGGAATCTCACCACTCGACTGCCACCTTATCACTGTACGACAAGTCAGACTATTGCGTCCGAGACAAGAATTCCCAAGTCTCTTGGCAGCGAGAGCTCTCTCTGCCTACAGTGCTCAGCAGCACTAGACTCGATAGGTTGGGGCGCCTGTGCTATGGTGCTAGGTACGGTGCTGCTGTGCTACCAAATTACGGAATACTGATAACCTCAACTACCAAGACACCACAAGACCTATAGCGCCGGCTCAACGAGCTGCCCAGGAGGCTAGGTGGCTAGGCCAGCGCGTGTCACTCCTTCACCGTTCCCTCTCGGCGCCTGCGGACCTGCGAGTCTTTGGTAGCCCTAGCTAGAGTCTGCCCTGTCAGTCTGAGAATTCTGTTTGGTGGGAGCGCGGCAGGCCGCAGTCCTCTTGGCGGGTTTGGCTGTAACATCTCCCAAGAGCACAACAGCCCCCCCTTATCCCGACAATTATAACCGAACAAACAGCCTGTGGCAGGTTGACAGGCGCTGCTGCTTCATCCCAGGACCCAATGTGCCCCCAAGGCGCTCCGACATGTGGCTCGCCGCTCTGTTCTGCTGGCAATGTCTTGGCAAAGTCCCCCTTCGCTCTGTGTGCCAAGGGATTGAACTGAACGAAGTGAATCTCAAGCTGGGACACGCCCCTCCAAGGCCTCCCCCCAAGCTCCAAGGAACAGTCGCCCAGGGGCCAAGACCGCCAAGACAACAGCATCGTGAAATGTGAATGGGTATTCTCCTCACCCCTACGAGCCTAGGCGGGCCAAGACGGCCTCTGTGGCCAATTCTGGAGTCAGTGAGCTGATAGCGCGACTTGGCGAGCAGCACATTTGAGACCTCTCCAGTCTCTCACAGAGTACAGAGTGCCAGACTGCCAAGACTCTCATGTGTGCTTGGGTGTGTGTATTTTTCGTACAGGAGTAAATTCTAATTCTCCTTGTTCCTCTCTGCTGCTGCCCAGGCCGAATGCCCAGGCTTTTCGCCAGGCCACACAGCACCGTATTCTTTTCTGCTGGCCCCCAATTTCCCTCCTCCTTGAAGTCTTGACTCTTATTCTCGCGCCCTCCTGTTTTGAGTTTTTCTCGGTCTTTTCTTGGGAGAGGGTCAGGCGCAATTAGAGCATCTCGGCGGTCTCTGGGCTTTTTTCCTCTCATATCCTTCATTACACACACCCACGCCCTTGGAAAGACTAAAAGGGTCGCTGAAGCCCGCCGTACATATTCCGGCGTGTGAGCTCTTTTCGGTATCCGGTTCTTCAGCCTTTTCGCCTTTCCTTCCGTGCCCACTCGGAGCCTTTTCCAGACGTCCACCCAGCCGCTCACTCACCACTCACTCACTCACTCGTGTCCCCATAAAAGTCCACTCATGCCTGCGCCAACAAGCTGTGGCATGTGGTGTTGATTCTGCGCTTGGAGGTCCACACATATTGAAGGAGATACCAAAAGACGACTTCTCAGCAACACCGAGGAGGGAACTAGAGACGGAGTAAAAGAAAGGGATTAGAGGAAAAGGGGAAAACCTACAGAGCCAGCCATCCATCCATCCACCACCGAAACGCAGTTCGCCCGCCATGTCTCTCCAAAACGGCGCCTACACCCACCAAGGCTACTCAGCGCCGCCCTACAGCCAGGGATACAACCAACCGCCAGGAGGCCAAATGTACGGAAACGACGAGCAGGTCACTCAAGTATACTACTACAACAACGACGACGCCGCATCGATCTCGTCGCGGAGCATCTCGCAACATCAACAGCAGTACTGGTACGGCCAACAACCCGGCGGCGGCCGAAGTTGTCGATCCAGCGGCAGCGCCAAATCGCCCGAGAACGAGCGCTTCAACCGCAAGAGGAGGCGGTGCACGTACATGTACTACGTCCTTCGCCAGCTCGCCATCATTGTTCCCTTGGTCGTCATCTTTTTGAATATCAACATTTACTGCTCGCGGAGGGGCAAGTATCTGAATGATTCGACGAGTCCGGCGGATCCTATTTTTTACAGCTTGTGGCTGTCTGTACCAATCGTGAGTTTCTGTCTTTTAGCATGTGTTGAGGATACATGAGATGTCGCGATATCTGAGACTCAGCTGACCGCCCTCACAGTCATGTATTCTTCTCATTTGGTCACTCATCACCGTCATCTGGCGCAAGAGGGACGCCTACCGGGGCGGCATCCCGAAGCATTTTCACTTTGGCATGGAGTTGTGTTTCACGCTGGGCACCACCATTTGCTGGATTCTGCTCGTTATCCAGATCGAGTCGAAGAAGTCCAACGGGTACTACGCGTATCCGTACATTCAGTACGAGGCCGCTCTGGCGTTCCTGCTGGGACTCATCATGTAAGTCGAGCCACCTTTCTTTGATCCGACATCTTCACTCTCACTTTCACACTCACTCCCCATCTCACTCCAACCCTCATTCTCACCCTAGCCTCATCTTGCTTTACCCTCACTTCATACCTTGCCCCACCATCTTTTCACTCCCAGTCATCATACGGTTCATTGATGCTAACCTCTCCACCAGGATGTCCGAGTTTGGTCTGCTCGCGCGAGCCTGGTTCGAATTTACCAACGAGAGGACACGATATGAAAGTGAGATGATGCAGGTGTAATGCATCAAAGCATCGTCCGGCGTTTCGATTTTTTTTTCTGCGCTTTTGAGCGGTCTTTATGGCGAGGCGTTAAGAGCACAGGGACTGGACTACTGGATTTGCATTTCTGGGACAGGGTACAGAGGTACTGACATTTGGAGCCCATTGCATTTTTTGCTTGAGAAAAACCACATGAAGAGATACCCATCAGCATGAAACAAGATACCATTAATTAAGAATTCCACAACCACTGTGGCCATAGAATGCCCCGCTCTTGTTATGTCCATTATGTGACTTTGAAAAAATAGATAATATATCTACTGGCTATTTATCGTTCGTGACTGCTTCTGCCCTCCTTGCGGCGAAAATACTCACCCATGAACGGAGACAAGAGCGCGATCGTCAGCAACACGGCCCCCAACAACCCCGTGATCGCAACAACGGCCAGTGGGCCGAGCTGTCCCATCTTCTCCGGCGGCTGCAAGACGAACGTCCCGTCCGTAGCTGCTGCATCCCCGCGCGTGGTCGTCGGATGCGCGTAGGGATAGATATTCCTCGACTCTGGCGCCGTGAACGCCCCGAGGCAGGAACTTTCATCGCAGGCCTCGCTGACAGGTTTCCCGTCTCCATAGTACGATGTTTCGTAATTGGCCAGTCTCTTGGTGGATGCCACGGACTCGCGTACTTCCACAGAGTATGTGATGCCGTAGGCGTAGATCGGAGATGGCGAGGTCTGGGCTGGGTCGGAGGCGAGGAAGCCGGCCGTCGTGGTCAAGATGCAGTTTGCTCCCGCTGTACATGACCAAGGCAGTGTGCTAGTAGGTGCGTTTTGGGTTAAAAAAAAAAAAGAAAATCGTGGATTAATGCATGCTTGAGTATCTCTATCCTTCGCAAAAGGGTGCGCTTCTCTTACCCTGGACAGCATATCACTTGGGAGTGGCTCTTCAGCCACCACTCATATGTCAAGGTTGCCTGGCCTCCGTCGGTGACCGTCCGCTTCGATACAAAGGGGTCGGCTGTGTCCACGGCCGTACTGCAAGCCGGCGCGTAGCCAGAAGGGCACCCACCCCATGAAGTCGCGTAGAAACCGCAATAGTTGTTCCAGCTGATTGTTTCGCGGGGAATGAGGCATTCGCGGGCCGGAGTAGCTGACCAGGGCGGGGAGCGCGTGGGAGACGAGGTTATCGTCGAGGTGGCCATTGCGAGACTGTGATGCGTTTACAGGGGTCTCGAAACTGGTCATGGGCTGGCAATGATGTGGTCTACGGTGGGTTTGTGCAGCGGTCGAATGTGTCTTTGGGAGACGACGATTGAATTCTGCTCATCTTGATAGCGGGCTGTGAGGTTTGTATTTATGTGAAGCTCATGCTTTTTCAGCCGAGTCTCGATCAAGAAGGAGAGAGGTCCGGAGACCCGTCCCCTTTGAGGTCAAGTCTCTGCTGCAATCTTACGGCGCAGCAAGGGCTTGGCGTGCCCGGCTGTCTGGACCCTAGCCTTTGCTGCCATGTCTGCGAAGATGGAAGGCCTCAATTTGATTGTTTGCGCATCTCACAAGACTTGGAAAGTGAAGTAGGAAGTGGGAAGTGCATTTAGAGGCTGGGAAAGCAAGGAGGGTGTGTTGTAAGTTTCTTGGTGTTTCGGTGTCTCGGTGTCTCGGTGAATGGGGCCTACACCTTGGTAGGTGGAGAGAGCTTGACCGAGGCTCGGTGAACAATATCCACTCTTCGTAGCGGGGCGATCATCCGAGAGACGTACCTTATCGGGGAAAGCCGCTGACCAAGAGAAAGTAGTGGGGCCCATTCAACAAGGCTGAGGCTATCGATTGGCCAAAAGACTATCGCGGTGGATCCTAATTCGCTCATGGCACGTCTCAGGCGCGTCACAGTTGGCCTTAGGGCGGAAAATTAGCAGAGAAGGTGCTGAAGAGTGGGGCCCGGTCCCGCGATTCCCGACTTTCCCGACCCGGCCGAAGCGCCCCCCAAGTCACCTTACGGTCCCGTCGCAGTCGAAATGGTCAATTGCAAGCGCACATATCCGTTGGGAAGAGGAGCAACGCCAACAAGGCTCAAGCAGACCACAGACACATAGGTCCAGCCCGATCTCGCTATTCCCCTTCTCCACAACAAGGGCCCAAAGTTCAACTTTCTTCCGTCCCGCATCAACTTCGGGGAGGGAACCACCTCAGACCAGGCGCAAACAGCAGAGAGGGCAAGGCAGAAAATTAGCCCATGGAACATCACCATGTCCTCCACGAGGGCCATCAAGAAGAGCGCCTTTTCGTGCGAACCATGTCGTCGTCGCAAGGTACGTTCAATTCCGTTTCCTTCTCTTTGTGTTTCTGTATTCTTCTTGCGCGCTCTTTTGAGTCCTTTCTCTTATCCCCCACCTTGTCTGTCTCTCTTTCGGCACGCCGCACCACCACCACCCCTCCGCCGTGGTGCGCCTCATTTCCCGCATTCCGCGCCACAACCCGTACCCCTGCCCACCACTCGGATCCGCGGAGGGTAGCGGAGGCTTAGGCAATGTTTGATGATCCTGCCTGAGGTAACCAAGGCTTGGGATACACGACATGGCTGGGAGGATCGACTCCCAAGAGGACGGGGTTGGGGGCGAATGGGTGTGGGACGGCGGCATCACGGCACGGAAGGGCGGGGGGAAGAACGAATCCGGGTGACGGACATCATGCACAACTTCCGGCACGGCGGCGGCGCGAACGGATCGGAGCATGACGGCCTGAGTTGATGCTGACCCGGTGATTGACGGCAGGTAAAATGTGGCGGAGAGCAGCCGACGTGTAATCGGTGTGCTGCCCGCGCGGATGAGTGCGTCTATAAACTGTGAGCTTTCCCCTTTGCTAAGCCCCCGATCTCACCTGCAGCCTGGGATCCCTCATGTTCCCCCTACATCCCGGCGACTCTTGTGTAACATACTGACCATGTCGGATAAAAAAGTAACCCAACGTTGTCATACACATCACGGCTGGAGCATCGCATAAAGGAACTAGAAGCACAGCTTGCCGCCGCGAGAGCTCACGCACCATCCGGAGCGGGAGCGGGAGCAGGACCCTCGGAACCCTCCCGGACATCATCGCCCAGCATCGGGCCGTCAGCGGGCCAGTCGCCCATGACGGACCCTCACCACTTTGAGTCGCAGGATGAAGAGTCTGTAAGCGAGAGCTTCAAGGGCCTCAAGGTCGACGACAAGGGCGCCATCACGTATCATGGCTCCACGAGCTTCTTCCAGCTGCCGAGTGATAGGCCGTCTGGCTCGAGGGACCAGCAGTCGACATCTGACCAGGCCATGCAAAGGCGTGAGAGGCTTGTAGCCAACGCCTGGCAGCAGAGGGCGCTCGAGAACATGTCCGATATACCGGTATGCTCTTCCTCCTCCAACCTCCGGTCAACTACCCGCAGAAAAGTGGCGTGTGAGCTGATCTGATCCTTACCTAGGAACCGTTCCAATATCTGCTAAATGTTCACTGGTGCTGGATCCAACCTCTCTTCAACTTCATCTACAGACCTGCCTTTACTCGTGAGGACAACCCCTAACTCTTCTCCTGACATTTCCAAACTGAACATTTCTACCAGGTGACATGCAGACATTAGGACCATACTACTCCCACACCCTCATGAACGCAGTCCTCTCCCACTCTATCCGCTGGGGCCGAAGCGACCCGGCCACAAAAGACAAGCTCGACGAGTTCTACGACGGCGGCGCCCTCTTCGGCAAGCACGCGCGCAGCATGGTCTTCGAGGAGCTCAGCCAGGGCGTCTGCTCCATCCCCACCGTCCAGACACTCCTGCTCCTCAGCGCGCAGGAGTGCAGCGTGGGCAACAGCGCCCAGGCCTGGACGTACAGCGGCCTCGCGTTCCGCATCATCGACCACCTCGGCATCTGCGTCGACGGGCAGCGGTACCCCGGTTCCGTGCAGCTCGCGGACGAAGATGTCGAGATCCGCCACCGGCTGTTTTGGAGTTGCTATTTCTGGGACAAGATGATTAGTCTGTACCTCGGGCGCTCGCCTTCGTTGCAGCAGACGTCTGTGTCGCCGCCGCAGATTATGTGTATGTTTTTCTCTGTTGACGCTTTCTGCAGAAGGGAGTATGCTGACTGGCGAGATGATAGTTGACGACTCGGCCGAGAACGAGTCGTGGACGCCCTTTGGCGTCGTACCGGAAGGCGGCTGGAAGTATCCCCCCGCGGCGGCGCACTCCACCTCGTGCTTCATGCAAATGTGCCGTCTCTCGATAACCTTTAACGAGATCCTCGTCCACATGTACGACCCCGTGCGGCCCAACAGCCAGGCCGAGATGCAGGACTGTCTCGCCAAGCAAGAAGTCGCCCTGCGTCAGTGGTGGGATGAGCTGCCTCCACACCTAAAGATCGAACCCACGGCTCTCCCAGCCCTGGCGCCGCCGTCGCACATCATAACGTTGAAGTACGTCCCGTCGTCCCCCTTTGAAGCAAAAGATACTGACATTTGGACCCTCCCCTTAGCGTCCTCTACCGCACCTTCAAGATCCTCCTCTACCGTCCCATGCTGTCTCAGCGCGGAAGAGTAGGCGATAACCTGCAGCCGGTGCAGCGGTACCTCGGCGAGTGCGTGACTTCGGCGACGGGAATCATCGCCATCTTTGATCTCTTCTGCCGCTCCTTCGGCATCAGCCACTGCGTGCTCTCCCTTTCGTATAGCGTGTACATTGCCGCGTCCATCTTCCTGCTCCAGGTGCAGTCCAGCGTCGAGGACGTACAAGCGCTGCGGAGACTGGAGTACTGCGTCCGTATCCTGGCGTCCGTGAAGCGCATCAACCCAGGTGAGTTAAGGCTTTGAAGTATTCCTTCATCCCCCTTCGACATATTCCAGCCGAAGGGGAACAGGATCCAACTTTGAGCCCTAAACTCTGACTGACCACACCCCGCCCCCTAGTCATCAGCAGCGCCCTCAACCTCATCACCCGCGAGCTCGTCGGCCTAGGCATCGACATCGGCGCCCTCGGCCTCTCCAAGACGGCCGCAACGCCGCCCATGGCAACCTACGGCATCCCGCAACAGAGCCGCCACGGCGCCGGCGCCGAGAACAACATGCCCCCGACGTCCGTACCGCCCGGCCCGGAGGCCACCAGCTCCCCAGAGCAGATATACAACTTCCCTTTTGTCGACACCCTGGGCCCCGAGGCCTTTGCCATTGACCCGCAGGTCTTCCAGACCATGTCTTCTATAGAACCGTTGAGCGTCAGAGTCGGCGCGATAGATGAATAGCAACAAAAATATAGCCAGCAGAAAGCCAGTCCATTTTGCATCAAGTATCACTTACCAGACTTGTAAGAAAAGAAAAAGAACAAAAAGAAAGGTTTCCGCCATCCATGTTTTCGCGACGGCCCGACCTTCTTTACAGGCGCTGCAGGTCGCTGGCTTTGCGGTCTGTCTGCGCCGACTTCATCAGACGCGCCACTTGATCATAGACCGTGAACGTGATGCCGCTCGAAAGCTGTACATACCCGCATTAGCCAGATTCACTCCCACCATCACTCCCAGCCATGGCATCAAACTTACAGTCAACCGGACCAACCTAGGCGACGTACCCCTCCAAAACGCAAAAACCCCATCACTCCTCAGAATCCTCGCAGCGCAGTCTACCATACCAGCATACCGCACGTCAGCACTCTGCACGCTCTGCATCCTCGTCTTGATATTATCAAACGGCATCGACGCGTACACCGTAAACACACCGCTCACACCGCCCAAGACGAGGGTACTCCCGACGCCGCCCTCAAGCTGAGGCCAACGCGCCGCGACGCGCTCCTGGAGCATAGCAAAGGTCGTGAAGCGGACTGCGCTGTTGGTGCCTTGTTTGCAGAGCACGGGCGTGAGGCCGCTCCATAGGCCTCGGATGCCTTCTTCGCAGAGCAGGATCCTGACGGCGCTGATGAGGCCGCGGTTTGCGAAGCGGTTTTTTGCGGACGAGGAAGAGGAAGAGGACGAGGTGGCGGCGGCGTGGATCATTTTGGTCTTTATGGCTTCGCCTGGCGTCACGACCGCGACGGACTCTGCTACGCCGGCGCTGAGACCGCTTACGACGTTGATCCACGCGGCACGGGGCTTCCTCCCCGGTCCTGATGCCTGGGGTTCCGAGCCCGAGAGCGCGTCGAGCTTTGAGCGCGTCGTTTCGAAGGCGAGGAACCGGATGCCGGATTTGGCGGCGTTGGAGGCGGCGAGGGCCTGGACGCCGGAGTAGATGCCCCTCACGCCCGAGGTGCGGATCGTGTCGCGGATGATGGAGAGGGAGCTGGGCGGTGGGTTGGGTCTTGAGGTTGTTGCGTTGGTGGTGGATTTGAAGTGTAGTTGGCGGCGTGTTTTTACGTATTCGGCTGGGTACTATATCGTGTCGAAGAGACTTGGTGTTAGACCTTTTTCTGTATGCTTGTTCATCTCATGTGCGCGTGACCGCTCAAGTGTGCCCAACATGTTTGTACGTTTGTGTATGGAACGTGAGAGTGAGTGAGTGTGAGTGAGAATAAGAATGTGAGTGAAAATGCAAGTGAGAGTGTAAGTGAGAGAGTGAGTGAGTGCGTAAAACCAACACACGTGTTCTATGTTTAGTCCTCGGGGAGCATGGATGATGAGACCTTCCACTCACAGTAACAAGCGTTTCTGAAACCCCCGCAACACCGCCCGCCACGATCTTGGTCAAGACGCCGGACTGCTCCATTGTATGGGCAATGATCTGATCTGATCTGATCTAGTCTGCTTCAGAGCTAGGCCTTCCCTCAACACCGAAGCGAAAAGACCTCGGTGAATGTCGGCAATCTCGCTCGCGTTTGGCGTCTCGTGTCGTCGTCACTCGTCGCTCCATTTCCTCTCCTAGTCCGGAATGCCGTCATGATATAACGAGCAATCATAGACCCTCCTTCGCTTTCCCCCCATGGTCCACCGTTCGCGGCCAAAAAAGAAAGCCCTGTTGTTTGGTTGTACCGGCCTTCATCGGCCCATTTCCTGCGCGCGATACCCCATTCTTTCCCCCGAAGGACCGGAGAGTGACCGGTTGGAAAAAGTGGTTGAAGAAGCTGCACGGTCACCCGGGCCCTGGAGAATGGGCCCTGAGAGGGAGCTCCACTCGGGCATGTTCCGAGCTGGGTCGGTTTTTGGGTTGGCCGGAGGGAGAGCTCAGAGCGGTTTGCCTTTTTGTTACGTGGGGGTGTTTATCTTGTCTCTCATCTGGTTGTGACGGCGATGCTTTTTTGGAAATGGTGTCTGAGGATCTCGGGCATCGTCCGAGTTGAGCTTAGGTTGATGGGTAGATTTGGCATCTTGGAAATCTTGGTGGTCTTATCGATGGTGTATGGATAAGCAGGATGGCTGAAAGATTGTATCCGTGTCGATGGGTCACTTTTCCGTGCGTACTTTTCCTCCTAAGAAGTTGATTCTCTGGAGCACCTGGCGAACTGGGGTTTGGAACTGGAGTCGGGAGGGCTGTGTAAGCTGGGCCCGGCTCGGCGCGTCCTCCGCCACGTCAACGATGATCAACCGCGTTTGATCATCAGTGCGGTTAAGCTCGGCGGGGTTGGACGGGGGTTTGACCGTGACGAGAACAGTGATCTGATGATACGCATACAGATCTGCCCCTCATTGTGCTTGACGAAGGTTCTCAAGGTTCGCAAGTGCTTCTCGGTCAACTTCCGAGCTGTGTGACGATGGAGGATCGCGGACAGAGGATCGTATCATGCCGGACTGCACTTCAAAGTTTCTCGAGGGGTGTGGGAGTACAGAAGAGTGAGTGAGCAAGCGAGCGAGCGGAGGAAGTGGGATAGGGAGGAAGGGAAATGGTTATGGATGGGTTCTGGATTTCCGTTCATGGTAAATCTGGGGGGACTAGCGCGTATATGCAAGATGCGTCCGGAGGTTACATGGGGAGAGCCAGCCAGGTTGTGAACCGAGCAGCCTAGGGACCAAGGGAATAGATCTGACATGTGGTATTTGCGGCATAGCGGTATGGGAGGGATGTTGGATTCATTGGGCGAGCGGATGTCGTTCGGGGTATCATCAGAGCCGGAGGGCCGAAGTGCCGGGGCCCTAGACATAGAGACAGGTGAGGTGTTGTGCGCATGTACTGTTTCTTTCGCACCCGTCTCTCACCCTTTGCTCTCACTCGTCCGTGCCTCCAGCTGTAAGTCGTGTTTCCATTTTTAGGAAATACTCTGAAGCGTTTGGACCTGGATAGTGAGGGTGAGTAGAGAACCAGTCGTACCGAAACTGTGGTGCGGTGTTCTCTGGATGAATGGATCAGACGGTTCCCATAACCCGTACGATTAAACGGCCAGGGTCCGAGGTTGAATAAGTCGGAACGACCTTCCGACGTTGTGGGCGTTTGAAACTCCATAGAGGGAGGGGCTTTTACGGGACATTTACCGAGGGTGGTGTTTCGGGGTCCCGGCCAGTTTGAACATATGGAAATGCGTGAGCGAGTTTGCCAAGTTTCGTGAGTTGCGATGACAGGATAAAAATGGAAATGGTCTTTTTTTGCGTCTAATGCTCAGTTTGGTTAAGTTTCGTCCAGCGTTAGTGAGAAACAAGATTTTACGCACGGGGCCAGGGGGACGATGCTTTACGGGTAGTTCCATGAGGAAAAGAAAAAAGGGCCCGAAGAGCAGCAGATTTTCAGGAAATGCTCGCTGTTAGTCTCGCTGTAAAGTCCAAAGGCCGAGTGTATCGTAACTTTGCACGAGGTTGGACGGTGAGTAACACCGCAAAAGTGGACACTCTTCTGCGCAACTTCTTTTCTTTCTGGCCGAGACGCCCGTGGGCGGATGGGATTATGGGTATTTTGATGTGCGCGCCATGTGTCGATACTCGATGGTGCATGGTGGATACTTCCGGTTTACCGGCAACGCCAACGGGGGATGGCCGAGGTTGTTATCGCGGACGTGGACCGAGGGACTGAGGGTATTCGTGCGGATAGAAGAGACGGAGGGAAGCTTGTTCTCTGGGGAGTTTATGTCGGTGATGGTCCGAGGCCAGGATGGCTGGAAGTTTACCGAGGGGACGGTGAGGCCGGTGCTTGATGTTGTGATGGACTGTCTGTCTTATCGTTGTAAACTACGACGTTGAATGACTCTTGGGACTGACTGCAATGAAGCACGCGACTGAGAACTCGCTGGCAGCGATCGCTATTGTCATAGTCGTAATTTAGACCCCATGATGTCAGATTGAACAAGCCCCTTTGGCTCAGTGGTAGAGCGTCGCACTCGTACTTCGGCACCTCATGCGAAGGTCCACGGTTCAATCCCGTGAGGGGGCATTTCCTTTTGCCAGTCGCGCATACATGCATAGAGAAATGGGCATGCGATAGAAACCTTCAATCTTTGAGTTGTAAACATTATATTTGAGTTGTAAACATTATGGCAGGCAGGTGTTCTGAGTTAGAGATCAAGCTCTAAGCTGCTCGCGGTAGGTACTCTATTGGCACGTCCGTGGGTACAACCATCTCGATCCACAGACCAGGCAAAAACGCACTCTGCTAACAACTCGTCTCTTTTGGTTCCTTTGCAAAGCTTAGCATATATACACTTATCATGCGTATTGATAATTACCAATAAGGTGTCTAGAGCCGATGGCAACTTGCAGGTTTGGCTGGCTGTATGTATCGCAGGAGCCACTGACCGAGTGAGGCCAAGCCCTCCAGGCGACGATGATAAAGAATTCTCTACGGAGTACAGCCAGCCCTGCCTGATAATGTGATCAGCAGGAAGTCTGACGCCGTGCCCACGTGCAGTCCCAGCCCGCACTTGCAGATGGCCTCTCGGCGATGGGCATCTGCAAGTCCTGGGGTACAATGTATCAACGATTCGTTCGTGCCTCGGATGGAGGGGATCTGCAAGAGGGTTGTGGGGAGGAGGGGAAACGTCTTATGGGGGCCCTGGTCGAATCGTTGTGGGACACCGGGGAGGAGGGGTATCTGGTAACTTTTCGAAAGAGGTGTAAGATTGGCAGAGGGGTGAAAGTTCAACCGCAGAGGTAGGATACGAGTATCGGACTTGAAGTCAAGGGAGACTATTTCTCTTGTGCTATTTTCGCGCTGTATCAATAGGCATGATGAAATCTTGATGGGAGTCTCTAGTCGCCATCTCCAGGTTCGAGTTTGAAACGGTTCCGGCCCCGCAAAGCTCGTACTTTCCCGGGGATCATATGGAGGGTTATGAAGACACACGAGTCAAAACGGCCAAGAACAAGCCTTGTTCCCGTCCCTCGGCTGGGGATCGGTCTATTGAGATAGGGTGTGTTGCATTTGTATCCTATATAGAGGTTACATTTATCCGATTCGTCTCTGGAAAATAAACGCCACTTCGCCTCGTCCCAAGAGTTTCCAAGAGGACGGAGCTTGCAAAATCCTTGTCATACAACATGCGGAAGTTGACCGTTGGTGGCGAGCCAAGTTTGCTGAAAGCTGGGGGACGTTACAGTAGGATTCATTATACATGCTGAAATCCGTACATATCCGGCAATTTTGACCGGCTGCTTGGGAAATCCGGGGTTCTTGTTGCCTTTGAGAGTCCCCCATGGGCATCGTGTGGGATTGGGAGTGTGTGATCTTGTTTTTCCGTAGTTTTTCCTCATCTTCGGACGAATCTACCATAGTGTTTTGAATGATGATTGCTATGAGGTTCTTGGATATCTTAGAGCACACGAGCAACATTTCTGCTCGACCGAGTTCGGTTTCGCACCAAGTAAGAAGCAGTCGATGAAGATATGATCAGTCTAGCTTATCTCGAATGTGATTGATGACATTATCCCCATCCTACATGTCCACTGCGAGCCGTGCTATCCGCAGCTACAAGTCCTCGGTCTAAATCGTCCCGCCTAGATGTCGCAAAACAACTCACGTCGGTCACCCACCGTGAACAAACTTCTACTCAGTGATGCATATCCGTAATTCTTCTTGGCCATGGCCCATGATAAGACCTTGCCACAAGAGAAAAGACGTGCTTTCAGGAAGGACCACCGGCAAAAGTCCCAGCCACCATGCCCTTTCCACCTCTAGTAAGCTCGAGAATCGGACTTGTACCAGAATCGGTCCCACGTCCGCGAGTGGAGCCGCCCCCGGCCCTACACAGTCGTCACCGACCTAGAAGCCCCTCCAAGACGGGCTGCTTCGTTGAACTTGCAGTCCGAGAGATGCGTTCCGCCGAAGTGGCGTTGTTGCTCGCCGGCGGTGACGGTAAGCGGGCATGCAGTGTCAAACCCAGGTTTGTGGAAGTAGGTGCAAAGGCCGCCAGTTGCTGAGAAGCGAGGATTGCATATCGAGAGTTGTCGACCGACAACCTGGACACTTTAAAACGTGCGTTGGATTGTTAATCTCGCGGTCCTCGGCTAGGAAACACGAGCACCAGACAGAAATATCACCAGATTGATCATTTCCCATACAGACTGCGTATTCGAGATTCTTTGGCTCATTGTCTCCCCTTGATCTTCAACGCCGTATCTCAGAATCGAGAATGCGGCCCCACTAGCCCCGCGGCCGAGAGGAGCGGACACAACACCGAACTATCGGGCCGTCTCTTTCCAAGTTCAGGGTTTGGCGGCGCTGCCATGCCCCCTAATGTTGTCATTTCGTTTTCAGAAACTGGAGCTACTGGTGGTGAACTGTCAGAGCCAGCCCTCCAACCTCTGTGATTTGGGTAGGGTCGACTCCCTCATTGCCTCGGCGTTTAGTTGGTTTAAAGTATTCTACACAGGCGCTGCTACAGATAGACTTGCAGGGATAGAGAGGGAGTTGCGGTAATGTGAATCAAGTATCCAACGGAAAACCTTATCCTAAAGTTGCGGTGTTTTCCGTGTTAGTCAAGACTATTGTAATCGCGGACTTACACCGAACATAGAGCTCAAACGACCACACCGTAAATCACCGTATCACTAGATCATGCGGATTACGTGACAAGGGAAAAATTTGATTTTGGCCAAGGCCATTATTACAAAGTATTCTATTTCTTATGGTCATAAATTCGTGTCGCGTCGAATGCCGACGTAATTGTTGCTCTGCAATGAACCGCTTAGAAAGCCACACAACTCATGCAACAACGCTATGCTAGTAAAAGAAAATGCAGGCTCCTCCAACGTGTAAGCCGAGCAAACCATATCGATGATGTGACGCATCATCTGCTGTGACGGGCATTCCATAGATCCTCCGCGTTGCCCCTGAATAACCTGTCAACCAAGACATCATCTTTCCCGCACCAGTCGAGCACCGTCTCCATCCAGGGCCGGATATCCAGGCCCTCGAACCGGGTATGCGGCCAGTCCGTCGCAAAGATGACTCTGTCCTTGCCCCGCAGGTGAAGCACCTCTCGCGCAATCGGCTCCAGATCGCTATGATCTGCCTTAGAGCTCAGCCGGTACGGCGCCGATAACTTTACGTAGGTGTTCCCGGCTCGGAGCAGCTTGGCTAGGGACTTGAAGCCCTTCATGTCGTACGGGTTATGTGATGGCATGTCCTTGATATTGGGATGCCCGAGGTGATCGATGCAAACTCTCACGCCGAGGGTCGGGACGATGGGCTCGAGCAGCTCGATCATGGACATGGGCATGTACACCTGTATCACCCAATCCAGAGGCTTGCAGTCGTGGGCATATCGACGTAGTAACGAGTCGAGCTCTACAGCGTTGAGGGATTTGCCCACCGAGGAGAGGTTGATCCGGACGCCTCTTACACCGAGCCTGTGCCACTCTGCCAGGGTGCTCTGAGACAGGCTGCCTGGCTCGAAAGCCACCACCGCCCTGCCGCGGCGGGAGCCGAGGGCACGAAGGGCGTCGAGGAGGCAAGTGTTGTCGTTGCCGTAGATGGATGGCTGTACGAGGACGATATTGTCGATGCCGACGGAGGACTCGAAGGCGAGGGCGTGGTCAAGGCGGTGCGTTTTGGGGCAGTAGACTGCGTCCTTTGCCAAGGGGTAGGCGGCCGGGTCGACGACGTGCATATGTGAGTCCCACGCTCCGCGAGGGATCCGCTCCGGGAGAGTCAGCCTGCGCCGTGCGGGAGTGGTGCTGGCGGCGACGACTCTGGATATTAACTTGTCGTCTTTGTGCCGTGTAGTTGGTGCCATGATGGGCTGGAGGAGAGCCATGATGGACTTGATGTGATGGAGCAGAGTGGAACGGGCCTGGAGGATGGGCTTGGTTTGTAGCATGGTGAGGGCGACCCTATGTGTAAGAGATGAGAAGGCCCGGGTGGAGGCGAAGAGGTGAGAGAGGTTGCTGATATTGCGGGCGTTACTGCTGCTGCTGTTACTGCTACTGAGGAGGAGTTGATGGGACTCTAAAGGACCGGGGGTGGTTGAGGGCCGAGAATGGTATGGAAGGGATGAATCCTTCTCCTCGCGTGAACAAACTGGCGACAGGACCGACGACACGGGGTTTCTGTCATCCGCAACTGTTACCACGATGGGGGTCGGCAACGGCATAGGAGGAGGAGTAGCAGCAGCAACAGGTGTGCGATGACGGCGGCGGTGCGCCTGCACATATGGACGTCGGCCCATTGCGCTTGGTGAGATTCCGCCGAAGGCCCGGCACGTCGTTGTGTGGATCATTGAGTTGCAGCATCCTCAGGAAGATGGCCGGCCGTATAATAGAAAGAGGAGATGTGGTTCTCCAGTCCGCGCCCGCCTCCGTTCTCCAGCAGGAGGAGCATGCAGGTGTTAGCAAGTAGTAGGAACGATAGTGGAGATTGTTGACCCGTAGATGGAGAGAGTTTGAGGGAAGAGGAGACCGGAGTGGGAAAATAGAAAGAGAACAAGAAAAGATGGCAGGCCTCTGCTGTGTGATGTTTTTGGTGGTTGAGTTTTTGGTGGTGCGTTGGGCTCGGAGGATGACCGATACCACAAGGTAGCGCAGATGCGGCTTTGCGTGATGTGGTGTAGTTGCGGACGGGACGGCGATGTGCGCGGTGTCTTTTCCTACTACGGACTTTCACGTAGGTGTCACCGTGTAACTCCAAACTACCTTTACGCATACATTATTTCACCTATTTTCAGCACACACACATGCACCCGTGGAACCTGACCGACGGAAGGCCATGCAGCGGTGTCAAGTCACAAAGTGGAGGGATGATTGGCCTCCAAGCCCTCGGGTTATTGGACAGCGGCGCCTTAAACTTACCACGGACGTGGAGAGAGAATGCCTGCAGAGGCTACGGATACTTGCCGTGGCTAGGTGCCCTTAGTCGTACTACCTTAGGTAGTGCAAGAGAGAGCAAGCGAGCAAGCAAGCAAGCAAACCAGCAGCGTGGCAGCGTCACTCTGGGCTCGCTGTTCGCCACGAGTCAGGGCGCGGACCACCGACGTACGGCTGCAAGGGCCGTCGGAAGTTGACCGAGAGTTGAGAGAGACTCTGATAGAGAGTGCCGGTAGTAGAGAGAGATCAGCGGTAGGCTGCTGGCAAGAGAGATGGGATGGACGAGTGGCCTGGAACACGGCCGGAAGCCCCCCGGGAATACCGTCTCGACGCCAATGTACAGAGTAGGCTAAGTCATGTAGCTCTACTGCGAACTTGACGCTGGGGGATACATTGGTCCCTTGCCTTAGCCCAAGTCCGGCACTTGTGCGGCGCAGCGGGAGGGAAGGGCTGTGATGAGATTGGACTCTTGGAGACTCTAGCAGAGAGTCTGAGAGTTTGGGAACTGGATGAACGCAACTCCCGGCCGATTGTGGAGTGACATTACTAAGATTGTTGCCCCCCTCCATCATCTGTAGTCTCTCCTCCAGGCTCTTCTTTCACCCTTCGCCGGCCTCCCACTCCTGCGACCTTTTTTCGTTCGGTCAACGTCCGATGTCCTCCTGCGAAGAGGTCTGAAGTCCTACCGAGTACTGAACCCATACCGTTCACCCCCACACTCTTTGCTGCACGAGATCTCCTCTCGCGTCTCCTCTCCTTGCGCCGCGCGATCGCCCGCCGAACGAAATCGTGGGGTTCGAGACCAGTTGAACCAGGGCAACACACCAGGGGCCCATCCAAAACTCCGGAGAACGTCGAGAGAGGGTTACCCGTTGGGCCGTTTTCCCATCGAAAGGGAGGCCCAGGCCGCGCAGCCGTCTTTTACCCCGTGGGATAGGATCGAGTTCACCCCCTCACCCACACCCCGCGTTTTCTTGTCTTGGAGCAGACGACGACGGTTTTCCGTCACACGGGAACGAGATTCGAGGGCGCAAAGTGTCTACGAAGGAGCGAACCCGAGAAACCACATAAGTGAGGCGAGGGATCGGAGGGGGTAGTGGTGCGAGCTCGTCCCGTCTGAGATTGCGTGTCGGAAAATAGGGGGCAAAAATTACGACTGGAACGAAAGAGACTGAAAAATTCTTCTTTTTTGCATTTCATAACTGCATACACTCTTTTCTTGGTTTGCGCCCGCAACCAAAACCTCTCGTTCCAACCCCGTTCCAAATCCCTTCGATATCGACGCAAAGGAAGGGCGTCGCAGGGGTTTTTAAGATGGTCCAATTCAACACCTATTATCTCCTTACCATCATCGTTATCTCGTGCGGGTCTATTCCCAAGGGTAAGTAATCAGTTCCCGTTAGATCCTGCGGTCAACATCCGTCCGACCTTGACAGGCGATCCGTCCCTTTTTTTACTCCACCGTCCACACACACCAAAAATCAACACCAAAATCCACGGTGCGCTGACTAGCTCCCCACGTAGGCTACGATGAAGGCGGGTTCAGCGCGTCAACGGGCCTGGCGTCCTTCAAGGAGGATTTCGGCCTCGTCTCGAGCCTCTGGAAGGGCAATGAGTCCGGTTTGGCTGACCGCAAGGCCAACATTTCGTCGTTTGGTGTCCTCGGCGCCGCCTTCGGTTCCATTATCGCGCTCGCCGTAAATGACCGCCTCGGACGATTGAGGGCGTGGCAGCTCTTCATCGCTGTCTGGATGACGGGTTGCCTGATGCAGGTCTTCTCGTCCGGCATCCTGGGGTTTATGCTCTTCGCCCGGATATGGGGCGGGCTCGGCGCCGGAGGACTTACGGTTGTTGCGCCGCTGTACCTCTCCGAGATTGCGCCCGCGAGGTCGCGCGGTATGGTCGTCAGCATATACATGGTCGTGTTACTGTCGTTCCTCACCATTGGTAAGGCCACCCCCGGGAAGACATTCTGCGATCTCGTCGATTCAATGAACTGACCTACCGTGAATTAGGCTTCTTCATCAACTACGCCGCGAACGCGACCCTCGCTGCGACGAGGCTGCAGTACCGCCTCGTCATCGCCATCCCCCTCATCCCCGTAGGCATAGCCTTCATCGCCTCCTTCTTCCTCGACGACACCCCGCGCTGGCTCGCCTCCCGAGACCGTGGCGACGAAGCGCTCGCTGTGCTCGCGAAACTCCGGCACGCCGACCCGAGCGACCAAGCTCTCGCCCATGAATACGACGAGATCCACGAACAGATCCGCACGCGGCAGCAGATCCTCGCCGACTCTTCGACATGGGCCATCATCAAGGACATTGCTACGATCCCTACCTACCGCACGCGCTTCCTCCTCGGTGCCGTCATGCAGACTGTCGCGCAGTGGTCTGGCGGGAACGGTATCACATACTACATCCCTGAGATCTTCCGGTACGCCGGTGTTGTTGGGGATAATACCTCCCTCATCACTAGTGGCGCGTACGGCGCTGTCAAACTTGTGTTTACAATGGTCTTTACCTGGGGTCTAGTTGACGTCTTCGGTCGTCGCCGGTGTTTCATTACGGGCTTGTTCCTGCAGTGCATCACGCACGTATACATGGCCATCTACATGGCCATCTGGATCGACGGTACGAACAAGTCGGCCTCCGATGCCGCGATCGCCTCCGTCTTTGTCTATGCCGTCGGCTGGTCCATCGGCTTGTGCACCGTACAATACCTGTACGGCACAGAAATCTACCCGACCCGCATCCGCAGCGTCTGCTATGCCAGTAACATGGCCCTGCACTGGTTTTTCCAGTTCGCTGTAGTGCGCGTGACGCCCAACATGTTTGTCAGCCTCGACGTATGGGGCGCGTACGTTTTCTGGGCGGTCGTCTGCGGCGTTGGCCTTGTGGTCCTCGGCCTGTGGGCGCCGGAGACGAAGGGCATCCCCATGGAGAGGATGGAAGAGCTGTTTAGCGGTCGGTGGTGGATGGGATGGAGGGCCAGTGTGGATTTGGATTCGAGCGAGACGAAGCCTTTTGGCAGAGGCGACTCATCGGGCAAGGAGTCAAAAGAAGCCCCATTTGCGCATGACCGGAAGACGGATGTTTGAGTTGAGGCCGGGATGCTTTCTTAGTTCATATTTATGAGTCTGTATGTTTCTTTTAATGATCACCAGATACCAATCGTACAAATTCATTTTCACTGTTCGGAATGGTTGTCACTTTGTTGGGTCCTCGTTGATTGGTGCTGATTCTCTGCTTGCCGGGGCTTCCCGGCCGAATGTCCGGAGCCGGAATCGGCAAATGTGGGTCATCTCGGCCGATAGGTAAACCCGCCAAGACGGGAAGGTGAGAAGATGATTGTCACCTGAAGGATCGGGACCCCTCACAGGGCAACGTCTTCGCGAACGCGTGCTCTTCGTCATCATTGTCATCAGCAAATTTCGTTTCACTTCTTCTTCCCAACTATAAATCACTCAATGTGTCTTCCTGGAGGTGTGTGTGCCTGACTGCGTCCGTCACAACGAAAGCAAACATGGAGAAGAGACAGCTCGCAGATGCCCAGCCGCGGCCGGCACCCCCGCCCCCATCTCGGAAGCCGGGACTACGTCAACGGCTCATGTTCGCCGGTGTTCTCTTGGCTGTCGGTTTGTTGAACATTCATCTCACAAGAAAACACCGTCTAGACCAGGACCACGGAGGGGAGCTTGTGCCAAACCCGATCCCAGTACAAGAATCCCCGTTTGGTCGGTTCCCTCTACCCAAAGATCCTTTCAAGCTCATCCCTTGTACAAATGCTACCGTCCCGCCGGAACTCGATGACGCTGATCCCGAGGAGACGTGGTCGAAAACCTTTGATCCGGACCCATCCAATTGGAGCTGGGGAAACAAGACCGTCTCCCTTGATGGCAATGATAGTGACCCCTTCTCCGGCCGAGGCATCTACCTCTGCGGATATCTGGAGGTGCCACTAGACTACACCAACAAGTCAGACGGCCGGATCGTTCGACTCGCAATCATCAAATACCAGGTCTCGGGCCTAGCCCGCGTAGGTGAGCCCGACAACGGCACCAGAAACCCACCCCCCGGCGGCAGAAGCGAGCGCACCCTCGTCATCGAACCCGGCGGCCCAGGTGGCAGCGGAACCTCGTACGGCTGGAGAGTCGCGGAGCAGTACACCAAGCGCTTCAGCGATGGCGAATTCGACGTGCTGGGCTGGGACCCGCGAGGCGTCAACATCACCCGCCCCTCCATCTCCTGCTTCCCCTACGACGTCGACAGAGACCGCTGGTCCATTCTGACGGGCCAGTACATCGAAGTGTCCGCCGACCCGGAGCGTCAGCTGCAGATTGCCGACGCGATGAACGACGCCACCTTCAAGGCCTGCTGGGAAGTCCACGGCGACCTCGGCCGCTTCATGGGCACATCCATCGTCGCGCGCGACTTGGAGGAGATCCGCAAGGCTCTGGACGAGGATGAGTTGACGGGATACCTCGTCAGCTACGGCACGGGGATCGGACAGACATACGCCAACATGTTCCCGGACAGTGTCGGTCGGGTGATCCTCGACGGGACGGAATACGTCCGCGATCATCGCGAACTAGGCGGCTTTGGGTGGACCGCGCTCGACAACGGCACCCATGCCTGGTACGACGGGTTTCTCGGCGAATGCATCAACGCCGGACCGGATCACTGCGCGCTGGCAAAGCTCAAGAGCAGCAGCGGGGAGCCCCTCGTGCTGAAGGATCTGGACAAGCGCATGATGTCCCTCCTCACGTCACTCATTGACCGCCCTGCCATCGGGTACACCGAAGAAAGCGGTCCGTCTCTCGTCACGTACTCGGTCCTCGTCGCCGCAATCTACTCGGCTCTCTACAACGCCCAGAGCTGGCCGGCCCTCGCACAGATGCTATACGAGCTCGATCAGGGCAACTCGACCTTGGCCGCTGCGTACCTGGAAGAGCGGGCCTGGCAATACGACCCGACGCTCCCCGCGACACCCAATAAGCGGCCTGCCTCGGATGAACTCGCCTTCATCGTCATCTGCGCAGATGCCTACGACGCGCCGTTGCCACCCGACGGTCTCGTCTGGTGGGAATCCCTTTGGGCCAACATGTCGTCTCAGTCCTGGGTCGCGGGCAACTCGCGCTTCTTCGATGTCTTTCCTTGCCAGCAGGTCCACAAGTACTGGCCCGAGCCGGTGGACGTCTACCGCGGGGACCTAAACCACACGCTCAAGAACCCGATCCTGTTAATTGCGGAGACGTATGACCCGGCCACGCCGCTGCGTAACGGGCGTAGGTTATTGAACGAGATGGGGCGGAACGCGAGGTTGATTGCGCATCATGGGTATGGGCACTCGTCAAGGGATACGTCTGATTGCACGGAAGGGATTGCGAAGCGGTATATTCTCGAGGGGACGTTGCCGAATGAAGCGGAGACGGCGTGCTATGCCAACGAGAAGCCGTATCTGTATGGCGTCAAGGACAAGAGTGTGAAGACTGCGGCTGATGAGGGCTGGGACCCTGTCGCTGCGTGGCGCGAGCATCAGCGAGAGATAGCTCACATGCATTTCTGAAAGTTTGGGGAGTGATGAGATCTGGGCTAGTGCGATGTACTAGAGAGCAAGCAGTGTACGTCAGTAGATAGGTACTATAATAGGAGGGACTTGAGCCGATTTATATCACAACCCCCCCTCCCAATGCCTGTCGGCTGTCCTGTATAATGTCTGCAATCGACCTTGTAAACTCAGAATTTTCCGCCTAGAGTCTTACACAGCCTCTGAAAATGGTGCTGCTCGCAAGGCATCAATCTTCATCATTGTCCCTCACGAAAGCTGCTGGGACGCCCGAGAATGCACTTGTGACGGGCGCCTAAAGGGGAAATTCTAACTCCAATCCTCTTGCGGTTATTTTTAGGGATGGAACCACCCAAGCATCCTTCGAACAACACGACAGAAGGAGGGAAAAGACTTCCACCTACTTTCCACGACACTAGTATGCTCTCTGTCTTCTTTCCGAGCACCAAAGTGCCATTTGTTAGCGAAGTCCGTGAGAAAGGCCATCATTCAGCGTATGACTGCGGTGAAGAGAAAAACGAAACCGCAGCTGATGGTCTTATTTATGATCGTGTCAAGTGTCCGAGAGAATCTATTCTTGTCAGATAGAAGACGACTTCAGAGTGTATTTATATATTTTCTTAGTTCTTCATAAGCCCTAAATCCAGAGCCCTTTAGGCTCAAAAGGTGGCGCTGAGTCTTCATCCAGCGAATAAGTTAGTCAATGTAGCAACAACTTGGAGAATGGGTCTTGAGCAATGAATGTATCGAATCTTGATGGAATTATGGGAAACTTTGAAACACGTAAGTTTACGCACTCCTGCAAAAAGTCTAGGTGGCGAGTTTTTCACTCAAGCACGATGGCAATTGTAGGTCCAAATGGCCGTGACGCGGGTGTGCCCTTCCTTATCAAGGCGTGAACACCTCGATTGTCACTAGGCAGCGATATGTAAATTAAAGCATAAGTGAGTTCGACAGAAACCTGATGCGGACGCAGTTCTCGATCAACGAGACAGTTTGAGTCATGTGAAGAGTGTTTATAAACCATGATAGAGCGGAATGTCTATGTCTTGTATGCACGAAGAGTGATAGTCTATGGTAGTTTAAATATCGCCGTATCTACTTGCAGTTGCAGTAGACACTTGAATAGAAGATTAGCAAGCCGTAGAGACTTTCTCATGGCAGGAACTTACAAATCTTGTGCAATGGCGCCGCCTCCGCCGGAGCAACCATCGTAAGCGCCACCCCCCGACTGACACTGTTTTCAAGAATCAGTATCCGAGAGCCAACTAAAAAAGTTCAAAGGAAGTTTACCTTGGCCGGGCAGCCAGCGATGCAGTCTTCCTGCGTGCTGTAGACGTGTCCAGTCCAGGCGTGTGCGGTTAGAGGCGCTGTGAGGGCGATGACGAGTGTGAGGAGCTTCATTTTGTGATTTACGTAAAGATGGGTATTGTAGTACAGACGTGGGTTGCGAGAGATCCAAGGGAGATATGTCGAAGCTTTAGTTGGTGGAAGATGCGGTCTACTTATACAAGTTGGATTTCGGAGCATGCTACATGCAGTATTAATAACACTAGCAACTGTCGACGCTTGTAAAATGCCAGATATCGGAGCCCGAGATTGTGAGTTCCCCTTCACCAGATCGTTCTACCTTAGATACTTGGGGTTGTCCCTGAAAGCTTATTAAATTGAGCTGGCAAACCAAAGTCTAATTTGTTGGCTTACGGGGCCAGTTGCTGGGAACTTACGCTGGTTGTAAGATATAACCTGGCGGTATGTTGTGGGGATATGATGCGACAGGTGCCTCTTTGGGCCGTAATACCCGAGCTCTAGTTCTATACAGCTACTCAAAGACTTTACTTTTATTTAACACGCCTTCAAATACGTGTATAGCAAGTGGCTGGCTTATCTGCTCATCTCTCAGTCTGGGCTAATCTGCTGTAAAATGAAGGCAACAACGTTGCCCGGTTGGATAATCTGTACAAGTCATGCAACCACCGGCACTACGTATACTCGTAACAATCAAAGGCTTTAGTATCCACGCGCATTACTCAAACATCTACAACCCGAGAGCGAAAGAAGACCCCGGTTTTGTTGTATGGAGAAAGCCCTGGCAATCGAGACGAGGTCGTTCACCGCACCGCCGACCTATCCGACGCAGCTCGAGCATGACTCGATGAGAGGGACAACATAGGATTGGCCAATGAATGAGCTATGAATACGACAAATGCGTATTGGGCTGCTGTTGCAGACATCAACATGGTTCGCAAACTTGGCTCAGAGCAATAGAGCATCCTGAACAGGTTAAGTTCCTTCCGACATCGCTGTTGTATTTGACCAACAGAGCATGTCGTGTATGAAGTCATGAGTGAGACTGTGTCGTCAGATTTTCTCCATTTCCAGGGCGCAAATACCGCTCAGACCAGAATTCTCCAGTGGGTACAATCTTTGCCTGCCTTGGCGACGGAGTCTCCGGTCTACCACATCAGCATCCAAACCAATAGCTGATGTTCCTTGTGTGGTCCGGAAATCCAGGACCCCTCCGAGTCATGGTATCATGCAACAGCGCGACATGTACATTCGTTCTGGGAAAGACGACTACACGTACTTAGGTGCAATTTTGCCCATAAAAGTCCCGCCGTCAATATGTGATTGTTGTGCTTTCGGGGGATTGCGGGTTTATCGAGCTGAAAAGTGTCCTCAAATCGCGTGTTGAAAGACACTTCAGAGTTTGAGATGAACGCCAATAATCTATTCACTGTTCCGCAGATATCTACTCATCGACGCATAACGTGAGGTGCGTGAGGTGGAAATAGTCTTAGCTGTTGCAATTGACGCGGATTTGCGCTCGCATGAAGCAAGAAGTTAAAATCAAGAGCCTCCAGAACGATCACGAGCTAATGCACGTATTATAGAATTCAATATCAGGAAAAACAATGCGACTCTGCAACAATTGAGCGACTCTTCTATATTCTGTTCCAAAATTTGACGGAAATCTGTCAAAATAGTCAAGCTAACTTTATTACGAAAAAGCCAACATGAAACCGAAAAGCTCGGTCAAGAGCACATCGCCATTGCGGTATCTTTCGATCTCTAAGAGGATTTTACAGGTTGAAGACGGAATGCTTCGTACACTGGACGTTTTATGTCTGATTCCTTTATGTTTGACTGCAGCTAATCTGAATCAGCCCGTTGGAAGGCTATCTGAGAGAGGTTGAGGTATTATGAAGGTTTGAGAGGCTGTGCGGCTATTAGCATCAATCTTTTCCAAATTTCAATAAGTTCAAACATCGGACTAGAGTAGCCAGTGCTTGTTGTGTTATGTCCTAATCGTACTCAAGAACTCGTCCCTCGAGCCCGTGAATAGTTCGCAGAGGAAGCGCCAGTATAATTTGTTGGTTGGTCAGCGTATTGGTTCTCAGCATCATTACTGAGGCCAGCTATACGTAACTGGCGCTGGAAAACGGACAGCATGGTGTTTTCGCTACTTCCTCGAGAAGAGTATCTGGTTGAGACGTTGACGGCGAGTTTTCGCAACATGGGTATTGATGTTGCCATGATTGTGGCTGAGATCTCAGCGCTTTCCCAGATGAAGAGGGTGCTTAATGTGTCTAGGGGAAGAAAAGGGTCAGTCTGATATGACCTCCAAGTTGATTCTTGAGGGTTCATAACCGGACGTGTCAGAACTTACATATACTTCCGGAGTCGAATATACTGCGTGATTGTGGTCCGAATAGATATAAAACCTTGACTATCCCAGTAGCTCCAGCGCTGCAGACAACATTAATCGACAAAATCCAAGACATAGAATTGATGCACCAAATGCGGAACCGAAACTTACAAGATACCCATGCTCATAGCTACACAAATGCCAATCCGTTCGTGAGTGCTAAGATGAAGAGGCCATATAATTTTCCATGGTAACAAGGAGAGAAAAATGTCCAAGAAGGCCGAATATGCTTAAGAGAGGAAAGTCAGCCACCTCAATCCTGGAAAAAACCATATGACAAAGACAACATGAGTGTAATCACCATTGACAAATATCCCAAACGGAACAGACATTTCCCGTGGCCAGCATGGCTCCGGTCCGCCAGGGCCGCATGGGTTCAGAAAGAATGGGAGCCACAGCGCGATGAAGAGGTTCATGGAGAAGATGATGAACCACAGCATCCATCGAAGCTTCCCCGTCATCAAACGCATGAGCGTGAAGGCGAACGATGTCTTGCTTAGCGCCCACGCTATGTTTGACATTACCCCGGCTGCCTTACTGATCTTGCTGTACTTGGGGACGTTCAGTATCCCCGCAAACGTAGACGCACTTAGAAGCGCGACCCGAAGATATATCATGCATGTGAACAGAACCTAGACATGGCATTAGAAGAACAGAAGAGAATCGCGGGATTGATTACGCAAAGATCCGTACTCACCCACGCCGAAAGTATGAGATAGTCGTCCGTCCCCAGCCGCCAACTTCTCAACGCCGAGACTCTCGCGTAAATCCTGAGAGCGAGAAAGGTCGTCGCGAGAACAAAGAGGACGACCAAGGACGCAATTGCTCGTATGGTTGACGACGGCAACGTATTATCCATGGTGTCCTTTCACGACGCCATTCTGACAGCGAGGTAGTAGCCGTGGTCAAGTCATGGGGCATTGAAAAGATGAAACACCAAGAAGATGGTCGGATTTCGGAAAGACGGCGGGAGCGGAAAAGAAAGATATTCAGTCACGGGCCACTAGAAGGAGCCAACCTCCCAAGCTTGGACCATTCCGTCACTGGCGTGATTCTCTTCAAAAGGGAGGCAGGGGAAAAAGCAAAATGTTGCAGATGATAGATCCCAAATTCATCTATGGCTTTCTCTTTACCAGTGAATTATAGGTGGTGACTATGTCTCCCGGGAAAGAGATTCCGGTAGTTAGCTTGATCCTCTGTATGCATCCCTTCAGTAGAGCCAAAACACCTTTTGAACACTTTTGACTCGGATTGAATGTTGATACATGTGACATCGAGCGCCTTGTGGTTTCAAGCCTGGGCAGAAAGTCTAAAGGTTAAATCCCACTCTCTACTCTATCTTGACTTCTTTTCTGTCCAAGCTTCAGCGAACAGAGTTTGGAGAGCCCTCTCGCGTATTTCTGAAGAACTGATGTGATGCTGTACCAAGATAGAGATCATGCATGTCGTAGGTGCAGTGCATTCGAGATACGTCACATTTGAAGAGAGGGCAACTGACGGATAGAACTTCAGAAGAAACAGGTAAGCCTTCCGCGGTATGCGTTCATGCACCAATTAATTAGTGGCCTGTTCAGGGCCAATGAATCGAACTTGGCCGCTTGAAATGCCGCGACAGGATGTGCGCAGGCCAAATGGTGGCACAAGCCGGGGTTCAAAGTCACTTGACTGCCGGACTCCTTACCTGTAGCTCAGACTGCAGCGACAACGGCCAAGATGCTATGGATTGTGAATGTCCTGGGTAACGAGAGGGGATTGGATGCAGCTGCCGCGCAGGGAGAGACTAGACCAAAACTAATGATACCGTGGCGCCTGCACACCTCAACCATGGTCTGAGACACTCCGCAGCATCACGTTGACTTCAGGTGCGGGAGTCTGGACTTGCGCCATCATACCTTAAACGGTCGTTGATGTACGCCAGGAACCAGAGACATTGACAAGTCATGTTCAGGCTCTGGCAATTTGCCCCCGGTCCGCTTCTCCCCAGAACTATTTACTGCATGTTCCTGACTACTAGCACTCGTCGTCTCAAACGGCACCGAATAGAAGCCCGCATGACTCCAAGAAGAGTTTTGAATTGCAATGCACCTCAGATAGCTTGGGAATGGGACTCTAGAGCAGCCAGTAATATCTTCGCTTTTCTTAACTCGCTGTCATTTCTGTCAATGTCAACTGAGATTTCTTTAGGAGGTGCCAAACATCAACGCTTGATTAGCTCTGAGGCCTAAATCCACTCAGCTGGGCTCTTTAATCCTAGTTTCTCACTAATGCCGTCTGTTTCCTGTGCTTTCTTATTCACACTTTCCATTTCAAACCCAGCCACCTTCTTGTAGACCCGACCAATGTCTTCTAGTTCGTTCTTCGGGACAACATCGTAGACATTCTCGAAACCATCGGGTGCTCTTTCCTCGCATATTTGCAAGACGTGATCCGGTCCATTTCCACGGTTTGCCATGATAATCTTGGACGTGGCTGGCAGCCGCTCCGACTCATACGCCTTCAGCGCCGCCACCACATCGTCTTGGGTCTCAACAAGTTGCTTCGCAAGAGTCTCCGCGTCGATAATAGCCTGCGATGCGCCGTTGGAGCCAATCGGGTACATGGCGTGCGCAGCATCACCAAGCAAAGTCAGGCGGCCGAAGCTCCAACGCTCAACAGGGTCCCGATCGCTCATAGGGAACTCAAAAACCTTCTCGGTTGCGTCGATGAGATCCTTCATCTCGAGCCCGCCGCACCGCCAACCTTGAAACGGCCCCTCAAACACAGACTTGTCGACTGCTTTTGTCCAGTCCGTCTGTGGCGGCGTGAGATCCTCATCATCCTTGTCTCTTATCCTGAGTTCGGCAATCCAGTTCACAAGGCTCTTGCCCTTATCTGCGGAGCGCTGGCTAATGGGATAGGCGATGAACTTTTGATCGGCGTGACCAGCCCAAACCATTGATGCTCCTGTGAGATACGGCTCACGCTCGATACAGCCGCGCCAAAGCATGCGGCCCGAGAATCGTGGCGGGCCTTCGTTGGGGTAGAGAACCTTTCTCGCGGTCGAATTGATTCCGTCAGCGGCTATCAGAATATGGCCAGTGACGCTCGACTGTCCTGCCGGCGCACCATCTCGCCGTTGCGAAAACTCTGCTGTGATGCTCTTCTCATCCTGTGAGAACCCTGTCAGAGCGTGATTGAGATTGACCGCCCCTTCGCCCAAACGCTCTTTGACGGCACTCAAAAGCAGCATTTGGCATTCGCCGCGATGAACGCTGAATTGCGGAACCGAATAGCCTGCCTTGAGACCTCGTGGCTCGCTGAGAATGGCATGGCCGTGACGGTTGTAAAAGTTCAGTTCTTGCGTCTTGACGCCGGTCTTCTCGAAAGCTTCCAGGAGTCCGAGATTACGGAGAATGAGAATGGCGGAGGGTTGCACATTGATCCCGACGCCAAGAGTTGTGAGTTGTGACGCTGCTTCGAAGATGTGGATGTCTGTGAACCCAGCGGCGTGGAGGGACAGCGCTGCCGTGAGGCCACCAATACCTGCACCAGCGATGATGATCTTGGGCTGAGGGTTTAGAAATGGCATTTTGCGGGCTCTTGAATGGCACTCGTGAAGAAGCCAACTGTGTTGTCGTCGAATAGACCGAGAAACGAGGAGCTGTTGTCAAGAAGTCATGAGGTTAGGTCATAATACAGAGAGTGCATACTAAAGCCTCCACCGGCAACTTCAAGTCTAAGTGGTTCCGAAAGTCGGAATTGGTGGAGATTCATGACTGCCGACTCTAGATGCCGCGATTTAGCAAATTCTGCAAGATCCACAGAAACTAGGACCACCGATGCAGTTTCGTTCAGCACCCAAAATCATGATTCTCCCAAGCTATTCGGCGTGATATGATCACGAACCATATTGCCACTTTGAAATTCGACGCAAGCATTGAAGTTCGATCTTGTCGCTGGGAATAGCTCCGCTTCGTTCGCTTCACCCCGCACAAATACCCCAGATCACGATGCTTTGACACCCTTCTGAACCACATGGGGATCTGGCCGAGGGGGAAAGACTCGAGACCCTGGTCCTGGTCCGGGTCCTGGCCCTGGCCTTGATCTATGAGACTAGCGGCCGAGGTCTGGGGCTGCAAGCACCCCATAAGAGAAGAAGGCGAATCCGCATGATACTCGACCACGCTCTTAGACGAGGGTTTTCGGTGCCCCAGAGATGTATTCGTCGCATCAAGGAACAAGGTTTCGTACCTGAACTTCGCTGGCGGAAATTGAGCAGCAGGCTGATTGACTACGCTTGAACGGTTGTAACCCAGCAGCTAGTGTCGGATCCTGGGCGTAGTCTCCCAGCCATTGTTTTTATCCAGCATGTACTTGTCGAAGAATCGCTGCAAGTCATCGAGATTCTCTTGCTGGTACATGTCGTGCCATTCTTGAGTCGCAGTCCAGCGCAACCTTTTGCAGTGTCTCAACAATTTGAGTAGATGGCAATACGCCTCATTCCAGATGGAAGAAGTACAACTCTTCAGATGATCGAAAGAGCTAGAATGCTCTGACTGATCCCTCGATATATAGCCCAGTTGAGAAGCTGGCAGTGGCATACATCGGAATAGTAATGTTGCGGAGCTTCGGCTTCTTGTTTTCCCAATAGTCATTCCAGGTACCATACTTATCCACCATCGCGCTGACATCCTCGCGCATCCCAGGTCCTATAGAAGACTTGTCGTCAGAGAAGGCTCGCAAATAACACCCACATGAGGAGCACACAACGCTTACAGCATGCCCATCCCATCAACACATCCCAGAAAGCACAGTCAGGAATGCCACCGCGACAGAAAGACTCCCTATAGTAGTCTCCGAGCCCTTCCTAAGGTGCTATGCAAGTCAGATGAGGAGGTTGTGCGGCAGTGATGAACCACTGCGTTGTTGCAAGCCACGAGTTCCCGGCCATGGAGACCTTCCATGTACCATTGCACCAAGGTTGCCGCGCAAATGGTCAGGGACTTTAACTTCCTCTTACCTATAAGGCTAAACATAAATCCTCTGCTGTTCAATTTTAAGATCTAAGTCCTCTCCGCGTGACACTAAAGAGTACTTTCTGTGGCTTTACAAACCACCTATTAACAGTCTTCAATTCCCCACTAAGACACTTAAACTCATACCGCCTGACTAGCTCTGGGATCAACTTCACCATCTCCAGGCTTGATATATGCTTCCCTATGCAGGTCCTCGCGCCCGCTCCGAAAGGCAGGTAGTACTGCTCCATGACCGCTAACGTCTCCGAGGAGGCGCGTTGGGGATCCCACCGTTCAGGTATGAAGTCTGCGGCGTCTGTGCCAAAGACTTTTGCGTTCCGGTGCGCTACCCAGGGATTGATACCGATGAGTGTCTGTTCAAAGTAGTTAGAACAATTTTATGCGGCTGTGCCATGTTGAATAAGGCTTTAAAGACTTACCCCAGGCGGAAAATGGGTTCCATCGACGTCTAGACCGGACCCTATGACCTCGCGCCACATGGGCAAGCCGACGGCTGGATGGAGTCGCAGGGCTTCTTTGATGACCATCTGGAGGTACGGAAGTTGCTGGGCTTGGTCAAAAGTAATGTGTTCATCGAGGCTAGAGCAGAAGCCTTGAGAATAGAGCTCTTCGTACATGCTCTTTGCGACACCATTTGTGGTGAGAATATGGTACATCGCACTGGTTAGGGAAATGCTCGTGGTGTCACTTCCAGCTGCAACATTTCCTGTCAAAGTAAGTGTTCGAACACGAAATCTTTCGTATTCCTCCGGGTCTTCCTTCTGCAGTCGTTGAGCTTTTGTCAGGAAGGTCTCTCCGCCATGCTTTTCCTTGATGTCAATATCATCGCTCTCGGATTGCAGCTTTCGCGCAAAACTTGCGATACCACGAACAGGGTTACCATAAAGGACGAGAAGTATGGGCAACAAGACGGCGTTGACGCCTGAGAGTGTCGAGAACGCGTTGGCGTCTTCTAGACCTCGCATGATGCCGTCGATATCTTGCCCGCCAGATTCCAAGAAACCTACTCGTCTGCCGAACTGGTATAAGAGTCAGAAAATTGATGCAATCGGGCAAATGAGCGGACCACCAAACTCACCGTTATCTCACCAATCACATCAAATGCATAGCACTGCATCCACTGCTGCAAGTCAAACGTCTCTCCGCTCTCGGCGAACTCGTCGAAACGCTTCAGAAGAAGCGCAATACAGCTGTCAACATAGGGCTCGTAGGACTTGATTGTCGACATGGAGTACATGCTGGCGACTTTGCGGCGCATGAGGCCATGCACGGCGCGATCGCGCGCACTGAAGAGATTGTGGTTCGGGATGCGAGGGTCTCCCCAGGCATCGTACCATCCGCTTTTTGGCAAGGGAGATGAGATGCCATAGATTACGCGAGCCATGGCCGGGTCGTCAATGCTGTACATGCGAGGCCCGATGCGAACGATTTTCCTGGCTTTGGTGGTCATCAGCAATGGGCCAGGAAGTGATTAGAGCTAAGGAATAGTAGCCACATACAGCCATTCTCATGTGCTTCGATGTCGTACGCCTCATACTTGCCCTGCCATATTTTCCAGATGTACCATGCATCAGTCCATCTGGCAAGGGCAGGCCCGTACGCTCCAGGGAGTGAAAGACATGCAAGGATGTGGCTGAGCAGCCAGCTGATGGCAAGGAGCGTGAGAGAACCAAAGAGCACAAGAAGAGACATGACAGTTTTCGCCTAGAGATGCTTTGTTTGAAAATTCGTAATGTAGACAAAGCTTATAACATATGGCTCTTGGGGGATGAGGGCGTGGGGAAACACTAGTGACGTTGCAGGATGTGGTGGGGTGCCGAAACTCACATGGTAAGTGGCGGTGGGGTAGTTGAATTCTTGTAGAAGACAGTATAAATGCGGGGTTGAAGCCATGTCGTGAGACTTCTACAGTATACATTAAAATAGTACAAGAGGCAAATTCAACGAACTCTGTCTGTTAAAGCCCATGTTTTGGAGGCTCACTTGGGGTTCAATGACTATGTCAGCTGGTGATTCCTAGCTGCCCTCTTTAGTTGATAGATATAGATAATGGTAATTGCTACTTGCTATGGATCCTATTTCTGAGCATTCATATTTTGCTGGCGAGCTTTCTCCATGTGAGGATGACCATAGAATACCTTACCTTCAGGACCATCCAGCGTTGCCGCCTTCTCAATCTCCTCGTAGATCTGACCGTTAACAGGCGCTTGCTTGGCCGAAAGGAGCGCGAAGGTCTTTTTAGCGCGGTCTGCCTTCGATGTAGATGTCACGACAATGCCGCCAAGCCGGTAGTATGCCCAGCTGAGCAGCAGATCAGCTGTGGACAGCCTCGTTTGCTTTGACTGCTCTTCCAACTTCTGCAACAGTGCTGTGCTGTCTTCAGTGGGCAAGCGACCGCTGACGGCTGTCAAAAGGCCATAGTCTGCGCGACTGTTAGCTTGGGAGATTTATTTCCCAGAGACTTGGTTAATGGTGTTAATACTCATTGGGACAACGTTATGCTTGACCTCGAACTCGCGGAGTTGCCGGACCTTGGGATCAGACAGCAAGAACGGATTGAACTCGTATTCATTGAGCTGTGGAGGGTGTTTGAGGTCGCTGGCGCTGAAGACGTCGTGGTAATCGGGCAAGGTCCTACAAAATCGCGCTCGTGAGCTTTGATCGGGTTACGCCCCGTCGTTGTGTTATTGACGACATACCAATTCGATACACCAATAATGCGAGCAACTCCCTGATCCTTAAGATCTTCCAGCACACGCCATGCATCGCGATTGGTCATGTTACCATCATAACCGCGGGGCGGGAAGTGCAGCTGCAGGATGTCGACATAGCCTTCTAGTGTCCCAAACCGCTCAATCTCCTGCTTTACGGCCTGGATCATGTGATCGCGGCCTCGACATCCTAGGGATGCGTAGGTATTGATCTTAAGGGATAGGAAGATCTCGGAGCGTATGAGATTGCTGCGGCGAAGGACTTCGGCAAAGCTGTCATTATTGGTGTAGATATCACCAGTGTTGAAGTGACGGAACCCCGCGTCAATCGCTTGTTGAATTTCGACGCTGCTGTCTGTAGGAAGTGGATGAGTGTGGCCGGGTGCCCACTTCATGAGGGTTCCCACTCCGAAGCATAGGCGGGGTATGGCTATTCCTGAAATGCTAATTGTTGACATGGCTGTTGTATTTCTCAAGACGTCGAATACATTGGATGATGTTGGCGGCACACAACAAGCCCACGTCCGGCGGGTGGGTGCTTTTACGGTGAGGAGAAGAACATGACGCCGTCCAAGGTTCCTTGCTTCATACGGACGCCTCCACATTGTGGGGTACTCCGATGTGGTGTTGTGCCGTCCCTCTAGAGCAATTCGACAAGGTCACAATACGGACCTCCTGGCACAGGCGATAATTATTTCAAAACAGACCTCATGGCTTCCCATATGGGAAGAAAAGTTTCTCATCGTTCAGACTACCGCGGTTGGTTGTTACACATCTAAGTCTTTCATTCACTTTAACCCACCATGGCTTCGTCTAAGTTTCTTCCTCACGAGGGCAAGCATCACAAAATTCGAGTCGCCATCATTGGCGCAGGAATCTCTGGACTTGCCGTCGCCAACGGCTTGCTGAAAGATCCAGCTGGGAGATTCGATGTCCAGGTCTTCGAACGCGACACAATTGCATTCAACTCAGAGCGTGGCGGGTATCAGCTCCGCATCAGCGCCAATGGCCTTAACGCTCTGAAGACAGTCTCCGACCTTGAGCTCTGGTCATTGATCCGCGAGGTTTGGGCCGGTGATCAGGCGGAAGCGCCTACCATTGTTGATCCCGATACTTTCGCAGTCCGTCTTCGCCTCGGCGATCTCAAGTTGTATCCCAAGAGTCGAGCCATACCTAGGAAAAGACTGCGTGGTGCTCTTCTACAGCCATTACTAGTTCAAGGGCGGGTTCACTTCGACCACACCTTCGCACGCTTTGAGCTGATGCCCGGTGAGCGATGCGGCGTGCAGCTACACTTCGATGGCCAGGCTTCACAGGAGGCTGACATTCTTATCGCATCAGACGGCAGCAACAGCCAGGTCAACCGACAGGTTGGCCTTAACAACAAGATCAAGCTAGACAGCATGACTTTGATCCAGTCTCGCGGCATAATTTCACGATCTGTACGAGATGAGCTGCCCGAGTCGCTCGTCGAATCTGGCTCGGTAATGTTCTTGGGCGGCAAAGATGTTGCTGGATTTGCATCCGTCTATGACCCCCAGAAGGACCCAAGTACCAGCGGCACAGAGTCATACACCTTGTTCTGGTCGGTCGGTATACCGAGGGCCCGGGGAGACGAGCTGATAGCGAAGGCCGGCTCGAATCCTGAGAAGATCATTCCTCACCTCATAGATTACTTCCAAAACGACCTTGGCTATGGCAAACCTTTAGAACTCATCATGAGATCAGCGACTGAGGCTGTCCGGACGGGCCTTGTGACCAGCTCCGTCAAGCCGAAGACGGATTGGCGAAACGGTGTTGACAAAAATTCGCGAGTGGTTCTCCTCGGCGACGCCGTGCACCCCATGACGCCTGGCCGAGGCATGGGTGCAAACCAGGCGCTGACTGATGCCGCCAATCTTGTCGAACTTTTCCACCAAGCAACATTTGAGCAGAACGTGCCGTCGGATGGGGAACTCGCCGCTTTAGCGCGCACATTCGACGCAGAGATGTATACTCGCGCGTTTAGGATGGTGAAGGCCAGTGAGACCGTAACTTCGCTAGATTTGACGACGTTATCGGGTAAGATGATGATTACCTTCGTCGGAATGGCTATCACCGCGATGGGATGGCTCATTTCTGCCTTAGAGACTATTGGTTTGAAAGCCGAAGGGAAGGTAGACTATGTATCGCATGAGAAGTAGTGCATATAGGAGATCTGTGTCTACAGATTGAGCCAATGTGCTGATAATCGAAAAGGATATTATGAAGGTAGCGTGACAATGGATTTGCTTTACCGACTCCTCTGTGTGATGGACATTCTAGGAGCGAGCACAAGCCAGAGACGAAGGCTGGACACGGCTTGTCGACAGGATCCTGGAATTTGCCTGGGTAGTTACGGTGGTGGCGTTGGATGGGATCCGATAGTTTCTGCAAAGCCTGGATTGTAGAATAAGTTCGCCTCGCGGTGCGGAGTTGCGGGGGTCCCCGGGCTTGGCCATCAGAGGGTCTGTGGCTCCAGCCTGGCTATATTAGGTGCATAATTCAGATTCAATCCAGACGTCAATCTGAACTACAGCTTGCTTTCTTCTCCACTTCACGGCGTTGACAGGCAAAAGCTTAAGCATGAATGCCACAATCGAGTGGTTCGGTAAGTTGCCGCCACATTCAGTGTCTCTTAATTACTGCCGAGATTCGTGAGGCTCATTAATCACCCAGGTGCTACCACGTTTCGCGTGAAAGTCAACGGTCTCGTCATCTTCTTGGACACATGGCTGGAGCGTCCAGATGTTCTGCCCAAAGTGTTGGCTATCGACGATGTGGATGAAGCGGATTACGTCTTCATCTCCCACGCACATTTTGACCAGTGAGTGTCAGACTGATTCGCATTACAGTCACTATTATCTTTCCACAAAGCCGACTCACTAGGTGTCCTTTAGTCTTCCCGGAGCCGATAGGATCGCAATCAAAACCGGAGCACATGTTATTGCTAATGGCGAAGCCATTAACGTCCTTCGGTCAGCTGGAGTGCCCGAGGACCAGTTGATCCCTGTATCTGGTGGCGAGCGCATCCCTCTTTTTCCTTTCAAGTGCCGTCAAGCTGCATCTCGTGGTGAAGTTGACATCGCTCCTGGGCCACCAGGCGCTCCTCCAGCTCCGGATGCTAGATTGGCCGCGGCCTCCGTCCATGTCTGGCCTTCACTGCATTGTCTCATGCCTGGTGGCTCGCATGCCGATGTGCCTGCAATCATGGATACAGGCAAGGAGTATATTGGAGGAGCAAGCCAGTACGCTTGCACACTGGATATCACATTCGGTATGAAATACGGCCTCCTCAAGATCGGCGACCACATGCCTCGAGATGCTATGGACTCGGGCATGCGCTCTTTCGTAGACTACGTCAACGGCCCGGCGAGGGAATGCATGTCTCACTTTGACGGAGGGCAGCTAATGTACAACTTCCTGTTCGGGGAGGGCAAGACACTGCTGTGGAACGGACATCTGGGAGGGTACGATGGAATACTGAAGACGGTGCAACCACAGCCAGACGTGCTCATTCAAGCAATTGCTGGACGGGCGAACTTGAATGGAAGACCGTTTGATGGATCTGCGGCGCAGTTCGCGGTGCAAGTATCGAAGCTTCTAGGAGAGCCAAAGAAGGTGATCTGGTGTTTGCACGATGAGGCGCCGATCAAGCCGTGGACGGTGGATATAAGCCCAGCTACGCAAGCGGTCGAGAAGGAGACGGGTTCCAAGGTGACTGCACTGCAACTGGGTACATCAGATATGCTTTTCTGAACATTGCAAAATAAAAGTAACACAAAGAAGTCAGATCGGGGCGTCAGAGCAGTTTGCAATACAACGCCTAACATAACGTCTCAGCTTTAACGACTTCTTGACATGCTTGAGGCAGTTCCATCTATTAATGTGAACGGGACTAAGCTTGATTGAGTAGGCGAACTGAGTCCCGCCCTCTGTGACATTCGCGAGTTACGGTGGCGGTTGGTAGAGTGCAAGACGGGAGTTTCTCATCGGCATCCCTCCACCCCCGCGGCCCCGCCGCCATTCTCCACATATTTCGGGATCCCCCACCCCCGCCGCCGCCGCGGTATCTCGGAACCCCAACATTCCCCATCATGCTCCGCAGACATACCAAGATTTCACACCTCAATAAATTGTTCAACATGCGATCGCATACCTCCGCAGTTGCCAATCTAGGTAGCAATGCCGATAACGATGGCGCTGCCGACGGTGTCGGTGACGGTAATGGCCCCTCATCCTCCCCGTCTTCCTCCTCCGCCTCCGCATCACTGCTGTGTCCCGAATGCGGGCAGACCTTCCGTCGGCGCGAGCATCTAAGTCGACATCTGGACCGCCACTCCGGCCGTCGTTCTCACGCATGCAGTATCTGTAAGAGGGCTTTCTCTCGAAGGTGTGTATCCTCCGTGTCTTGGATAGGCTGTGTCCAGTTCTTCTCCTGTAACGTCTGTGACTGACTCTCAGCGGGAAAAAGAGACACGTTGAAACGGCATGTCCGCACACATGGTACTGCAGTCCTCGTTGAATGGACGCAAAACAACGACGGTCATCTCTCACGAGACCAACGTCGTGCGTGCGAAGCCTGCGCCAAAGCTAAACAACGCTGCGATGGTTGCAGGCCAGCACCTTGTACCAACTGCACAAACAAAGGTCGTCGCTGCTCATACCAACCAAATCCTGGCGACGACGAGACTATCCTCGTTGCGCAGCCTGTAGCCGATGGCGACGTATCCCCTGCCCCTACTCCGCCTTGTCAGAACTTGCAGCCTATTACTTCGCAATCTTGCGTCTCGGACCAACCTCCGCTCGAGCCAGACCTCCTATGGGACGCCCTCTTGACCCCTGCCCGATTTCTGTTTCCTTTCTCACCGGCTACTTCTCTCGGAGTTGGGATATCAACAGACTTTTGCTTCGGAGACACTGCTTTGGCTACCGTCGTTGAACCTGTGGATGACCAGAGCGTGCAGAATAGCTTCGGTGCAAAAGCAACACCAAGAGTAGGTGTGGAGGCCGTTGGGGTCATTACTGGGCCAGGCAACCTGACAGCGGAGGAGGAAGACATCTTGATCGCTGAGTACATTCCTCATGTACCTCCCATGACAGCAGAAACGCGAGCATATATGCTCCAAGCCATCAAAGCCCGACTGCCACAGCACGAAGCCCAAGGGCTTGAAGCCAACTTCCCATCTTTGCGACACCTTGATGCATATATGCAATTGTATTTTGAGCACTTTCATCCGCGAATGCCTTTGTTGCATAAACCGACATTTCAGGCGTCACCCGAGACGTGGCAGCTAGTACTCAGTGTGTTGTGTCTTGGCAGTCGGTACTCCCTAGCGCACCACCATCACGATCATGTTTTGCTACTGCAGCTAATTGCCCAGCACATGCTGAAAAGAGATGTAAGGCCCATCATTGGAGCTTTTCTCATGGCATGGTACTAATGTGACAATTCAATAAATTGCAGATTCAAGAGCTATCGAGCAATGACGTTTTGCCCTGTGCGCAATCTCTATTGTTGTTCCATCAAAGCCAGTGGCTCTCGGGTGAGCGGAGCATTGTCATCGAGGTGCAATTCTACCGGAATATCCTCGTCACCCTTTGTCGCCAACTGCTGTCTCGAGAGGGCACTTTGATGCACACGCATACATCCGCTGAGGACGCGAACCACGCATGGTCCCAGTGGATACAAGCCGAAGCCAAACGAAGGATCATACACTTCACTTGGAGTAAGTCACCTTCGCTGAACCACCCTCGTGCTACGAAACTTACACACAAAAAGCGTCGGAGTGTCTCCAGGCGACATTCTTCATGCTTCCTCCTCTGCTCTCAATTGCTGAGCTACAAACTCCGGTGCCCACAGCTGATGCGTACTGGTCATCGAGTCAAGAGCAGTGGCACCTTCTCCCGCCACCGCAGCCTTCATTAACTATTTGTGCTCTACTTGCACGCGTTGGTCTCGGCGATGTCGTGCCGGCGAGTCTAGAGCAGCCGGCTAAGTCTACAATACTGCTCTCGGCCATCGTGCAGCAAGCTGCCGAGAGCGATCTGCTTCGAGCTATGGGGCTCGGCTCTGTCGGCAGTACTGCTAGTCAACCCGGTCTAGCTCTAGGAATGGGGACGATGCTCTCCCAGAAAGCCTTCGATGCTTTGTCCCAGGCAGGATGCTCTCAGATGTTGCGCGAAACGGACGCCGGCACCAACTCGAATGACTTTGCCTTGCTCTCCCGAGTCCTTTCCATTTGCTCAGTCACACCGTTGCGGCTACTCAACCCCTACGGCAAATGGCAGACGACAGATGCAGGTCACAGCAAAGCCCGGTCTGAACTGCTGAACATCATACCGCAGAATGTCAGCAGAGCAAGACACTGCTTGTACTACGCAGCGCAGGTTCTTCAACACTTTCGCACTATGAGAGTGGCAACAGTACTCGACATCCTTAGCGTCTTGATCTGCGTGCTCTACATGGTGGTGTACGCAGATATTTTTGAGCAACAAGAACCTAACTCCGCCGGAAGTGGGGCCAGCACCGGAACATCCAATACGGAGATCATCCGACTCGACCAAGTTGTTGACATAGATCTTTTAAACGGCTGGTTGGAGGTCAGAAATCATAAAAGACCTCACATTGCTGGGGTCGGTCTCCTGCACAGCGGCCGCTGCGTGCCTCGCTTGTATAAAGAAGCGTCGCGGATTATGGCAACCGGGTCCTCGGTCTCGAGGATGGCTAAGGAGATGTCGATCATTCTCGAGTCACAAGCTAAAGGTTATCCTCCAGACCTTATAGATCGCCGACAAGACATACAGAGAGCGGTGTGAAGCTGAGTTGAGTCACAACGAAAACCACGAGGGCACAAAATGAGGCAAGGCACGACGATGTAAACCACAACTTGATACCAAGCATATGTAAACGGTTCCTGCCATCTCTTTTACGATTTTAGTGGGCTGGAATCTGCTAGACTGAACTACGTGGCAGGGAGCGCAGATGTGTGGCCCTCGCCAGTAGAAGCTTCGCAGGCTATGTCGATGAAAAAGGGCACCTTTTGTCTCAGGTACCCAAAGAACCGATGAAGGTGCCAATTCCACTAATTGGTCGCCATAATATATATTCCTCGCAATGTTTCGGTAGAAGAATCATCCTTCGACCACGCTTCATAATCCAGTTTTTCGCATCTCGTCTGCGTCCTTAGATGCTGCTAAAGACATTGTATGGGCCAAGCTGACCGGAGTTGTCTTCGTGGTCTGTTGTGTGTATGGATTTTTGATGTTTTACCGTTGCTCAAAACTTTCACAGGGGATGGTGATCACTTGGCTGTAACAAATAAAAGCCATCTGTGAAGAGACCACGTAGCGGTCAGGGCCCGGCATTTGCAATATGGCAAGCCGATCTCCAATCTCTGGATTTAACCGCAACACATAACCGCTCTGCGTGTCGTAACTTTCCACAAATCCAATAGCTATCAGACCTGCGGTGGAGTTGTACGTGATCCCCCTTAACCGGTCGGTCCGGTCAAGCTTTAATTCTACGTCGTAGCGCTGGATGTCAGGTCGATGAGTCTCAGTTTCGGTTCGTCATTCAGCAGGGCTAAGTGAGTTGCGTTCGGTGAGCAGCTGCCAAGGGCAGCGCTAACATCTGGAAATTCTTCCGGAGCCTCACTCATTTGAAGCGTAAGGGAAGGAAAGTGCCACTACTGAAATCGCCACGTGTTCATCCGGCCGTCATTCGTGCCGATGTACGAGCCGCAAGGAGAAAAGGGCAACCATTTGGATGTCTGAATTGGCTCTTCATCCAATTCACTGTATGGGTATCCATCGATCTTCGACAGTGGTTGACTCTCTGAGTGCCTTGCATTCCGTATATAGCAAGCTCATTCGAAAGTCCAATCGCCAAGATCTCACTGTCCTTGCTCCAATCCAACGTAAGATCAGTGTGATCGTGTTCCAACTGCGCCTTAACGATAAGGGGTGGAACCCTTGAGGGAGCAGAAAGGGGTCCGCCATGTTTTCGCTATCCCAAACGCTCACGTTCCCTCGGCTAGAGTTATCGCAAATTTTGAACGATCAGGTGAGGATTCAGCGTTCCTGAGCGCGCGCATTAGAAGTGCAAGAATCGGCTTGCTGAATTTGAAGATTAAGGGCTAAAGATCAATATCGATGATTCGAACCAAATCGGAGTACTTTGTGCACATGAATTTGCCATCAGGGGAAAAGCAAATATCTTGATCAAGTTCAGGCTGACTTTTGTAGATAGATGCAGCGTAAATAAAGAGAGGAGTAGAAGTGTCATTAAGATGTTTGACGATACTTTCTCCTGGCCAGTCCCGTAAAATCCGGTAGGAATTTTGTATCTCTTCAAGCTGAGTCTTTATAAAGACTCTAATATCGTGATCGATAACGGAGCATGGTATTTCGTGAAGCGCCACGTCTTGATGCAAGACCTCATATACATCTTGCCGGAACCCAAACCGAATCGGAACCTCTGGCCGACTGGTGAGGAAAACTCGGACTCTCACTTCCGTAATGGCTGCTAATTTGGTAAACTTCTTGAGGAGCATCCGGCTTCTATCCTATTCAGGGGATTCAATGTTTCCGGTGTAACGTTCATCTAGCGCGTCGATGACGAAGACAAGCGTTAGGACTAAAAGTCCATCAAACTTCAGTTCTTTCGGCGGTCTCGAAATCAGTCCATCAAACTGTGTTTGGAGTTTTTCCCCAGCTATATCAGGCTTCTTTTGTACAGCCTCCATTTAGGTTTTCTTCGAATGAGTTGCCTAGCAACTGTAGTGATAAAAAGGTCGGCCCTGTTGCGTTCATCACTAGTCCTGTCAAAGAAAAAGCTTGCGGCATGGTGTGAGCACATGTAACCATATAGCATCTATTGCACCCAATAGTTTCGGCATATGTTTGGATTGTGGCTGGCATGTAATAAAGACTACCGTTCTATCAGCCGCAAGCTACAACTTGATCAGACCCTTTGTCGGCACTTTGACGTAAGCTCATCTTTTCACCCTGCACTGGTGTTGTGAGCGGAGCAAGGGCATGCTTGAGTCCACTTTCGAACTCATCGATGTCTCCGCCAAAAGAGAACCGGAAAGAATAATTACGCGGCAATAACATCATTTGCCCGGATGTATGACATAGGACACCAAATGAAAGTCGCACTTGCTACAACGGCCGTACTTGTGGACTGCGGCATATTTCGGTACCTTTGAGCCACACCCTTAAGCATTACACGATGAATAATATTCGTAAGGTATTTAATGATAAAGACTTGCGATCATTTCCTAGTCCTGGGTAGCGCTTCCTATCTACATCTAGCAATGAATCTGGTTATTGGAAAAAGCGACTGGAGATCCCATACCATCTATTTGAGAATTGAGCGAACATTGCTATTCACTAAATTGCTAGCGCTATTTGATAACGGAAGTTATCTCTTCCGTACTCGTGTTCTCTATGACGCAAACAAGAGAGTGAGTGATTTAAGAACGGCCCACAGCACTTCGGCAACTGCCTTCCTGGTGCATGTTTGAAACTTGACTATCTCGTATTCGGCGTGACATTTCAAAGTGATACGATGTTGTTAACCGGCGCAGCCAGCATCAACTTCAATGATGAATCCTACTTACGCAAGGCAATTTGAACCGAGTCGCACCAATCTGATGTAAATGAGAGTGTGTCCAACAGGTACAAGCACAAACGCAACCCTCTGTTGAACATCAAAACAATTTCTCGAACATCTCTGCCTACTGCCTGTTTCCGTTGACCGGTTGACGGCACGGAGGCTTTTGGGACTCCTAGTTCCAGCCACTAACAAAATTGACGGACGGACGCTAGACTTTCTATTTCGGATTTCTTGATATGGAGGATTGTGGAGCACACGTAAGTGGATGGCGTGGGGAATGTCCCGGACGAGGAGAGAGCCACGCAGAATAAGAGCGACGACCGAGGCGTGAGACTTAGGAATTTCAGTCTTTGTCAACAAATCAAACGCGCGATGATGGGGTAATGGAGGCGGGCGCGCGGCCTGGTCGCTTGTCATCGTATCGAGTCTGGAAAGGGAACGGCGGCGCGGCAGATTAGGAGATTCCAGCACGTCTGCGGCTTACGGCAGCTTCAACGAATGCACCTATGATTGGGGGCGCCAGGCTAAATGTCTCACCATGGGGGTACCACTGACGTGCGCACCGCATCACGAAGAGTCATTAGAGCTGCTTGCAGTTAACCACGTTCCAAGCCACACCCGTTGATCTAAACCCCCAACGGAGAATTTCTGGCACGGCGTTTTGTGATATTCCTTTGTGTTTACCCCCTATGGCTGTTATTCCCCCATGCCTAAAGTAGGTACAATGTCGCCATCATACATGTTCAAAAGGGTCCCCTCCCTTGCACTCGGATGTTTCTCCCTTCCACCCATGTCCCTTGATAGTGATAGCGCTACCAGCACCGACGCAAGCAACTGATTCAGAGGCCAGAGAAAAACAGAAACAGAAGGGAGATAGAGAGAGGAGAGTTTAAAGATGTCGAAACCCCAGGACCGCCACCATGATCATGCCAACGGGCAGCACCACGAAATCCCTCAAACACATCTCAGCGCTATGGGAGGCCACCTCGTTGCCGCCTCGGGCGAGTTCGTCGGCACTTTTTTCTTCCTGTACTTTGCGTACGCCGGCAACATCATGGTGATCAAGCAGGGGGCTTCCTCGGCCGGCGATGGCACGCTGAGCAGCGATGGCGTAGTCTTCATCGCTCTATCGTACGGTCTCTCTCTGCTGGTCAATGTTTGGACTTTTTACCGCATCAGCGGAGGCCTCTTCAATCCTGCGGTAAGTGCATATATTTTCACGGGCACACAACCATATCCTGCCACACTAGTTGAGCCGCATGCTGATGGACGAGACTAGGTCACTCTCGGCCTTTCTCTCGGCGGTCAATTGCCGTGGATGCGGTCCGCTTTCCTCGTGCCGGCTCAGATGCTGGCCGCGATGTGCGCCGGCGGACTGGTTGAAGCCATGTTTCCGGGCCAAGTTTCGCAGGCAAACTCGCTGCTTGGCATTGGGACATCTGTTGCCCAGGGACTCTTCCTTGAGATGTTCTTTACCGCACAGCTCGTCATCGTTGTTTTCATGTTGGCCGTGGAGAAGTCTCGCGATACCTTCCTCGCACCAATCGGTGTCGGGCTGGCTTTATTCATGATTCTCATTCCAGGTAAGTAGACTTTCTACTTCAATTTCACCAGACGAGTTTTTGATGATCGAATAGGTGTCTGGGTCACTGGTGGCTCCCTCAACCCCGCCCGCAGTTTTGGGTGCGCCGTTGCAGGCAGGTCGTTCCCAAACTATCACTGGATCTACTGGCTTGGGCCATGCATGGGAGCCGCTCTTGCAGCTGCGTACTACCGATTTGTAAAATGGGCTCACTATGAAGAGGCCAACCCTGGCCAGGATCTACCAGCAGACCCGAAAGATTTAGCTGCGGCTAACTCGGGAAACCACGGGCTATCTCACAGCTTAGTACCCCATCGTCATGAAGTCTGATCTAATTATCTACATGTATAAACGTTGATTATGTGTTTCCAGCATGGCATATTCTTCTTATCTGGCGTTTGAAAAATTATAATTCATTAATGGGCATAAGGGACGGAAAACCTTTACGGGGCTGGTATATGGTTGATAAATGGTCATCCTGAAAAGAAGATGAGATCAAGAGTGTGAATATTCCTGGAGTAAAAGTCATAGCGGCTTTGCCAAACTGATTTACAACTTTGATCGAAGACTTTGTTTCGACAGCACCTCCGCAACATCGTGCGCACCACCACCCTTGCTGAACATTTCCCTCAAATCCTTGACCAATATCTCAGGCCTCTCATGAGCAGCGAAATGCCCACCATCACCGTGCGTGACAGCAAACACAACGGGACCCAGAGTCTTGGCATGGCTCATCGGCGGAACAATTAGGTCCATGGGGAAGATGGATAACCCAAGCTTCACCCGCGGAACCCACGTAATGTGCTCCGTGTGCGGCTTAGGGTGCGCAACCTCGTAGTAAATCCGCGCGCTGGCCTCGGGCCCAGCCGTCGAGAACTGGTAGATGGAAATCCAAGTCAGAAGCTCGTCGTCGGTCCATGGATATGAATCAGTCCAGTCATGCAGCTTCTCAAGAATCCAGGATAGTAGCGCCACGGGCGAGTCGGCCCACGCAAGGCCCAAGGTCGCCGGCTTGGTGCTCTGCTCAAGGTTATATCCGCGACCCTCTCTCTGGAACCACTGGCTTCGCTCAATGCCTTTCTTCTCCTTCTCAGAGTAAGGGAAGAGATTTTTGATGTACTGTAGCGGGTTCTTGAAGAAGGACGGTGGGCTCGCGGAGACCATGTTGATGTGGGATGCGAGGACGTGGTCTGGGTAGAGGAGGCCCATGAACCGGGTGATTCCAAAACCCCAATCGCCTCCTTGAGTGACTACATGATTCTTAGCTCGTGGTCCGATAGCTGTTCAAGCATGCACACTTACCATACTGCTCGTAACCGAGCTTCAGCATCACCTTGTGCATGACCTCGGCGTACTGAGGTAGGCGGAAGCCTGGTTTGTCCGGACCTTCCGAGAACCCAAAGTTAGGAAGAGACGGTGCCACAACATCGAAAGAAAGACCATTCTTCTCCGTCGTCAACAGCGGGAGAATCTTGAGGACCTCAAGGAAGCTACCAGGCCCTGATCTCAAGTCAGTCATGGGCGACATACGTGTGTAGAGTGGGCGAGGTGAAACATACAGCCGTGAGAGAACAGCAGCGGCACAGCTCCAGGTTGCTTGCTCTTCTGGTGGATGAAGTGAATCTCGAGGTCGCCGAAGCCATCCACTGAAATGGTTGTCGTGAATTGTGGCAACTCATTCAGCTTGGCCTCTGCAGCGCGCCAATCGAAGCCGTTGCGCCAGCGCTCGGCCAACCTCTTCACTTCTGAGACCGGGGCGCCATAGTCCCAGCTTTCGGTGAGTGCAGACTCTGGTGGGAACTTTGCGAGATCGAGCTTGGCGTGGAGCTCCTCGATCTTTGATTGTGGAACCTCGATCTTGTACGGCTTGATTCCGGATGCCATGATGTGGTTTTGTGTTTTGACCCTGTGAAGCTTCTACTCGGAATTGCGGCGTGAATTATTGCCAACTGTAGATGGTGTCTGGAGATTTGCCTTCTGCAATTGCTTCGTTGGCTGCTTCGATGAGGCTGGACAGGCTGGTTCATTGACGATGTTTTATCCCGATGGTCAACAAACACGCCCTTATTTGGACGATTCGGATGTGCATATGGCGTCACAATTGGGTGGTCGTGACTTGCTACAGTCTTACTAATCCGCGTTCGCTGTTTCGGTGCCCCTAAGATATGTATGGTTGTCTGGTTGCATCGGGAGTGAGCGTGAGGGGTCTCCGAGGTCCAGCACGGTTGTTTCTACAGCGCTAAAAGCACCAAGGTCCTAAACTCACTTACTGATGGTCTCTGAGGGTCTGACATCATGGATGAGCCTGGTGGGCCTGAAGTGAGATCGTCGCGTCGCAAAGGCGCGATAATGACAATCAACATGAAGGGCGTGCTGATAAATGAAAGCTTTCTTACAAATGAAGCCTGTTGGCAATTTTTCAGGCCAGTCCAGGACATTCATGCGCTGAGTTCGATGCAGGAGTGAAGGCATGTGCTCGGATTTACTCACTCACTGAGTGCTCATTCACAGACGCTCACCTCAACCATACTCTCCATGAAAAACATTTCGTTTGCATGAGCGAGGTGACATCTCTCTGTCAAAAAGATGATTCCAATGGCTTTCTGTCAATTACTCCTTCTCAAGACCTCTCATACAACTTCACTTTCTGCTAGCTCTCAGATGGTCGTAGCTTACAACGGCTTCAAGCAGGGCTTGAGTGCCATTCGCACTGCAGCAAAGTTAGCTCACACTTCTCACGACACCAAGGGCGCATCCACTGACCAATCTTCCGGACTGCAATATTCCTCGGGGTGATGGCTCACACCGTCCTTGCAAGGGACGAAAATCATTGTCGTCGGGCACCGCTTGCTCGTGTAAACGCTGTCATGCCCCGCGCCGCTGGTCAACGGCAGCCAGCCGTCCGGCCCAAAAAGACCAATCGCTGCATTCTCCACGGCTTGGATGCACTCCTTGTCAAACTTGACCGCGGGCGAATCGGTATCGAGCGTCCACTGCACCTCGACCCCGCGGCCATCCTCCCCAGCGATCTTCTCAAACGACTCGATGCAACGCCTCTGCACCTCTTCGACAACTGCGTTTTCGGGGTGGCGAATATCAAGGGTGAAGGTAACCTCCGAGACGATGGTGTTGGTCGACGAGCTGGGTGGGATCTTGAGAACACCTGTCGACGCCAGCGCCCCGAGCTCCTTTGCGATGGCGTTGGAGGAAGCAATCATCTTGGACGCCGCGAGCAACGGGTCTCTGCGGGACTTCAACGGCGTGGTGCCCGTGTGTGCGTCGCGGCCCGTGATGGTGAAGGTGAACCAGCGATACGCCTGCGCGCCCTGCACGACGCCGATCTTCCTGCCGTTCTCCTCGAGGATGGGGCCCTGCTCGATGTGCAACTCAAAGTGCGCGCCCAGAGGGTAACCAGTTGATGCGTCGCTTGAACAGGCGAGCGGACCGATGTAGCCGTGTCGCTCCAGCTCAGACTTGACGGTCACAGAAGGGTCGAAGATATCGCCCAAGTCCCAGGCCTTTTCCCGAGGGATATCACCTGCCCAGACGCCGGAGGACATCATTGATCTCGGGAAACGGGCGCCTTCTTCGCTGGTTTTCGTCAGGCATTATGCGGCTTTTTCCGAGGTGATGGTTACACTTACTTGGTCCAATTGACGATGCCAACATCGAATTGCGTCTTGAAGTTGTTGTCTTTTAGTGTTCTCATCACCTCTACGGCGGCTAGAACGCCCAGAATGCCGTCGTATCTGCCCCCGCGGGGTTGGGTATCAAGATGGCTCCCCATGGCTGTCATCGGAGCGGAAGATTTGAGCGCTCCTTGACGTTTCGCAAACATGTTTCCCATCTCATCGATTGCAAGTTCACAGTCAAGGCTTGCCACCTCATCGGCGAACCATTTTCTCACGCGAGCATCGTCGTCGGACAGCGCCAGTCTGGCCATGCCTGTCTCTGTTGCACCCCTGCCGTCATGATGGTAAGCGTTAAGACCGACTTGATTGTTGAAAGGAGTTGGAATTAAGAAAACTCACTTTCCATATCGATGCGCTGCACCCCATTGGCATGTATGATGAATTGACTCTTGAAGGCGGTCGGTGTTGATCTTGAGTCCAGATAAGGAACCCCGCGCGGTTGAGAGTGACCTCACCCGGCGGGGAATGGGCATGATTACTGGCCTCAGGCGGGCAATCATGGTGAGAATGACTGCTGTTACGAGATTCAAGACAAGAGTAACGAGATAACTTGTTCGAGAGAGCCAATGGGTCTCAGTGAATTGCAAATGGCAGACGCAATTGGGTTGAAGTAGGAGAGTGAAGAGCGATAGGCAAAGGCGTTGGCCCCGGACCTTGTCTCCGGCAAATGCGCCCGAAACCGGGGGTACCGCACCGACGCAGCGTCAGCTATGGATGGAAACAATCAGCAGCAATGGTTGTCTAGTCGGTTAGCCGTCATTTACATCCATCGCTTGGCATATTTCTACGCCTTGAACGCCCTTCACGACAGTATATATGGATCTAGGATAAAGAAACTGGACGATCTGTGTCATTTTGTGTCAAACTCTACGCAACATGTCATGGGCTAGCTACCGCCCTATTGTGACACACCGACAGCATCCAGCCTGCGCGTCTCCACCAGCCCCATTTCTACCCAGAACGACAGAAGAACGAGCTTTTTAGATACTCATCAATCAGTCACGCCTCCGACCTAGCGACGATTCCTGTGCTCGATTTCTTCAAATCTGAGTTGCGATCGGTCGGCCGGGTATCGCAGTTGTCGATGAACGGACCAGCACCCCAGTCTGAGAGACGAAAGCCGTTGCGCCAGTGTACATCGTCGGCCCCGGGATCTTGTACGTTCCAGTGGGCGATTGGGAGATGTCATAGATCAACCCATCCTCCGCCGCTTGATACAAATCCACGGCCGACGTCCCAGCGGGTTCGTCGCTCCCGCCGCCAGTAACTTCAATGTTGATACACTGGGGATAGTGCTGCGCGCCCTGCCCTGGATACCTAGCAAAATGGAGTGCAATGATCTCATGTCGAAGCACATAGTAACCAGGTTGGATCTTCGGCGGAATTTGCACCGCCCAGGTCGCATTATTGCTGATAAGGATGTCGCTCGCCCAGATTCCCCACGCCGTCGCAAAACTCGTGGCATTGGCATTCGGATCAACCAGTCCGACCTTGTCGATCGCAAAAAAGCTCAACTTCATCTTGTCGATGGACTCGCAGGACCCTCTGTCAATGCCGCAGAAAGCAAGGTACGTGATGACTGGGCCGTGATGTGACTCGGGCCAACCTTGCCATTGAAAGTCAATGGTGTCACCAGCAGCAATGGGTCCATGGCCCTGAGCGTTGGTCGCATTGATATGACAAACGATGTCAGATTTACCGTAGCTCTCGGTGCTGATCCAACCGTCATTCTTAATTGTCGTGCTCCATGCCGCGAGGATGTCGGGGTTCGAGGATCGTGTGTTGAAGCCTTGGTAGGATGCACCGTCGATTACGAAATTTGTCACTCGGCTGTGAGCGGATGCTAGAGAAACTAAGACAAAAAGGATCGCTGGGGAGGGAAACATGATCATGCCTTTTTCTTTTCGAGTGGGCTGGGTCTGGGTCGGCGGTGAGTCCATTATCTAGCCCACCTCACGAGACGGTTATTAATACCTGGAGGTGCAAGTGCAACTCGAATTGATCATATAAGCAAAGTAAGGCACCGGAGACATCAGCCTGGACCGCGAAGGAAAGATTCTCGGGACACATCACTGAGCTCCGCAAAGGCTAGGAAGCAGCAATGGTTCCGACCATGTCGAGATCACGTTGCTGCAACGATGAGACGCGATAGTAGACAAAGGTGCAGCGCCAGAAGCTCGAACGGTGCAGCATCCAGCCGGGATATTGCACCATATTAATGAATCTGGTTGATCGCCAAGCTTTCGAGGTTCAACTTAGCGGCGGCTGTCCGGGTGAAGTCTGATCGTGCAAGCTAAACAAAAGTACTCTGGTTTCTAAATAAGAAAATAAAGTGATTTAGTCTGAACCGTGCCCCTTGAATTTCGGAGGATCATGAGAACACGTCCCTTTCGAGATGTCTCCAAGCGCGGGTGGGAGGGTGATCGACGTCCGGCTGGTGTACACCACACACTGCATTTAACCTTCCGGGTGTGACCCCAATCATCCCAAAGGATCTGCAAAAATGCTTTCTGCCGTACCGTACTTCCTTTTTGATGAGAATGTTGAAAATGGCAGAAAAAAGGTGACACCCAACAGACGGGGACAGCAAAGATGATGGAATTTGCAAAAATAGATGGACGATCTGGGAATCGAACCCAGGACCTACCGCATGCTAAGCGGTCATTATACCACTAAACCAATCGCCCAGTGGATCTTGTGAAATCACGTGCTTAATGTGGTCAAGTACCATGACTGGCGTGTCTCTTACTTTCTGGAGGGACACTCCACACAACAAACCTGTTTCCGTCTGTTGTTATTATTTTAAGAGGGTTGTTACTTCACCTCTGTTTGTTAGTCGCTCTTCTCATGTATGCTTGACCTAGCCCAAGCTTGTGGCAATGGCTCAGGACCCACGGAGCTCCCTGAAGCACCTACCGTGATCGTCGCTGTAACAAAGCATTACCGTAAGCTGAGACGGACGAGGAGCGTAACTGTTCTGCTACGTTGCATCGATTAAGATGCAGAGCTTGGATGCGGCCAGATTTACTCTGTTGTTAGTATTGGATCAAGTAGGCATGGTCGACGTAAATTGCACTAGCGTTGTGCAAGGCAGTGCAGATTTCATAACTGTTGAGTCCATTGAATGACCCTACACAAATGATGTTATTCCCATCTTCAGAGCACACCATCAGACATGAAAAGCACGGCTGCGTCGCGTGACCAGATTCCTCTTTGAGATTTGCTGTCACCCCGGAACTGTGGCGTCGAGCTGAAATTCTATGCTCAGCGCTACGCGTGTAGGTAGCACAGCTGACAGCGAAACGCCTCTGCAATGTGGAGAAGAACATTTGTTTCTGCTTTGCGGCGATGTTTGGGATTTGCTGTTCAACTAAGCCCGGGTACTCGGAACTGAACGACTCCTGCCAACTCCTTTGATCCAGTAGAGGTTTTCATTCCAATTTTCGATGTCGAATGTTTAAAAGGATTCCACAATTCGAGCCAAGATGCCCAACTTGCAGCTCTGAGGTTGCTACGATTCCGAGATCCGCTTCACGATGTGTCCACAGTGAGGGCTTCAGCCCCCAACCACACGCAACATAAACGCCGCAACCGCGCGACAAACCCAGCGAGAAGCAGTTCTCAGTCATCAATGGTCTATTAGTCTAGTTGGTTAGGACGTCGGATTCTGATCCAAAAATCAGTTCCTTCCGTAAGCCCAGGTTCGAATCCTGGATGGACCTTTCTTTTATCTCTGGTGACAATGTATTGTGTCGAGCGAACTTTTTGGGTTCCATAAATCTCGTGGCATAAACTGGGCATCGAGATTTGAACAATACGATTATTCATGGTCCGAGCCCAGGACAGGGGTAAAACACGGGGAACTGCGCTTGTGGCCTTCGTTTTGAGCCATTCGGGCCGTGGCGTGAGATAGTTCGCGCCAGTTGGAATCGTAGCGCGCTCGAAGTTTGTCTGGGGGAAAAGCAGGTCCCTCCCCTGCTCGGCCTACACCGTCTTGCCGGGGAACGGAACATTGCGCTGAGCTTCTTCTTTGTGCGATGGCTTGACCTCGAGAGCCTCCGAAAGGCCCGAATGGGCAGCTTTACGAAGGGCTCCATAGAGCTGAGATACGCCCAAGTGTCTAGCTCAGCCCTAGATGTGGTTGGGGAAGTTGCGGATTGCGGCCCGTATCATTGATCCATGTCAAAGATGGTAAATATGCTATGACCTGTGGTGAACATCAAGCCACGGAAGTCAGTGGCATGGTAGTATAAGGAGTCTGGAGTGCTCAGGTGGCAGATTAATCTCGGTGATACAAGTCTTGGCCAGATCATCTCGACAGTGCTCCCTCACCCAATCTTTAATGGCACTTTTCTGTTCCTTGCTACTTTTGCCATGAATCTTCGACAAGACTTCAACGAGGATACTGAACAAGCCCTAGGACCAGCTCTCTTCTCTTTCAACTCTTTGACGACCTTGTGCGAAGATGAAACCATAAAGAAACATGACAGCGATGCCAAAGCCACGCCCTCAACATCGGAATCTAGACTACACGAAAGCAGTGACGGAAGCATCTCTACATACTCACCTGTAAGCCTCTGTGGATCGATACACATTAGCTGCATTGGATTGACGATAATACGCTGTTGTAGGTGACTTGGGATGGGCCGGAAGACTCAGAAAATCCCAAGAACTGGAACCGAAGACAGAAATGGACAGTCAGTATCACTCTGGCAAACCCCAAGATATTTAGCACAAGCTCACAGAAGTCGTAGACATCTTTGATCATATCATCGTTCGCGTTCCTATCTCCCCTGTCCTCATCGATAGCCGCCCCAGCTCTAGGACCGATCAGCCACGACCTGCACATCACCAATGAGGTAGAGCGGCAATTAGTGCTCTCAATATTTCTCCTCACATACGCACTAGGACCTTTCGTATTGTCTCCTTGCTCGGAGATATGGGGTCGAACCCCTATTGTACGAGTTGGGAATTTGATCTTCATTGTCTCGACTGCCCTTTGCGGGTTTGCAGCATCAAAGGAGCAGATCCTGGCATTTCGCTTCCTTGCTGGAATAGGCGGCAGTGCGACTATAGGTGTATGTTTTTCTGGTTCTGAAAGGTTGTGGGAAATGCTGACACCTTCGTCAGATGGGCAGTGGCGTACTAGCTGACTGCTGGAAGCCAGAGGAGAGAGGGAAGGGAATTGCATTCATGCAATTCGCCCCCGTTTTAGGACTCGCAGTCGGCCCTATTGGTACGTTGATCACCCAGATACCACTGAAGTACATTAAGTGCAAATCTAATGATCTCTGAACATGCAGCGGGTGGGTATATCTCTCAATACGCTACCTGGCGATGGACCTTTTGGTCCGTGGTAATCTTGAACTTCACGGTGCAAGTCATCGCCTCTATCTTTCTCAGAGAGACATATGCCCCACGACTTTTGCACCTGAAGGCCAAGCGACTGCGTAAGCTCTACAATGATTCGTCCATTAAAACGGAGTGGGAAAAGCAGGAGCGCACACTCGCTGTCATCCTCGGGACCAGCCTATCTCGCCCATGGATCATGCTCGCTACTCAGCCCATTATACAAAGCCTCGCGCTCTATCAGGCGTTCAATTTTGGACTACTATATCTCATCATATCTAGCTTTCCGAAACTGTGGGAGCATTACTATGGCATGCACAAAGGGCAAGCGAGCCTGAACTACATCTCTATTGCCGTCGGAGCATTGATCGGTGTTTTGATCTCCGCCCCAACAATGGACATGATTTATCAAAGACTCAAACGACGTCGAGGTATTGAGAAGGATGGGAAGGGAGTCCCGGAGTTTCGCATTCCATTAATGGTCCCCGCTTCTCTTCTTACGCCCTGTGGGATGATGCTTTTCGCCTGGACTGCGCAAAACAAGATGCACTTCATGCTTCCCAACGTAAGAAATACTACCTGATCCCCAACACTATTTGGTCTGTCGTACTAAGACTGCCCATCTGTAGGTGGGCATAGCCATCACTATCGGCAGCAGCATGGTATCATACCAATGCATATCGGCTTACATCGCCGATTGCTATGCTCTTCACACTGCTTCGGCCTCGGCGGCTTGTTGCTTTATGAGATCCATGTTTGCATTCGCATTCCCACTGTTTGTCCCGGCGTTGTTCAGGAATCTTGGCTATGGCCTAGGTGGGAGTTTGCTAGCCATCATTGCAGTGGTGATTGGTGTGCCAGCGCCTATGTTGCTCTGGAGATATGGAGCAAAGCTACGGACTCTCAGTAAATTTGGTGTTGCTGAATAGAACATGATTTCTTCATTCTCAAGATTTATCCCTTCTCCGTCATGCCTCATCCGGCTGATAATCAGATGCCCAAGCACATCAAAGATTCGCATGTCTGGCTGTCTAGCACGGGGCCTTCAACCGCATTGCCTGAAATACAACTCCAAATGCATGCAACGCAGAAATATGACGAGAGAACTTTCATAATTGCCGATCAAACAATTTTCTACCGCCGATGATTCCCGCCATTCATTCCACTGAAATCGATGCTACGTGTATCTCGTAATTGTAGTTGATTCAGTGTGAATATTAGCAGTGGTTTCTGGGTTTCTCACAACCCAATCAGCAGGTGGCTCCGTCATATGCCTGCCCTGGCCATCATAGTCAGATGCATGAGATTTCAGGATTCTATTCTTCGTTTCCTTCTCCACAGCGTGCTTCCAATCCTTTCCCAGCTTTTGATAGTACACAGCCCAGAGACGAGGCAGGTATTGGACATCCTGGATGCAGTAGCGAAGAATATCCGGAGATAAAGGTCGCTGGTTGAAGACAGCATAACTTCCGCCCGACTGTGGGTTGAACAGATTGTGTCCCAACACTTTGACAGCTCTCCAGGCGAAGATTTCTTCGGGCGTCAATGGGGCATTCCTCTCTATGCATTTTGCTAATCCGCTGAGGAATCCTGCCTTGTTGTAACGTGAGGCGAACTCCATAAGCTGAAGATCTTGTATCCCGTCCAGATCGATCCTGAAGTGGTGGAACAGAGCATCTGAGTCGTTTCTAACATCGAAGAAGACCTTCTTTACGTTGGGGTCCTCCAAGAACCCCTTGATTGTTTTGCCTGATCTCTCGCCCGGAGTCAAGAAAGCTTTATCACCGAGAGCATGGATATCGAGGAGGTATGTATGTTGTTTCGGAGCCACATATAGCTGGAGGATGGATATGATGCCATGCCTACTCAGGTTGTCGCCTTCGAGATCAACATAATGCGATGGGACCGCGTCATTGGGCAGTCCGCTGAGATAGTCGACCAAGGTAGAAATACCCTCTGGCGTATTGACGAGATCGTATGCGAGGGGTATCATTGAATTGCTATCATAAGCCGATGCAGAGCCGAGACTCGAGCCGACTGGCTTAATCTCATTCGTGATTGATGCTGCCGTCATATGGTGATGCTGCTTTTCCATTCGGGCAGCCGGAATTGGATTGTGAAGTTGGTCTGGGAAGCTGTAGTCGAGTAAAGTTTTGATGTGACTTTGCGCCTCGTCTGGCTTTCTTATGGGCGTCCTGAAATGGTCGACGTCACTACCACAACAATTTCGAATTTTCCAAATGCGTGAAGATGGCACCTACTGGGCGCAAACACTAAAGTGGTCTAGTTCTCAACGACCGGTGCGCGCGGACCCGTCCCTATTCCCCGTTGATACGTGTCTTAGTTCCAACGAACTTGCTTGGAGCTTGGCCCCGATAGAAACTCCTCGTCACCTCTCTCGATTCTTTGTCAGTTCAACGGCGTGGCTTCAGATTGTGATTCATTTCAAATCAGTCAGGGGTTAGCAGGAAGTATGAGATTAGGGTGTCTTCTGTGAATCAACCATGAAAATCAGGACACTCTGCCTCATTTATGTCTCTGTGGCAACTTTGAACCCTAATGGAAGAATTTACCATTGATGCTATTTGTCGTCTACTCGGAAAGCACATCGCGAATCCGGATCCAGAAGGAGTGATGTGAAGTCTGGATGCATTCCGTCACTCATCACCAATCATCGGGTGTTGAAAAATCGCTACCCCGCTTAGAGTATGCATGTCAGACAGTTGCCTACAGCCCGATTTAGAATTGCCGAAGATTGCATGCTCAAACATCTATATATGGCTTGTTGATCCTCCATCCATCAAATGGAGGTTGGGTTTCTGCTCCAATCGCATCCTACTAGCATGATGTCGACCACTGAGGAAGCCGCGGCCGTGGCTGATAACCGATCAGCTTTTACTCTTCATATTTTCCCGTTTTCTTTGTACTCCATCATGACTAGACTCACGTGTGCATTTGGGCACAGAGGTTCGGGGAAGCTTAAGTTGGACATGCAACTCGCGCTGGTCAATCTACACCGAAATGAGAATCTCTCTGCAGACTATCTTTTGACAGTCAATCCGAAGGGCCAAGTGAGAAACCCATTGCTTTCTCAGCCTGATTAGCTGTAGTCTTTCTTTGCACCACCAGCAGAAGCAAATGTTCTGACAATAACAACTCTTATGAGGTTCCAACTCTGACAGGGGAAAGTCTCGACAGACCATTGACAAGTTCTCTGGAAATCTCCTACTGGCTGTGCCAACGGTATCCCCATCTCTTGCCGCGAGAACACGAAGCGCAAATCAGATTACGTCTGGCCAAGATGCACGACATCCAAGCCCTTTCACTCTCTGTACCTGATAAGAAAGCCCGCGAATACGGAGTTCCCAATATTGCTGCCGAGCAACTGAGCACAGTTGGTAAAATTCCCGAGGACTACCGGAGTGCATTGCAATTCAAAGCCGAGTTGTAAGTTCGCGCAATCAATCTGCAGCACTTGCATATGTGATCAGAAAGCTAACGGACAGTGCAGCCACAAGAAACACATGGAAAGTGCGCTAGAAGCCGATCAAGTAGTCTTAGCAGAGTCCAAAGTATTGGAGGTCTTTTGTGAGATTAGCGACACTTATCACGAGGGAGACGTATGGCTTTTCGGCCAAGCTGTTGGCCCGACTATCCTAGATGCTCACTTGGTCCCGCTAATTACCCGTCTTGAAGATTGCGGGAGGCAAGATCTGGTACCCGGGATCTTGGCGGCGTACGCAGGTCGAGTTAGATCGACGGATGCATGGAGAGAAGCGACGCATGGAAGACCAACTATGTGGGATATTTCTATGGGCCATGTAGCTGACATGGAGCTATAGAGATTTCGTTACCAGATTTCATAGTCTTCATTTAGTCGGATCGTGATGCCACCTCTCACTTCCGAAAGACTGTTACACAACCGTTCACATTTCCGCTCAATTATCACGACAAAGGTAACTAGTGCCCCTCCGACGAGACCAAGATCCAAACCCCGATGCCTGTATCCACTCAACAAGTCAGGAACAAATCTGCGTGTTCCCACCAAATGATCCAATCAATTAGCACTATGACCTTCCCGATGAGCTAGAGCAAGCTGCGGCTACACCCGTCATCAATGCTTCGACGATGAACCGTCACACCAAGACAATTTTCTTTTGAATCGTTGCCTAAACGTTTGCAGCCTGTTTGTGAAATCGGTTAGGCCCAAACTGGGTTAGACAATCAGCTACACCGCGTCCTAGGCGGGGCTTTCAATCCTACCCCATGCTGACGGCAGGGATTCTTTGGGAATCTCACGCTCACATTGGTGGGTTCGGTTTCGCCCTGGCGTATCCCACAATTTGTCTTCCGAGGTTGGTGGGCACAGATATTATCTCGGGCTGTCTCCGCTCGCATTCCTGCACCTCGCCCTCGGACTCCCAAAGTTCTTTCTCATCAGGCTGCCCGCTCACCGAGGGCGTCCAACGGTCATTTGCCCCTGACCGGCACGCGCACCACGTCAGTGGCTGGTTCGGACTTGAGACCAACAGACTGACAACAAGGCTGGCTCGAGCCTTTACGGATATTCGTACCGGTTGTCTTGTGTTTCTAGCGGAACTATGGCTCGGAAAGGTAGCCGAAAGGTTAGGACGGGATGTTTAACCTGCAAGTAAGTTCCATCTATTGCCGTCCGATTGGGTTGCGGGAGACGAGCCCGAGAGTAAGGTTTTCAAGATGAGTTGGCGCGTCGTCTAACGCTCGCTAGAGTACGTAAAATCAAGTGCGATGAGAGCAGACCATCCTGCAAGCGTTGTACCGCGACTGGCCGCAAATGCGATGGCTACCCACACGTCGCCGACTTGACAGATGTCTCATCCAGCTCCCCGGGTTCGGGTCCGTCTGTGGTCCTGACGGTCCAGCCAAGTCACGCCTCTCCGGGAGTCAGTTCTCCAAGCGACAACCGCGCTCTGCAATACTTTGCTGAAGCCGTGGGGCCGCTCCTCTCAGGGGCCGTGGATCCTTACTTCTGGACGCACATAGTCATGCAGTTCAGCACATTTGAGCCGGCGGTAACGCACTCCATCCTAGCCATCAGCGACCTCTATGAGCAGTTCCACACCGGGACTGACGAGATCGTTGCCCCGCGGGACTACAGCTTTGCTGTGCGCCACTACAATGCGGCCATGAGAGAGCTGATTGGCATGAAGACGCAGGACAAGCACCCCACGGTCCTGCTTGTCTGCCTCCTGTTCATCTGCATCGAATTTCTGCAGTCTGGGCGCGAAGCCGCTATTAAGCACTGCAAGCATGGGGTCGCGCTCCTTCGAAATACCCACAGCGAGTTCCCCTGGACCAAGGAGCATCTTCTCCCGCTTTTCCGACGCCTCACAGAGTACTCATTCTTCTTCAGCGGCGAAAAGGCCGACTTCCCGGACCTGAGCGGACTGGAACATCCTATGCCCCCAAGCTTTTCCTCATTCCAAGACGCCCAGTTGATGATTGACGATCTCTACTGCCAAACTCTCCAGCTCATGAAGCAAGGATATCCTTTTCGTTCCCTGTCGCCAACGGGAAATGGCGTTCCCCCGAAATTACTAGCGCGGCAAGAATACGTCAATAGTATGCTCGACCGGTGGAGCATTCTCTTCGCCCAGCTGAACAACCAAAGCAAATACACGTCCTCGCCCACAACTAAGGCTTTCGAGGAAAAACCAGATTACGTACCGAACATGCTGCGCGGTTTCCTCTCCACTCGATACGAGTGCTGCCGTATTTGGCTGAATATGGCGTTTACTAACAATTTGACGGGTTACGACAAGTACGTGCCAAATTACAGCCAACTAGCAAAAAAACTCGCCGAAATGGTCGTTCAAATATCAGAACACTCGAAGATGGAAGGCGTCCATGCCAAAACGTCCAAGTTCATGTTCGAAACGGGGTACACGCCAATGTTGTTCTTTTTTACGACGACGTGTCGTCATCTGGAGACGCGGCTGGAATTACTCCGGCTGATGCCCATCCTCGGGCTCCCGCGAGAGAATCTGTGGGAGATGGCGACGCTAGTTGCCGTGGCACGGAGGGTCATTGAGCTCGAACACGGCATTTCGCTGGACCCTGCCGGGCGACCTACGGTCCTGGTCTCACCCTCCGCGCCTCTGCCGCCAAACGAAAAGAGGGTGGCGGATATCTGGACGGAGCCCAAGACTGAAGAAAGAAATATGAACGGGCACGTTGTGCGTGGAAGAGTGGTTGGGTTCTTCAGACGTGATAAGCCTGACGGTGGCACATCTCTTCACACAGAGTTCGTGGAAGTAAGGAATGTCAAGGAGGAGTTGGGCGAGGGAATTGCGACTGTAGTGGTTCCATAGTATATACTTTGTATGAGGGGCCCAAAAGGGATGATCATCAGCTAATACCAAGTCTTCTTGGGGTGACAGGGATCCCGGATTCCCGGCTGTCGGTGTACTTCTTTCTTATCGATCCAGTCAAAATACCAAGTTCAGCAGATGTCTGGTCAATTAATCGCGACGTTTCCGAAATGAACTCTCTAGGAATTTGACAGGGTTGAATATTGCAGTGATAGTGTGTTTGCTCTAAGATTTGTTCAGTTCTTCTATAGTTTGGACGTCGCTCATCTGGTTATTCCACACTTTTGTTGAAAGCGATTTTGTCCGCTTGCGCTCTCGAAACCTACTTGCACACATTCTCCCTCCATGGCTTCGGATTCTGTCTCAACAGAAGACACCACGGAGGCCATTAGCCTGAAAGATAACAGTCACCTTATTCTCACTCTTACTACATTCCAGTCTTTTTGTTAATATTAGCATCGGCCTCATCTCCGCGCGTCATACGCTCCGTGGTAATGACGGTTCCAACTGCTAGTTGCCAAGGTGAAAGAACACATGACCACTCCCACTTAGCTGTCTAACGTACATGCCCCGAGAGGTTCAAGGAAGTTCTCACGCTATGAAACATGTTGCAGACTCGGAGTGATGTGATTAATGGGGATACAACAAATATAATTCCCATGGCTCAGTACAGTCACCAAAAGAAAGAGGCAAAGATGAGACCGGTGTCAAAATGTTACAAAGAAATGTTGCAATCTACTCTTCTCATGACTTTACGTGGTCGAACGCCAATTTCTTGCCTTGCCCTACCAGGTATATATCCCATGCCATTACCTTAGTCGCAAGCTAGCAAACCCTGCCTTGTTCGTAACATGACGTCTGAGTAGTTCGGCCTACAGCTCCGAACGCAATGCGAAAACTTGGGGTACCCCGGGTATTTGCTTCGCTACCGCGCGGATTGCTCAAGACCACATGGAGATACGTCGGAGCTCACGTGGAGTCTTCACCTTTCGGCGTTTGATTGTCACAGCCACGCGCTTCAAAGCACCTCTCGTCTGCACTGTTGTGAGTTTGATCGCAGTATTGAGAGAAGCCCACGCGAAACATTTTCTGAGACAGATGAACTCGACTGGACAAGAATCCTTGGAGATGTTCCGCATAGCGCGTACGGATGTTGTTCGGATATAAAGTCACGAAACCCGCAAAGTCGTCCTTTGCTGACAATTTCTTCCCGGGTCTATAACTTCTATTCTCATTAAGCTTTCGAGGATCCTGGCACACCGAACCACAGCAAACCCCGAGAAGCTTGACGCAATATTCTTTCAAACTCTAAGGGTAGTAATTCCACCTATCGGCCGTCTAAAATGCAACTCACCAAGACCCTGCTCGCACTCGTGTCAATCCTCGCTTTCGCCGGTTCGTCATAACTACGTTACTTAAACCTATTTTTGACACGCAGCATGCTGACTTATGCAGAGGCACAGAAAGCGTGCAAATTCGGCACTTGACAGAGACAACTGGGTGCGTGCTGTGACGGTTCCGGCACAAGCGAGACCCTGAAGAAGGTGAGTCCGTGATGTGGCAGAATAAGCTGAATTTTGCGGGTGACGGTTCATGGGATATTCTAGAGTCGTTGAGTGGGTTGATGGAGTGTAGGTATCGCATCATTGACTTAGGTTGAAGCTCAACTTAGAAGGACGAATTCAATTGTGCGCGACCAATGACAATGCCAACAAGATTGTAGCCATTGGTATCTGACTCACGATTCGTCTGATTGAAGTGCAGCAGAAGGAAATAGAGTTATCGAAATCTCAATTCCCGTCTTGGATCCGGTTGGAACACACTGTTCGTCATCCTGATGCAAACCTACATCTGGGGACCTACCCCCACAAACCCGGCTATGTACTTGAGATAAACTATTCCTATCTCCAAGGCGTTGATGTTCATCTGTTGCAATATCACTCACGAAGAACCTGCTTATCAGATTCTCATATCTACATATATGCCCCAACTACTTAGCACCGTCTTTCTGATGTCTCTGGTACACGGCTTGCCGAATTTGCCCTGATGTCATCATATTGCCACTGATTGGGACCTATGAAGTATTACGTGTGTGAGTCGCCATTCGGAAACTCTGGCATCATATGCTCATCAGATTATTTTGACTGTCCCATGTTGAAAAGTCTCTCGGTTTTGATGAGATCGCCATCATCAAAAATTCGTACGTATAATAGGGCGATATGCCAAAGTCGCGCCAAAAGTGTGCCCGTGATACCATATCGCAATGGCACCGATTCCCGTTCCGCCTTCGTACGTGTACCCGACTCCTTTCTATTCTATTGCCAGTTGTCTGTATTTGAATCAAAAGACAGGACGTGAACTTTTCGTAAATTTCGTCGTGATCTCAACGCCCACTTCGCTGCTCATGCCTGGGCACCTCGTAATTCGGCGGCACTTATTTCAATGTCGTCTTCATCTTCCAAGTGCCTCCCTTCCCTCTTGAATGTCTGATCTGCGTCAGCTTCGTCGTCGTCTCGCACGCAGCGCTCGCCTAGTTCTGTATCGGCGTCATCAAGTGCTTCTGCTGTTTCGAGGCCGATTGTTGTCGGCGTTTTTGATCGCCTCTGCTCCCAACTCTTTCTCGTGCTCGTGCTGTTGCCGTCGGGATCAAGCGGAATAGTAACGGCATCATCCCTTAGTGTGGATATGCCGCGCGATGGTCGTGTTAGGGTTCGTAAGGTCGACTCTTGGCTAGGTGACGTAATCCAGTTGATCACTAGGGCCGAGAAAAATACTAATAGGCCTTGGTCAGACTTGTCTACGTGAGGCCCCGCGCGAACACTTACTATCGGTGTTGCAGCATAGCAAGCACAGCCATGCCACCTCCCCATTCAAAGCCATGAGAACACTCAAATTTCTGTAATACTGGTCAGTGCTAGTTCTCGTCAAACCATCAGTGAAGAACTTACGTCACACTACTAACAAGAGTGCAGCAAGAACCAATGAAAGTGCGTATCACGAGTTTTCGTAGCCGAACATTGGGTGGAGCTCTGGGGATACGACGATTACGCCAGTCCAATGTCCATGGCTTCCAGAAATTATACTTTACGGAGTGTAGACCTGAGCAGCATCAGCAACCGTACAACTTAAGTGTGTCTTCAGTGGCTTACTCAGTAAAGGAAGTAAAAACAAAATTGTGAGATAAACCTGGTCTACGTTAGATCAAGGTGGATGTCACGAGCTGAACGTATACTCACGTTCACAGCTGCGTCGAAAGAGATAAGTGGCAGCAACACTGGCTGTTCCATCCCAATAATGCAGATGCCATTCTCGAAATGAGTAATTCGGCTGGGGAGACTATTAGCCGGAGGAGAGTCTCTAGAGTTATCCAGGCATACAAAATAAAGTTCATGATAACAACCAGGACGAACACGCCTAGCAGAGAGGTTAGTTCAAAAAGAATATGCGTGATAGAAGCTTTGAAGCGTACCCAACATGCCGAATGAGTTGAAAAGATAGAGTTTCGACTTTAAGCGCCTTTTTCTCGTTTGTCTAATGATGTGCTACACATTGATGTGAGTCACAGGAGTCAAATATGTCGCACAGATTCACTTACTGCCCTATCAACCATGAAGAGGTAGATGAACTGTTCACCTTGTTAGATACCGCTCTGGTGCACACGACTGACACGCTCTTACCAACTTATTCCGTGATTAGTCAAAGATATCACTGAGAGTTGCGATGAGTCTAGCTTACCTTGGTAGACACATATGCCCCCAAACAGAAAAGTGTCGCGGCGGAACAAGTGTCGAAGTTCAGATCGGCTCCGAATCCAAATTGTAGGATTGAAGTGCCGAATACAAACAGAAAGGAGAAGAAGTAGATAAGTACAACGACTTTGAAAGTTAGTAAACCTCATGGACAAAGGCGTATAATCGCGAGGGCTCCTTACGCCACATCGTCCACGGTAATGCCTTCCAGTCCTTCACTGATGTCCATCTCATCACTGTCGAGATGTTAGCACATTACGTTCGACGTCGAGTTTGTCATGAAAGCACTGACCAAAAAGACTAGCAAGGAGACAGGCCGATATCATGGCGACGATGATGCTGACGACCTTTCCGGCGAGAGGCTCCGCCTCATGATTGATGCTTAAGCGGCGCATCACCGCCTCGACGCGTTCCAACCCCATAGCTCCAGCTCCTGCGTGCTGTCGCGAATTGCTATTGAGGCCCCATTAAGACAATTATTGTTAGTTTCCAGCCCGGGGAAGCCGATCCTAGATGTGCCGAGTGGAAGCGGAGGTGCGTGAGTGAAAACAGGGCGAAGCGGAGGCCCGCGATGAATCAATGTTTCGAGGTCCCTTGACGACGACGAGAAAACTGGTCGATGCTTCCGTTGACACTTGCTCGTTTGTCCTTGTAGAGGATAAAATGGTGCGCTCTCTTCAGTCCGGTGAGGCGGGAGGGGGTGATGGGGAAATCTGTGAAACAGCACGGGGCAACAGGGAAAGATGGGCATTGATTGGGAAACTTTAGCATTGCTCTTTGGGGAGCGGGATCAATCGGATCTTGGTCCTCATGTATGGAAATCTAAGGGATTCCTGCGCACGCTCTCATAGATAGCTGCCGCACGTGGCATCCTAGTGCCGTGCGTGTGCGCGGAATGTCCAAGCGGTGATGAACAAATACCGTCAACTCTCGACGAATAGAGTTTTGGTCAAACGCGCCATGCAACGGTAGGATGGTGGCTTACCAGCCAGACCTGACTCGTGTTCTGCCTCTTTCCATCCCCGACGTTGCCTACGGCAAACTTGTTCCGTCACGGCTCGTTCTCGCTTGGACCGGGGGCATTGGGTTTAATCCAGGAATTGACTCTCTGGATCCGTTGACAATGGAACAATGGAAGGAGATGGCGTAGCCACGTGACACCGCCACGGGTCCGATCACTTGGGACCGGGTTTCTGTCTTCGTCATCCGAGCACTCAGGGTCTTATGCGAGCAAAGGTTCTTCCGATTTTTGGAATCGCGGTTTCTGTTTTGGGATCACCTTTCAGACCTTGCGTCTACCTCCTAGACAGCCCCGTTCAGAGTCGGCCGAGATGTTCATGGCTCGCCTCCCCGCCGGCCATATCTTCAGGGGCCCTACGGGATGGCATGGATGGGCAGATCGAACCTGGGCTCAAACAATCGCGCGATAGTCGTCAAGAAATGTTTCCAGGGTGAAGGTGAACACGATTCATTCATCTTTGAATTGGCATATATACGCGGCATGAGAGACTCCTTGGTGTTTTTAAATAGTCAACAATATCCGACTTTCTGATTTTCGATCAACCGTTCTTTCCGAAACTCAACTTTTCTTCGCCATTTCAGCTTGCTAGAAAAATTAAATTGCATCCTTACGGACTATTCATCATTGACTTGCATCAGATACAAAATGCGCTCTTCAACCACCCTTATGTCTACCGTGTTGTTTCTCACAGCCACTGTCTTCGGGTAAGCGTTCCCCCACTCGGCTAGATCTCCGTGGCTCTAGATCCGTTAGATCCTGCATGCGCATGCTAACGCGTTTTGCGCAACACATAGGCAGGGAACTGGACAATACGGGACGTACCACTGCATGACAGTGGAGGGAAAGGTAGCCCCGAGCAACAATTTCTGCAATGCAGTAAAAGGCGCAGTCCTCCCTTCCCCTGGCGTAAGTGTACAATCTAGTGGCGAGAACTAAGATGGTGTTTGTAGCTGATGAATGGCTCTTAGTTCTGCTGCATTCGCTCCTCCGACTTTGACAGACTCCAGGCTCTTTCAAGGGGGTGCGCAGATAATGGCCTGGTACTTGGACAGAAAAAGGTTCCTTGTAGCCCATAGATCAGAGGATGCGGGATTAATGAATTTGAGCGAAATGTTTTCTGCCTGAAGTTTCCTATCGTCACAGGGTAGTCACTTAGCAGTTTAAGCTTGCCCTACCTTATGTCTTCTTCCCGTCTTTTGAGAATGTTGATAATCGATAAGAGCACTGTTCGCCACTTTTTAATATTCATGATGGACCCATATGCGAACCATGAGGTATAATCAAACCAGTAAACAACGACCCCAGATGGTATCCACTGAATAGAATTCGTTCCCGCCCCCTGAACCGCCTGGGTATATCCGATGAGAGCGGGACCCGGAAGATCATTGTCTCAGGTAGAGGCCGACAGCCGTCATATGGTGGTGAACGGGGGTTTTTGTTGAGGGCGCTAGTCAGCTACATGGGTTTCCCAAGCACGCCGTCAGTATTCTCGGGTCTACCGACATGAAGCTTCGGCTGTAAGAGGGAACGGCGGCAAAAACTCCTACTTCGAAACTTCCTATGCGTAAACAAGCCTGCAAGGTGTGTGGCACTGGTCAAATTCTTGGCACGAACCCCAGGCGCTCGGATGTGAATCCGGCTCCCACTTCGAGCTTGTTTGCGGATTCCACATTTCCACACCTTAAGGAATGAAGCTGTCATGGTACTAGAGTAGGTAATTCTAGTAGAATCCAAGCAGGACCGAAGTGCGCGTGGTTGGTGTGTACTACCTTTAGATTCTAGGTAGTAAGGAAGGCGTGCCATAATGCACTAGCGCAGAGCTTGGTGATGCGACTATCCTCCTGATCATCTTCGAGTAGTTTTAACGCGACATAGTTCCGGAGCACAGCGTCTGCTATCTGGGTTCATGTTGAGTCTAGTGTGAATATGCAGAAAGCTAGAGCTAGAGTAACTCCGCTGTTTGTATATCAAGTAGTGTTACTGTATACCGCTGCTAGAAAAAGCTCCAATTAGTATGTCACATAAGATCATTGACAATGACTTCGAGATTATAACTCGATGCGATGCGCATCATCGTACCCAGATCTTCCGTCTTGTCGAACAGTAAAGCCATATCCGTTGAGTCTCTTCTCCAAGCCTGCGCGCGATTTTCCGATAATTATTCGAGTGAATTTAGAAGTTGATTGTCCGAGTTGACTTAGACCCAGCGCTGCGATGGCAGATACAGGGTGCTTTTGGGTTCGTCATATCCAGGCCAGATACACACAGATTGAGACTACAAAACGTATGGAAGCTTGGGCGAAGGTGCCCCATCTGAAATTTTGCTCCTCATAGAGTAGTAAAGCCACTTTCTACTACTTGTGCCTCAGACTTCATTCGTGTCTTGACTATTTCTTAGCCTACTTTAGAGCGGATACAAGCCCGAAATTCACAACACTAGATCCGAAATCACGCAGGATTGATCTTGAGACTTTCTAGGTTCCGCTCCTGCATGTGTCATTTTGGCGGTCCGTAAGTTACGAGCCACATGTGCTTGTTCGCGAACAGACTATTACATGTTGGTCCGGAAGGTCATACTAGTATCGATGCTGAGTATTTCCCCATCAAGAGACTTTGTGTCTTCGCTGATTGGTCGAATTAGTCATCCCGTCCGAACATCTTTGTCCGGACGGTGTTGCCTCAAACAACGTATGTTGTTGCCACCAAGCATTCAACGTCATTTTGATGACAGCTTTTAGGTCTGACTGATTTCAATGGCAGAAAAAGTTCGATTAGGCTTCCTCAATTGCAGGCTAAGACTTCATTAGTTCTTCGTTTTGATTTAATAAGCATACCGAGTTGGTATTTGCATAGAGTGATTAGCGAAAGAATCTTATGATGTCTTGGCTGACTCTGCATGGTCGAGTACTAAAACCCTAACCCCAACCCTTGTTATCCTGAGTATTCCCGAAACGCGATAAGCGGTTTTGACCGTTGTCGAAGTCCCTCCGCTTTCCTCAGCCAGCTAAATAGTAATGTTTGCTTTGATGTGGTTATAGTTCGGGGCTACCGAAGCAAGGCCCCGCAGGGCAAACTTTTGAATGATAACGGTTCTATCTCTCTTTTCCTTCTGATCCTCTTGCATGTAATATTTGTTTTTATATTCTGCCTTTGCTGGCTGCTCAGGCGGTTCTCGATATCGTTTACACGGTATTAATTCACAGTAAGGTATTAGTGGATACTTCCCCTGTCTCGATAGACTCGCACATGTAATACATTGGTATTTTTGCTACCAATGGCTTGACTTCTGAATCGTGAGATGCCCCACACTCCATAAGCATAATGGCGGAATTTTACACCTTGATACTTGGAGTCAGGAACACTCACTGGAGGAGCTGAAAACTTGATTCAAAGCCCACTGAACGCATATTTTCTGTAGATATGTTCAAATGCTAGGAATAGCATCATCCGTAGGAGCCCAGAATCGCAATTAATACCACCCTCAACAAGCCTCAACAGAGATTCAGCGATATTTTACTATTAAGTACTTCGATGGGTCCGGATTGCTTTGCTGATTGATCAGGAGCGAGTGGAGAGTGTGTGATATTGCTGACCGACGACGCAGTGCTTACGCCAAGCGTTCCCCTTCCGAAGCTTGATCCTCCGGGAGCACCCGCCACTCGCCTGCATTCGAGTAGCCAATCCCACTGATCCAACTCGTCGAGATTGACGTCGCTTCCTGCAGTCTTGATTCGATACGCTACAACCGGGGGGCTGCTGTCAGATATCATCGACTTACTATGCCTCCGTTGATGTTACATTCCCGTCACCCTCGCAAGCAGCCAAGTTGATGGGCAATCGCACTTTTGATAGGATCCAGCCCCCGTCCAGCTGCACCTACTATTCACATTTGCTGACAACTGCGGGGTTACTATGTTGATCATGAGAATTGGTCTTTTATAAATTGCAAGCTGAGCCTCACAGAATCAGAACACCATGCATTACGCCCAGTGAAGCTGATTCGCTTCATGAACACTTTCGAGCCAGGTCCTCCGCGAGGAACTTCCCGTCATGGCAAGCTCGAACTACTCCATGTACCAGCTCAGCGCCGACCACACATTCCACTTTGAAATCCTTCGCGCCCTCAGCCAATCCGTCTACGACGGCGCCGACCTCGGCGAAGTCCTCACCACCGCCAACAAAATCATCCCTGGCGACTTCGCAAGCTACGCCACCTCCTTCTCCGCCCTCGCCTACAGCGTCCTCGACCGCGCAAGGAGCATCGCGAAAACAAAATTTCCCGTCTCCGCCCGCAGCGCCTTCTTCGCCGCGGCGACGTACTTTCGTAGCGCCGACTTTTACCTCCACGAGAACGCGTCGGATCCCCGCATCTACGAGCTGTGGGGCAACCAGACTGCCGCATTCGATGAAGGTCTCGCGTTGTTGACGGTGCCGAATCAGCGTGTGACGATTGAGACGGCGGACTTTGATATCCCGGGTATATGGTTCACGCCTGACGAGGAGGAGACGCAGCGCCCGACGATTATTATGGGAAACGGGTATGATGGGTCCCAGGAGGAGATGTACCACGCCATGGGCGCCGCCGCTCTCGAGAGGGGATACAACGTCCTCACCTACGAGGGGCCAGGCATGCCTTCCGTTCGGCGGTACCAGGAAATCGGTTTCATCTACGATTGGGAGCGAGTAATCACTCCCATTGTAGACTGGCTCCTTGAGAAGCCCGAGGTAGTCGACCCGTCCTCGATCGGCCTCCTCGGGTTTTCCTTCGGCGGCTACCTCGCCCCCCGCGCCGCGGCCTTTGAACACCGCCTCGCCGCAATCTTCGCCGTCGACGGCGTCTGGGACTGGCCGGTCGTCGTGAACGCTACCCTCGGCGCAGAAGCCATGGCGATCTACGACTCGGGCGACAGAGCGGCCCTTGATGAGTACGCGAAGCGGTTTCTACAGCCCGGGGTACCCGCGACGCTGCGCTGGGGTCTCGGGCATGGGATGTGGGCGTTCAACACCGCGTCCGCGTACGACTTTGTGACGTTGTCGCTGGATTATCGCATGGAACCTGTGGTGGATCAGATCCGGACGCCTGTTTTCGTGGGCGATGCGCAGAATGATTTGTTCTTCAAGGGCCAGGCGGTAGTTCTTGCGGAGGCGTTGGGGGAGTGGGCGTATTTGCATCATTTTACAGAGGAAGATGGGATTGGCGAGCACTGCGGGATTGGGGCTTTCAAACAGCACAATCAAGTTATTTTTGACTGGTTTCAAAACCTGTTGGACTCCAAGGAAGGTGAATAGAGGATTTTGGCATTTTTCTCTATAGCATGATCGATCCTAGCTTGAATGACGTGTTCTCAAGCAGTGTCAGCCTGAACAACCACAAAGGCTGTTGAAACGGCTGTTACCATGGCATTTGGTTCCGCTGGTAGCTACACAAGTCTACCAGTAGAGTCCCATATCTTCAAAATGTAGAATCACGCCTGCCAAGTGGATCATGTGCCAATTTTGGCGAGGTATTTATGTATCCATAGATATTGAGTGACTGCAAGTCTTCATTTCTAGCTGAGGTACACTTCAACAAAAGAATATGAGAAACCAAGGCCTCTGCCGAACCAAAGGGAATTGGTGCAGCAGTCGCTCACCCGTAGAAAAGGATTGCAACCCTGAAGAACCCACCCTGATGTTGTGGAAGTTATCATAACTCAGCTGAAAAACATACACTTACTCACTCAATCTGTATTGTAGTTGTGCTATAGGAGTCGACTCTGCCTGGGAAGTCTAGCAATTAACACGCAAATCAAATCAACGCTGTTGACACTCGAGCCCAATCACCTGAGAAGGCATGGAGGGGCATACTGCACTTAATCAGTGAAAATCCTTCGAGACTTCAGCTTAAATCTTAAGATTGATAATTCCATGTGTACACATATGGCTTACGTCGTGTTCATACTATTCCCCTCGTGCCATCATTTTCAACTTACATGACTAAGAAGACTATATTACGTCAGCTCTGTAGTTGAAATTAAGGTTATGGACCGCGCGTTGGGGGCTGTAATTCTCATTTACCAGCCAAGACGCCACCTCCCACTTTCAAGGAAGAAAAAAAGCAATACGATCCTACATGACACCTAACAATAGAAAGCCTCCGAAATTAAAATCCCAACGATCAAATCCGCACAGGGGAGGGGGGGGGTTGAATGTTTTTCGGCAGTTGTATGGATCTAAACTAATCCTCTCCACCAACCTGGAAAGTACCGCCCACTCGCTACTCAACCACATCGTGGCCGACCACATCACCACACATCACCACCTGCCTTCCTTGAGCACCAGCGGACCCTTAAGCTCACAAGGACATCCAATCATCGTCAGCGTCGATGGTTTAGTGGTAAAATTCTCCGTTGCCATCCAGCAGCGTCGGGGAGCCGGGGGTTCGATTCCCCCTCGACGCAATCTTTTTGATTCTCTGGCGGGAGAGGCTCGAAGAAAGTCCTTTTGAATGATTTTTGTCCACCGCCTGAGCTACGGGGCCTCGCACTGTGGTATTTGACATATCGAAGGACTGAACTGGAGTATATCTCATATAGTTGAGATGAAGAGTCTTCTTTCTTTTACGGGATGGGTAGACTGCATCATGTGGGATCACAGCTCTTGTTCTGTGACAGAAAACTAGATAGCCTTAGCGGGCCGGGCCGAAGTGTAGAAAATTGTTTATTCCCTAAAAGCAAGTTGGTAATTGGGACGATGACGCGTGGGGTTCATATCCCTCCTCTACGCATCTTGGGTAAGCGATAACGAGAACGAAGGCGACGGCATTTGAGGATCAAACACCATGTAAATCGCCAAGAGCTATTACGCCCTAGGGAGTAACGCCCTATGAATACCGCCCTAGGGAACTGAGATCTACCAGACCGTACGTTCTAGACCAATGAGGTCATTTAGCTTCATCAAGTGAGGCCAAACCTTGAAAGGAATCGTCCCATCTCAAACGCCGTGGAAGTGATCCCTGATTCAGCGCCTGATTCAGCACAACCAAACTTGGCTCAGCAGGGCGTAGCCGGAAAAGAGGTTGACCCGATCCGACAAACTCCGTGGAGAGTTGGGATGTCCAATCCCCGCCTTTCCCCCGTCGTCGGATTAGAAATCTGGCGCAAAGCTTGGCGGAATGGGGGCGCACGCCGGATGGGTCATGTTTACCAAGACCTTACGAATAACGAGCCTAGAAGGATTCCAAAGGAGCACCAAGGTTTCTCGAAACGGCACAAATCGCGCTGCAGATTGGGCGACCGCCTCTTGCTGCTGCGTGCATATGCTGGCATAAGGTAGGCGCAGACGTACATAGTGGTGTGTTTAGTCTCCCCGAAATGCTGCGTACACGGCAATTGAGCCATTCATGACGCGGGAGACCCCTGCGGTAGCTCCCCACCATGACGCACACGACCCCTAGTGCATTTTTGGGGCTGTCTGTGAGGGGCAATTTTGGAACGGGTTGATGGCCGAGATGGAGGGGCCGAGCCGAGGACGTGAACTTTTGACAAGAAGAAGAGAGTGAGCTTGCAGTTAGGATGATAAACAGATTCACGGAACTTTGATGGTTTGAGTATAATGCAATTGATATTTTTTCGTCAGGTTCTGCATCCTAAATACCTTATTATCGAAGAAGATAAATCCTTGGTGAGTTATCCGGCATGCAGACTTCGGACCCATTGTAGAAAAATGGTGCACTCTTCTAGGTTACATTCTTCAAAAGACCTGGATGGGCCAGGGGCATCTTCGTAGTCCAACACAGACTCCGAATGCCGAGTGGAGCAGAGTGTCGTTGATCGGTCTTAGAGGTGGCGTGGCGGGGAGAAAACCAAATTGAATTACAAAGCAGGAGTGTTTCAGAGCCGTGGACGTCAGTTTGGGGCTCCGCTGCTGCGAACCAGAAAGCTGAATAAACAAGACAAGGTGCATGAAGAAGTGGACATGCGAATTATTGAGACATTACAAAAACCATCGCCCCTCCTCACCTTGCGTCAGTCTTTCTTCCGAACCCTTGAGATGTAGAGCATTAAGAACAAAGTCGCCCACAGACACGTTCATCCCCCAGCATTAGACTTCACGACAAACCTCCCCCAAACAACCACCACCATAATAGACACACACAAACCACCAAGATGGCACCCTCAAGATACGCCGCCGAGGCCGTGGACCCCAAACCCCTCGCCGAACCCCTCAAATTCGCCTTCTCCGGCAAAGTCGCAAAGAACCGCTTCCTCAAAGGCGCAATGACGGAGCGCCTCTCGACCTGGGACCCCAAAACCCCGACGAACCGCGGCATCCCCACGCCCGAGCTTATCAACCTCTACCGTCGCTGGGGCGAGGGCGATTTCGGCGTCCTCCTCTCCGGCAACGTCATGCTCGACTACGACCAGCTCGAGGCCGCCGGCAACCCGATTATCCCGCTCGACGCACCCTTCGAGGGCGAGCGCTTCGAAGGGTTCCGCAAGTTGGCCGAGGGCGCCAAGGCGCATGGCAGTCTGTTGCACGCGCAGCTTAGTCACCCCGGCAGACAGGTCGAGCAGAAGATTAACCCGCACCCCATCTCGGCGAGCGACGTGCAGCTTGAGGGGGATGTCATGGGTATGAGATTCGCGAAGCCGAGAGCGATGGAGAAGGAGGACTTTGAAAAGGTTATTGGTGGGTTTGCACATGCGGCTGAATATGTCTACAAGGCTGGCTTTGACGGAGTCGAGCTTCACGGCGCACAGTGAGTTCCCCCCTTTGCATAGTGCCATCTTGGGCAGTTGGTTGACGTCTGAACAGCGGCTACCTCCTCGCGCAATTCCTCTCTCCGACAACAAACAAGCGCACCGACCAGTACGGCGGCTCCCTCACCAACCGCGCGCGCATCATCCTCGAAATCGCCGACGCCATCCGCGCCCGCGTCCCCGACCCGTCCTTCAGCATCGGCATCAAAGTCAACAGCGTCGAGTTCCAAGACGAAGGCTTCTCGACCGAAGACTGCCGCGACCTCTGCTCCGCGCTCGAGGCCGCATCCTTCGACTTCGTCGAGTTGTCCGGCGGAACGTACCAGTCCCTCGCGTTCGAGCACAAGCGCGAGTCCACAAAGAAGCGCGAGGCGTTCTTCTTGGATTTCGCGGAGAAGATTATCCCGCAGCTGACCAAGACGAAAGCGTACGTCACCGGCGGGCTGAGGACTGTGCCTGCCATGGTGGAGGCGCTGAAGACGGTGCACGGCATCGGCCTGGCCAGACCTGCGTGTAACGAGGTGGATCTGCCGCGTAAGATTATCGCTGGCGAGGCGTCGGCTGCGATTGAGACGTTGTTGGGGGAGCAGGATTTCGGGCTGACGAATATGTTGGCGGGCACGCAGATGAGGCTCATCGGACGGGATCAGGAGCCGTTGGACGTGAGCAAGGAGAAGTACAAGGATGTGTTTATGAAGTCTCTGGGCAAGTGGGCGGAGGCGATGGGGAAGAATGAGGATGGGAGCAAGTTTGGGTATATTGATATTGAGGGGTTGGATTTGCACCCCTTTGGAAAGCCGTACGTTGCTTAGAGTCAAGATGAGGGTGGACGCATACTGTTCGGCGTTAGAGGATAGAGTGATAGAACAGATATTCTAGTCAATGGAATCAGTAGAATCAGTCAAACGAATCCCGGGTACTAGCTGATTGGTGAACATTGTAAAACGTGGTGATTCCATCTTGTCGTTTACAGATTCTAGACATTTCTTAGATGCATTCAGGTTAGATACCAGCATGGTACCTAAATGTCAATTGGCTGCACACACAGACGGGGTCCCGGGATACATCAGACAATCAACATCAGACGCGTCGAATCATGCGCGGGAGTCCAAGTGCTCAAACTCAATTGTAAATGCCAAACTTTTCTTGCCCTAGAGAATCCCCCATGATGGAAAATGAGATCCAAAGAGTTTTCGAACCTATGATAGAGAGTGGAAAGCGAGGCAATAAACACGAGCCGAAGCCGAATGACCGGAGAGAAAATCAATTTAATCCCGTCGGCAGTGACGCCGATTGCCCCGCCTTTTCCCCGCCGATTTTCCCCCGGAGTCCACGGCCGTTGACGAGTCGCTTAATGAAGAACTTGTCAGGTACTTGGTAGGTACTTCCATTGCTTCCCCGCCCCTGGAACACCCCTGTCTTCCCGTCTGCTCTGTTCACAAGGCTACCGACAGGGACATTCCAGGCGCCGTGCACTAAATCCGGACAGTGGCCTGTCATCAGCCGCCCCCTATTGGCAATCTCGTCCCAACTCACCTTCTTTCCCGCCCGTTCACCTGCCACTCGTTTTTCCATATCCGTCACTTCACCTCCAGCTATCACCACCACCGATCACCTCTCTTTTTTGGAGACACGGTAGCAATAGCAGCACAACATTAACACCAGCTATGCCGCCGTCGACTTCTTCAGTTCCTCGACCAAATCACGCTCGCTAGACCCGTCCCGACCGATCTCAATCCCGCCCATCATGTAGGCTCTTCCCATCTTCCTTCCCCGCACATCAGCTACGCGTGAACAACTCCAGCTAACCTCTCCGCCTCCAGGATCGAACCATCCCTCCGCGTCCGACGCGCCATCACAGCAAACGACCCCCTCCTCGTCAAACGAATCCTCAAATCCCACCCCCGCCTCCTCCACAACCCAGACCCATCCCCCGAAGCCCTCTCCAACTCGAACCTCCACCTCGCCGCCTCCCTAGGCCACCTCCCCGTCGCCAAAGTCCTCGTCGACCACGGCCACGAACACCCGGACCCGGCCCTCAACGAGCACCACCAAACAGCCCTCATGCTCGCCGCCGCCGCGGGCCACACCGAGGTCGTCCACTTCCTCTGCGAGCGGACCCCGCACGTCATCCTCCGGCGCGACATACGTTGGCGCGACGCCATCATGGAAGCGAGCCGCGGAGGGCACGATACCGTGCTGCAGATCCTGCTGACGTACGTCCCCGAGGGCGCGCGTGCCGCTGTGCAGAGGGCTGATTTGGACGGCAACACTGCGCTGCATTTCGCGAGCAGTAACGGGAATTTGCTCGTGCTGAGGACGCTGCTTGCCGCTGGCGCTGACGCCGAGAGGAGAAACGTGTGGAGCTGGACGGCCATGTCGTACAGCGCGACCGTGCAGGCGGAAGTGTACCTCAAGGGGCTCGTGACGGAGGTGGAGCGGCGCAAGTTGGTGAGGCAGGAGGTTGAGCAGCTCAAGAACTCTGTCAAGGGGGCGGTTAGCATCAAGGGCGGTGCTGTGCGGGTTGTTGAGGAGGATGTCGAAGTTGAGGACTGAGGCGGTCTACGACCTGGACATTCGGACTTTTCCGACTCATCAGCTCACGGCATTTGCGGGGTTCTCCATTGACATGGGCTCCAAGCTCGACGGTACGATGATGAGAATGTTGCAGCCCAGAGCTTCAGAGACCGGCGCATGGATTATTTACGGTGCTCCGCAACGGCATACCTCTTCACTACGACGCCACTCACACGAAGGCTACGCGATACCTTCCCGCAACAGCAATAATGTTGCGGTCCTCCCCTTTGGGTGGAGGAAGTGTCACATTCATCAGCGTCCTCAGCCTCGCTCACGGCATCTCGGGCCAGGGAAAATGATACAGTTACGGTCATCAAATTACGAGGGCCTAGCGAAATGACGTGGTGGAGACCCGACAGTCAGCTTGATTTTAGCCGACCATGATGGGTTGGCGCGTTATTAGATGGACAGCTGCAAAGTCGAGATCAGGATCGGGATGATGGTCGAAGTACTGTTTCACTCTTCTTAGGCTTTGCCCATACTCTGGCTCCCTTTGAGCTCTTGAACTGCGAACATGAGCTTGCGGGCCGAAGGAGCGAGCCAGCTTGAGGGTCCAAGGTGCCCTCGTTTGTTCAGCTTACATAAGACAGAGGTCCACAACAGCTCCAGCCACGGTCAGCCACGGTCAGCCACAACCGAAAGACAGGCGCCACAGGCAGTTGAGAAGCTCATAGCACACAATCAACCAATCGAATAACACTGGAATCACCATCAATCAAGACTTTGCAATTTCCACTTCATATTCATGTGATTATGTCGAACTTGAATTAGTACAGAGAACTACGGCTGCCATTACTAACTCACCCCGAGCATTGCGCCATAGCGATGATTCACCGTCGTGTACCAGCACCCATCATGCTCATCTCAACTTTGATAGACTCAAAGTGGGAATGGGAAGTTGTTTGCCGCGCATCACCATCAGTCACCGATAATCGTCTGATTAGACATTGACAGTGACTTTTCACATAGTTTGGTCTCATCTCTCGCAAGCCTCAAGTCACTGATTCACACTACTGCTCAATGTCACATAAATCTGGACCAAGATAACTGATCAAACTCTTTTTCGTCAATATTCGCATTCGTCTGCCCATAGCCTTCAAGCTCAACATACCTTGGGCACTAAAACAGTCAGCATCCAACTCGTCTTCTCAACCACACAACGCCCCCTAGTTAGCAGTCACCGTGGCGTCCCATCAGCCTCCCGTCGAGGAGGAACCAGAGTACCTGCCCTACCCAGCAACCAAACTCATCATCGCGCAGTACTGGAACTGCTCGCGCGACCCGCCGTTTTGGGGATACCTCATTGTCGGCACCTTTTTTGACCAGCACAACAACATCGTCTGGAGCACTGAGATTTTTGCTTTTCAGCGTGACACTCGCGGTGATCGGAGACACGGCAACGACGAGGAGGGGCAGTTTGTCGAGCGGTCGGATTCGGGTGAGTCACTTTGTTTTGTCCTCATGCGTGGCGGTTATTCGCTGCCAGTCAACCCGAGATATGTGATGTCTGGGAAGGATATATAAGAAGCGTTCATGTTCCCACCTTTGCTGACTTTTGGTTTCTTCACATCTCCAGACTCAAATACCAGCCAAGACTTGAACGACAGATTTTCTCGCAGCCTTGTTCTCGCCCAGACCAATAGCGCATACCATCATCCGGCACACATCCCGGCGTACGGATACCAAAGACACCCGCACCATCTCTGGGATCCGTCACACGCAGGCCCCGTCCCCGGCACTTGGATCACGGAATTCAACCCCGTGCTCGGAAACTGGGTAAACACCTGGCAGCCAAACCACAACTGATCCTACCTTGATCCACCCACACATCAAACAAAATGTCTAACCCCGTCAACGGCCCAGACATGGAAGGCCGCCGCCCCCCCTGGGGCCCCCAAGGCATGCCCCTCCCGCGCTGGGGCGAGCCCTACATCCCGCACGCCGGCTACGGCGCCCCGTCCCCGGCACCCTACGGAACATACTACTACCCGACTACCGCAACCTACCAGCCCTACCCGGGCTCAACCGCCTACGTCTGGCCCGGCGCCGGCATGCAGCAACAAGGAAGCTATTACCCAGGAACATACCCCCTCCAACCAAGCGGCCAAGCAACCTACACCCCGCGCACAGCAACCACCCTCCCAACCCTCGACCCACGCAACCCAGCAGCGCACCTCTCCAACTCAACAGGCGGAACGGGCTGCGAACCAGGCTACAACTACTTCTTCCCCGCCGCCCACACGAAAATCCACGTCTTCCGGACGAGCACGCCGCCGTGGCAGCTGCCCCTCAACGCGCGGATCCAGTTCTCCGCCTTTCACGTCCCCGTGAACACGACGCTCGCGGAGGTGTTGAAGGGGTTCGGGGCGACGAACCCGAATCCGAAGAAAAATAAGTGCTTTGAGATTGTGCAGGCCGGGAATGGACGGTGGTATAAGGGGTTGTGTTTCTCGGGGGACGATAAGGAGATGATGAAGAAGAGTGTGAAGGAGGTTGGGTGGGACGGGGAACGGAGTGGGATGCCGGGGGGGAAGCCTGTTGTTTGTGTTTGGCTTGTTAAGGATTGAGGCTGGGGTGCTTGGGTTGAGGGTCACTTATGGCTTCATCCTACATGATGAAGGGAGAGGGTGAGATTGTGGCTTGACTTTTGAGGCTTGGGCGTCGAGACCTTTTGGTGTGGGGGGAATCATCATGAAGATAGAGACTTACGGCTTGTGGGGGCGGGTTTTGGGAAGTTCAGATTTGGGGCAGATTTGCTGCGTTCGGAGGTTGACTCGTCGACTCCTCCGACTGTGTTCTCTCTTCTGCCTTCTCGCCTCCTCTTCTTCAATTTTTTGTCTGCTCGTCTGGCGGGTCTCCTTTATTTCGATTTCACAAGTGGAGTTTAGGAACTTGTTTTCTCTAAACATTAGGTTTTGGCATTGGCACTTGGCATTGGCATTACGGAGAGACATTAGACTTTTGCTGCTCTGCACTTTTTAGCAGTGCGCGCGCTTATCTAAGCTGACGCAAGAATTCGGGAAGCAAAAAATAAACTCTCGTCTCTCTGTGGTGCCGAAGGTTCTTAGTTTCTCAGGCTAAAGCTAAGCTTAAAAAGTTGTTTATTTCCGCAACGCTCCTTACTTCCGGTGTATCCGTTGACACTGCAACCTCTGGTACCTTGTAGTGATGGTACTAGTATCCGTAAGTGTGGAAACAATAAAGTAGCGTTAGGCATAATGATGCAATTGTACAATACAAATCTCAAGAACCGTTTGGGGGTGATCGTTGTTAGACTAAAGGGGTGAGGGGGGCGTGTTTGTCTGTCCGCCCACCGGTATCCCTGAATCCCGGGATCATTTACAACGAACACCGCCAAGATGTCTTTGCAACTCTGGTTCGATTTCGATTCCCGATTTTGTGGTTTCCGAAACTAATTTTCGCACCAGTGGGATGCGCCCAGTGGGAGGCGTCAGTGGCATGGGGCTGTACCATCCCACCGGAAACACACGAGCCAGCACCAAATCACGCTACGGATGTGCTTCGGATTTATTACGGGGGCTTGTCTGGGCACTTTGGGACTTCAAGACTTTGGGGGAGGTTGGCATTTTGGGGTTAAGGGTTGAAGCCTAGTGCATTGTGAGTCGAGTCGTGGCAAGAGGGCAGAACTTGGGAAGAGTCAAGAAATTAATTCTTAATTGGTGTTGATTGCATCGCTTTATGGGAGAGATTGCACCGTTTTTGCGGTTCCTATTTGATGGATCTTCGAATGATGGTCTCTACGGAGGTGCGTGTTCGTATAAAACTGGGTATGGATTCTGCGAGAATGCCAACGCGCCAAGGGGGCCGGACAGCCGGACTTGCGGACCCGTGGATCCCGCGGTTGAGAGACTGTAGTCCTGGACGTTGGACATTGGAAAAGAGTAAGGACCCAAGAGACCGAGAGTGGAAGAAGCCGAGAGTGCACCTCTCTTTGACAGAGCACTGTCAAATTTCAATACACGAGTAAAAGTTTACAGCTTGGTCGGAATTTCTAGTCATACCGTCAGATGGAAAGAGAAAACAATACGAAAATACGAGAAATAATGAAAAAAGTGTGCAGAATACAGAGAGAATGGAAACGCTGACGGACTTGCAACCCCCCAAAAGGCGTTTCCTCCGCTGTACTACTACCAGTAAAGGCGAGCCCTTCCCCTTTGGATTTCGGACTGTTCACGCCAGTCCCAAACTGACAGACGAGGGAAGTGGAGGATGATTACAAAGTGGCTCTGGACCGTTGTGTTGGACCACATGCGCCTCCTTAGCGCCTTGGCGCGAATCTATTCCCGACGCGCAGCGTCTTTCCCCCCCCCCCCCCCCGGCTCGGCTGCGGTGGACAATTCTTGTCTCAATCTGAGAAAACAACCTGCAGCCTGGTAGAGTGCTGACAGCTCTACGCGGAGTTTTGCAGAGTTAAGTGGGCTTAAAGGAGACTCTTGGAAAGGGTTAGCCGCAACCGCGCGCAACGGTCCTTTAATTTGGTCTTGAAGTGTCGTTCAGAGAGTGACCAACCAAACATGGTCCATCCCGGCCCCCACACCTGCACATAAGGTCCTTGTTGAGGTTAGGTAAGGCAGAGCTAGCGACATTTGAAGGGAGTGGAATACGGGCTGGGGGAGAGAGTCAAGACTCTAGACCTTGTCAAAGACTTCATAGTTGCCATGATGAAATGATTGTGCTCAATAGAAAGTAATTCAGATCTTCGAGGCTGCGGACTCAAGAAGTGGGCTTTAGTTGTATCGATAGACGAAATCGAGTAAGAAGGACATCTTCTTTGATTGAAGTATGTGGAGACTGCGAGAGTTGAGCGAAAATAGAGGTGGGAAAGGGTAAGGTGCTTTTGGCATCTTTCGGCTAGGCCATCCCACCCCCTTGTCTAATGTATCCCGCGCACTTAGATTGGGAAGGATGGTCCGAGTATGGTACATATATCCAATGGTCGACCATGTTTCCTTCATTGCTGACTTGCTCTCTATCTCTTGTCATCACCTTCATTCTTTCTCAACCTCGTTCTTTCGCTGTGTGTGCATTGCAGGACTTGGCTGGTTCATGTTCTGATATTTCCACTCAGGCTTTAACCTCACATTCGTTTTTGACACTCTTTCAAGTCATACACTGTCTCTAAACCAAAACTCATCGTTCCTTTGTCCCATCAACTCCGTTCCACTCAAACACTCAACTTTACCTCCTATCGCTCCCCAATACAATCAACAGCAAACCTCCAAAATGCCATCCATCGCATCAACCGCCGCGGCGGTCGCTTTCGCCGCCACCTCGGCCCTGGCTCTGACCTCTACCTCTGCCAAGTCCGACCTCGACGGCTCCGTCTGGAAGATGCTCGAGGGCACCTCCCCCGCCGCACTGGCCCCGCAGGTCCGCGCGCGCAACCGCCCCACAAAGCGCCAGACGGGCTGGAACCCCCCCTCTGAGCTCTCGGGCGCGTTGAAGGAGGTGTGGGCGCACTACGAGAAGACATACGACGGCGCCATCGAGGGCAACAAGAACTGGGGTTGGGACCAGATCATGGCCAACAACGGGTGAGTACCTCTTTCGCCTTCACATCCGATGCAAACAAGAAGACTAACACCCGCAGCTCCATCAACGTCTGCGTCCGCTGGGACTCCAACTCCCCCATCACGGCCGCTCAGCGCACCAAGCTCGCCTCGACCTACGCGGCCCAGTACCAAAAGTGGTTCAAGTGGCTCTACGGCTTCGACGGCTTCCCCTACGCCAACATCGACGTCAACATCGTCGGCTACGCCACCAACAACACGGCGCTGATCGAGGGCTCGACCGACGGCTTGGACGTCTACACCTCCTTCGCGGACCCGCAGGGCATACCCGCGTGCGACCCGGCCTGCGAGCGTGAAGCGCACCTCGACGGCGACTACAGCGGGTGCAAGGGCGGTGCGGCGCGCCACTTTGACAGCTCGCTTCAGCTTACGGACGGTTTGGAGGGCGGGTTCGGGTATTCTTGGGGTCAGCAGGTGGGCAGGGAGTATATGCTGAACAACCTCGACTCGGAGAGCATTCATATTCTGCTGCACGAGATGGGACATACTTTTGGACTGGATGATTTCTACGACTGGGAGCCGACGGGACAGAGCAAGTTCATCATGCTTGCCGGGTCTGCTATGGAGGTTACGGATTTCGATGGGTGGATGTACCGTAACTGGTGGTACGAGCTCTCGCAGAAGCGCGGATGGGCCAAGACGGGCTCTGGATCCGGGGCTGTCGCTTCTGGTGCTGCTTCGACTTCTGCCACGCCTTCCGCTACTGCGTCTGCTTCGGCTTCTGCTGCGCCGATTGTCAAGGAGGAGGAGGAGGTCGCCGAGACACCCGTCCCCACGCCGACTCCCACCCCTACGCCTACGCCTACCCCGACGCCTGCGTCTTCGTCTTCCGCTGCCGATGTTCCTGCCGCGACGTGCGCCGAGACTGCTGCGGAGCCTAGCGCGGCTGCTTCGGAGGAGTCCGGGTCCGAGGCGGCGGCGAAGTGGGGCCAGTGCGGTGGGGCTGGTTACTCCGGGCCCACTGCTTGTGCTTCCGGGTTGACTTGCACCAAGACCAATGAGTGGTACTCGCAGTGCTTGTAAGCGGAGCGTGCGCTTTACTTGAAGGGGTGTTTACAGCCTGGGTGATTTGCATTTTGAAGGCTTTGTTGCGAGGCGTTGCAAGAGTGAGATGGGATGATGGCGTGTAGTGGTTGGATGTGGGCTGGGTGCCGTGGTTGACGTGGCTTGGCCGCATTGCATCGACGTTGTATTCTTATTCTGTGTATCTACATTGCGGACTACAGACGTGGTCTGTGTATTTAAAAGACGAAATGTAAATATTTCAAATCATTCCTTGTCAATTTGTCGCACTCTCCGGTCCCTCAAGCCTGATGTTCAAGCACGATTTGGGTCTCGACACGATTTGTCTTCAGGTTGCACATCAAAATACATGCAATACTACTGCTAGCACCCGAGGGAGCAAAAATACCACTAAACGACACATGTTGTAATGAACAATGCTGACCGGATATATGGGTCGCAGAGGTGGGCGCAGTCTCGATGAGAGGCAATAAAGTGAAGCAGAGCAGCAGAAGTCAAAATTCAAAAGGCAGAGACTAGCCCGAACCTCCCACTCTTCAGCTGAGGTTGCCATGGCCGCGGAACGATAGGCTATTATATTAACCACTGAGGCTTCCCGACCACATACCCCACCGGCTGATGAGCATTCTGAGCAGTTTGCGAGATATCACACATTCGTCAACATTCTACGTACAGGGGCCACCATTCCTGACTAAGGTAGCTAATCATCGTGTCACAGTCGAAAGAGCTGTGGTGGTTGGAACATGGAGAGGTCTTCATGTGCGAATTCTTCCGCGGCCGCACATGGAACATATCTGGCATGTGCGAATCGAGTTCAAAAAGCACTGTATACATGATCGCGTGGAGGCGGCTGGGGCTCCGATCGATTGTGGATCAAGGAAGGTAGGTACGCATTATGGTTCGTGGAATGGAAGGACCGGGCCATGCGTCCCGCGGGGCCGGTATGACTAGTGCGCATTCGTGTGTGACAGATCCAACCCTAAAATTCAACGACATTGCTGACATAAGTCTCTCAACTCGTCTGGCAGCAACTCCTGCTGCTTGAGCCTTGTGCAGCTCCTTCGGCAGGGGGCCTCCCCTCGCCCGCGACTGCCATGGGTCCAACATGTTTGCACATATCTTCGGCCTGAGGCAGGCCCAGCAGGCCCGGCAGGCGAAATCAGGGGCTTTCAACCCCGTGTCCACTGTACCTTGTCATCGCAGAAGGTAAATTCTTTGTGAGTCAAAAGTACAACGGCCCGCACACTGTCCTGTCTACATCGCTTTCATGGACCTTCCATTAAGTCGCAAACTAATCCCTACACACAGCCTCTCCTCTCCCCCCTCCTCCCCCCTCAAACAAGGAAGAAAAAGAAAAAGAGCAAACCCACCCCAGATCAATCTCATACTCCCAATGTCCTGGTGCTTGGAAAGGAAATACATCCAGATGCTACTTCCTCTTCCGGATAGGCTGGCCGTGGAACTTCCGGAGTGAACCATAAAATAGCATCTTGCTGGCACGAGGTCGGCGCCCTTTCTTAAGTTCAAGCCAGCTCAAAGGGTCTACGTTGTAATGGTTACGATTCGGTCTGGAAGACGAGGTTTGATACACACATACCTCCCTTTCTTGCGATGGCGCCGATGTAACCTGACTCTTGTCCGCGGGGGCCTGGGCACCGCGACCTTTGTTCTGCTGTGCGGGTGGAGCGACCGGATGATCGGCAACTGGACGGTTGACAGGTCTCACTGAAGAGCTTGCCTCAGAGGACGACGCCGTCCCTGTCTCGGACGCTGTCGCTGTGCCACTGCCTGACGATTCGGAAGCTACACTCTGGTCCGTTGACTTGTTGGGCGATACAGGCAGTGTGTAAGGCTCAGCCGGACGCTTGCCTGCGGCAATCTCGCTCAGGCCAGACGAGGACCACCCGTCGGACTTGTTAGCATGCCACTGGGTCCGCCGGAGAGTTGGCGAGGCGGCGTGCTTTCCTATATCCCGTCGGCATTGGCGCGGCTTCGCTCGCTGAGGGGTCTTGACGCTGGGGCTGATGGCCCTCTTTGGCGCTTTCTGGTTGCGCGACGAATTGTCTTGCGTTCCGGCAGCCGCGTCTGCTTCTGTGGTCTTGGAGGTCGAGCTGGAAGCACCCCGAGCAGACCTCCCGTTCGGGTGGGCCTTGGGACGAGGGCCACCACTGTTGCTTGCCTCAACCGGACTCGACGCGGTGGCTGACGACACCAAGGCGTTCCTTCCTTTCCTGGGAGGTACGGATGGAGTTGCGACGGTTCGAGCATGCGTCGCTCTTGATGATGTTAGTGTCGGTTTCGGGGCCGGGGCCACGTACTGACTGGCCTTTGGGAGCGAACCTTGGCCCTGGTTGCTGGACGAACCTCCGAACTCAGGAGGCCTTTCGGCAGGATTCTGGGCGATGGAGGTAGACGTCTCCAAACTGCGTTCGCCACGTTGTGTCCTGCCATTACGTGTGGGTGACTCTGGTATCCGCATCTCACGACGGCTGAGCGTGGGGTGCGGATGTCTGGCGTGAGCTTCATGGTCGTCTCCAGTGTGGTGATCGGAAGGAGTTCTGGGTGTCATGGAATCTGAAAATGCTGATGGCGAATAGTATTGTGACGTGTCCATCTCAGATAGCCTTTGTGCCTGGCGCATATCTCGTGCCCAGAACGGCTCATCTATGCCAAAGGTAGCACAACGTGCCAGCATCTTCATTCGCTCAGAATCTTGACATTGCGGGGACCAGGCAGGGTGTTCATCTCCGCAATTGGGACATCGGAACTTGGTCCCTGGGGCGCACTCGGATGTCTTGTGCTGACCAGCGCATTTCCCACAAGTAGAGTGCAGTTGGTTGCACTTATTCTCCATGTGACCCGGCTCGTAACACTTGTAACAGTAAAAGGGTTTCAAGCGTACATCAACAGCCCTAGGGTACGTATTAGCTAAATTTCAGCAGGGAAGTTGAAGAGGTGACCTACTCGATCTTGGCTGAGCAGAAGTCGATGCGAAGGTCGTCTCCTTGTTGTTCGGCAGTTTCGATCAGTTTCCACGCCATGGTCGAATCAGTGAAACGAAGCCAGACCGCGTTTCCGTTGACCGCTGGTTTGAACATCGTATGGTAGATACCAAAATTCTCGAACCAACGCAAACCCGAATCTTCCTGGATAATCTCACGTGTAATCTTCTTGCCGTGCAATGTGGCCCTAACCCAATAGAACTCGGGGTAGAGGACGAAATTGGTGATAGTCACATTCGTCGCGGCTGTTAGATGTGCAGCGTTTGGCTTAAAGGCCTGAGCATCCGACAGGTTCTTGAAGGTAATCCACATGACTTCCTTTTCTTTTCCCCGCTCGATTTTATCGACTCGTGAGTACACTGAGTCATGCGTGGATAGTTGGCCGAGGATGGCGCTCCGGTGTTGGTCAAAGGCAGCAAGGGCATTGGGTGGCTCGATCTTGACCTTGACAGATTTGGCGGTTCGTTGTGTTCTTGCTGAGCTGTTGTCCTTCCTCTCGCTTTCACGTGGCTCAGCACGTAGCCCCAGACGTTTGAAGCCTTGTTCAAACTGATATTCGATCAAACGTGTCAATCGGTCCACGTCGGACTGGGGTCTTCTGACAGCCCTAGCGCCGGTATCGCGGTTTGACTTGCTGTTCTTCGCATTCCGATTCCGAGTCTGGCTCTCGCCTTGAGCCTGAGCCTGGTCTTGAGCCTGATTCTGATCCGGAACCTGAGCCCGGTCAGGGGTGTAGCCAGGAGCCGGTGCCCGACCATCACTGATAGTAGCTTTGGTCGCGGAACTGCTTCCGACCGACGGCGCATTGGCAGCGGCCTGTTGAATCGGAGACACAACACGCGCGGTTCTGTTGGATGAGCTGGTGTGGCTACCGGAATGGCCCGGCTGGGTCTTCAATGGCATGACTGTCGTGGGGGTAAAGGTTGTTGTGGCATCGGACGCTAGCCTCATGGTTGCATCTTCTGCTGTATTGTGTGGAGTTGGAGGCTCTTGAATGAGAGGAGTAGGGCTCTGGTAAGAGGCTCTGGAGACATGGGGAGGAGCTGGGCTAATAGGACCGCCATAGGAAGTGCCAGTCGCGAGGCTGGAATCATTCCAGTGCATGGCAGCGTTCTGATCGGCAAGATCCTGCTTATGGGGAGGGCCGCGAGAGTAGGGGGCCAAGGTTGTGCTGCTGGATGCAATGAAGCCAGTAGGGAAGTGATTGGGCGATTGAGGGTAGTTGTTAGTGCACTTTTGCTGCATGGACGGAACCCGCAGAATATCGGGCACAATATTCATAGAAGGCTCGATTCTGAAGGTAGCGCCACGGCTAGGCAGCTGACCAGGAGAGCCCCTATGAAATTGATTGTGGGAATGAAGAGGTTGCGGATGAGAGACATGTTGACGCTGGCCCAGCATTCCGCTATGTTGAGGGCCATTCTGACCGGGAGGGTTGGCGAACACGTCCCCATTGTATCCATAGGAATTGGGATTGTGTCCGTACGGGGGATAGTTCATGGTGGCAGATAAAGCAGTGAGAGTAGAATGAGAGACTGATTGGAAGTATGAGTAGCTGAAGTATGTGTTGTCCGTGTGGTGAGGTGAATTGATGTTTTCGATGCCAGAGTACCTGTTACCGTAGGTGGGAACCTCTTTTATTCGACTTGAAGGTAAGATCTGGTGAAACGAATCAGCCAACTCATCAGAAGTGCACGACCACCAGAATACCTTGAGCTCCAAAAAAGAAAAAAAATAAAATGCCATAAGAAAATGAATAAACAGCCAATCAAAAAAAAGGAACGCAGGTGGCGAGAGTAGTGTGGGCAAATAGTCACTGATTCGGACACGACACCACGATGAACAATGGAAGGTACGTACTATCTTAGCACCGTGTCTTTTCCACGGTAAGATACCTTACTCCTGATGGAAGTGGACAAACTGTTTCCTATCACCTGCAGTGAGGTACTGATAAGATCGGTACCTTACATGGGGGTTCGGTGGCAGTTGGGTGGCAGTGGGTCTCTCATGGGTCTAGGACTCTACCTCACATTAGGTAGGTTTGGGGTTTAGACCTACTCTACAGTAGACCTACACAGTAACTTTGGAGATCTTGAGAACCCACCTTATCAGGTTCGCACTCCACAGACCTGTCACCTGCATGGGCCGGCAGAGACAAGGTCGCGTCACGCGAAATTGCCAAAGTGACGAGAAGGCAGTGCTTGCCTTTCTTGAGGTAATTACGGCGTAGCTGCAAAAGTTTGAACATGAGCAGTTGCCACCATCAACAGTGATTGCCACATACATACTGTGTAGGTACCGTGCCTACCTTAGCTACGGATACCGGGAAAAGCGAGCAAACCGAAGCATCCGTCCCCTTGATTAGGTACGTATCTATTTGAAACTCCTCGGATAGAGGAACAAACTCGGTAATTCTGCCTCTGATTTGAATTCCTCCATCTTCCTATTCGGACCGAGCGTCTTCCAATGGACCCCGTTGTCACAATCAGCTCGAACAGGAGTCAGCCATATATGTCGGCCATGCTCCTGTCTCGAGCCTTCGATGACACAACCATCGCCTCTTTCCGTTCAACTCAAGATTGCATTTTGTCTTCCTTCATCTTTTCGTCCTACCACAGCTGTCTGAGAAATCTCTGGTGGTCGAAAGGCGCCACGCCGTCCGTCAAATCTTTCTTCGTTGCATTCGAAGCATCGGCCAGACAGTCGCCAACATGAGGCTGCTCTTCTTCCGCAAATGAATATTCCCGTGTTACGAACTTGGTATTTGTGCACGTGAAGACCCTCATTGTGTGAATTGGTCAGACTAACGCAGTCATCAGCCCGTATGTGTAGACGGCAGTTTTCTCGCACGAGATCGCGGCGAGAGCATGGTTGCCATTCGCTCACAAGGCCGCACGGCCCGTCGTCTTCGGACCTTGACGACGAATTCAGATGCTGTGAGTCTCTCTCTTCAGGTTTCTGGCTCCAAAAGGTCACATGACAGGCTGACCATCCTTGCAAATGTAGTGCAAGTCTCCTTGCGTCGAGCACAGCCAGCCACAAATACCCACTCCACCCTCAGCATCGAGTCCCTCCGCGGAAGGGCAACATGTCCAGATACCTTCCAGTCCGGTAAGTTGAACGACGTACTTTGCTTGCAACAAGTCTGACCAAACCCCCGGGCCGCCGCGGTTGCCACCATACCGGGGCTTCGCCACACGTTTGGCTCTCTTTCCACCAGCACGGAAGCCCATCACTACACCCTGGAACACCTCGACATACTGCAGGCCAACGTACGCAGAGAATCTCAGCGTGTCCGTTTTCTGGCGGATCACGGATCCACTTTGGATCGAGTCCCCGCCATCCTTGCCATACAAGATCCTCCAGTCGAGGTGTTCCAGCTATCAGATTACCATTACGAATATCAAAGCGACTGGGGCATCATCGACCACGAAGACAAGCCATCCCTCGACAAAAAGGGGAAGCAGAAACAAGGCGTCCGGCGCGTGGCATTTTACGTCCACAAATCGATCAACTTGAACTCTTGGAGGGTTGAGTGGGATGTGCCGCACGGCGAGGGATACATCGCCATGTTGGTGCTCCGTCTTGATAACGACAGCGAAATCAAGATCTACAACGTCTACAACCGCAAGCCGGGCAAGTCCTTCATCATGAAGAATTTTTTTGCCGCATGTCGGAACCTCGACAATTGTTTCATCCTTGGCGACTTCAACGCCCATCATAAGGACTGGTCTCTTCCTGACCCCAAGGGGAAAAGGCCAAAAGGGAATACACATGGCAGAACTCTCAACTCAGCGGCAAAGAAAGCAGGGATGCGTTGCCTCGTCTGCAGGATCCCTACATATCGGAGTGGTTCTAAACAATCAACCATTGACTTGGTCTGGGCTGGAAAGGAACTCCGTCGTCGAAATCCAAAGGTCCGAGTTGAGGATGCTCGTGGGTTCCACGAGGACCATTGTGTCATCTACACCACTCTGGACGCTCGAGTTAGTCAGGACGGTAGTAGGAAGTGGAAATTTGATCGCATGAACAGTGTGGACAAAGCGGAATTCAGGAAGAAGGTGGGCGCTACACTGCGTCTTCTGCGAGACTCTGACAAATCCTTGCCGGACCTGTCTTCCCCATCGCGCATCAATCTTTTCGCCTCGGATATTATCAACGCTGTTCAGCTTGCAACCGAAACTTGCGTCGAGAGTCAAGTGCGGAACCCAAACACGCCTCGGAAACAACTACCGCTTACACCCGCTATACGAGACCATCTTGCACAAGAAAGAATTGCCATGAGCAAATTGCGCCGGATGACATTTGGAAAGCGACCCTACCAGAAACAGCTACAAGTTCTTGAAGCCCTCCACAGCAAAAGCAATCGTCTGTTGAGACTCGAAGGCAGAAAGCATTGGCGGTGCAGAGCTGCCATTCAGTCTTTCCAGGACCCAGGGCTATGGTCGCTGGTGAGGTGGGCGCAACGTCGTAGCAAGATCCAGCGACCACCGCATATGCCCATGTTCAAATCTACCGTAAACAATCAGACCACCATTTGCGGTAGCTCAGAGGAGAATGCCAAGGTTTTCCGGGATTCGATATGGGAGAAAACGCGCGATTGTCCCCCTGGCGAGGTCCTGCAGGGTGGGACGTCGAATCTGCTGCACACTGGGTGCCAGATTCCGGCCGCTCCAGCAAGTCCTGTTGGGGGCCCTGATTCGACGCCTGTATGCTGCAACACGCCCACCACACCATCCCTTCCCGAAAGCGTTCCCGAAAGCGTTCCCGCCACACCAGCAGAGTCGCAAGGTACTTCTTCCCCTGCATCAGACTCAACCTCTTTTGCACCTCCGCCTGGGGTCGACCCAGCCCATTGGGCTGCTGCCTTGTCCAGGGAGAGAGTCAAGACTGAAGGTCAGAGAAAAGCCAGAGCTGAAGTCAGGGCTAGGCACGCCGCCCAAAAGAAGGCCGAGGCCAAACGCAAGGAGATTGAGAAGCTCATCAAGATAATGGGACATGACAAGCCTCCACTCATTATGGAGAATCATGTCGCCAATGTCATCAAACGCCTCAAGACCGGCAAGAGTCCAGGCCCTGACGAGGTCACGAGCGATGCTCTCAAGTACGCGAGCACCTCCCTGTTGCCCTACCTCACGCACCTCTTCAATGCCTGCATGCGGTTGAGTCATTACCCCGACTGCTTCAAGGCTTCCATCACAGTCGTGCTTGCAAAAGAGGGCAAGTCTGACTATGCCACACCAAAGAGCTGGCGCCCCGTGGCGCTGCTCTCCACTATCGGCAAGGTCTTTGAGCGGCTCATTGCAGACCTTCTTCGGCAAATAGCAGTCCGTCTCGGACTGGTTCCACCCCACCAGTATGGATTCGTCGGCAAAGGCACTTCCAAGGCCGTTGAGTTCATTGCCAATGCGGTGATGGACGGGTGGCTTGCTGCGTTGAAGACGACTCTCTTAGGGCTTGATATTGCAGGAGCGTACGACCATGTCAGTTGTGAAGAATTGATCATCATCATGCGCGCCATGGGAATTCCCGAGTGGTTGTTGGCTCTGATCATATCGTTCTTCTCCGATCGAAAAACCAGGCTCCGAATGCCGGGCTATATTTCGATGGAGTTTTACGTTGACATTGGTATTCCTCAGGGAAGCCCACTATCGCCTATTCTCTTTACCTTCTTTGCTGCGCGGATCATCGAGATGTTTGACGAGGAAAACCCCAAGGAAGACCGTGTCTTTGCACTTTCATACGTCGATGATACGTACATCGTTGTTACTTCAAAGGACTATGTGAGAAATTGCGAGCTCATCGAGAAGTGGCATCAGCGAGTTCTGGAGTGGGCTGCACCGCGCGGTATCAACTTTTCTCCAGCCAAGTACAGTGTCATGCACTTTCGAAAGCCTGGTGATCGAGGTGAGCCGTACGAGGGGGTTCCCAACATTCCCAACATGACCAAGAACAGCCTGGTCAAGGAAAGGTTGACAAAGAGAAAGAAGAGGGCGGTTCTGAGGAAGAAGCGACAGGACCCAGCGAAGCGACAAGACCCAGCGCTTAGAAACGACGACGATGATGATGAGGAGGAGGAGGAACTTGGCGGTCTTCGAATTCTGGGTATTCAGGTGGATCACAAACTGACGTGGGCCGATCATATTGATAGCGTAAGTTTCTCACCATGCCACTCACTCAATTGCAACAACGAACCATCATACAGAGGCAGCCAGCTAACGCATGGCACCACCAGATTGAGCGCAAGGTTGAGACGAAGATGAACTCGCTGCGCGGCCTGCACCAGTCAACGTGAGGACCAGGATTTCATCAGATGAGGAAGACATATCTCACTAGCGTCAGGTCGATCATCTCCTATGGCTGTGCGGCATGGTTCCTCTTTGGCGACAACCACATGATGAAGTATCATCTCACGCAAGCTCTCGTCGACCGGCTTCATTCACTGCAGGCACAATGTCTTCGGATGCTGGCTGGGGCCTTCGGTTCGACACCTGGCGCTGTTCTCCAGAAGGAGTTGAATATTGAGCCCATCACGGTTCATCTCCTAAGACTCGCGACGTGTCAACGTGCCCGTGCACTCGATGGAGACGACCCGGGCTTGATGGAGAGCTTGCATAACCGCTTCTATTCCAAACACAGGTCTGACAAGTTTGACAAACAACCTTACAGAGTCGCATACTACTATGCCAGAGCCGTGGCCAGCGAAGTAGGGACCGAATATGATCATACGACAAGGACCAGGAACCTCAAGCGCCCCGAGTGGAGTAGACTTGACATCATGCACCGGAAAATCGCCATTGGGAAATATGTCCAGCGTCAATCCAACCTGTTTTGTGCAGAGCTCTGGCGAGACTATTGCGAGCAACGCCAGATGTCAAAATCTCGCTCAGACTTCAATCGCACTCCGGTCGCGGTCAAGGGGAAATGGGGCAAGGAGAGTCTCAAGATCCACAAGGACCTCACCCATGCCCAGAGCAGCATCTTGATCCAGTGCCGCACCGGGCACATTGGACTCAATTCATACTTATCTTGGAGAAAGGTACGATGTTCCCGAACTCTGTCTGCATTCAGCAAAAAAAAAACACAACCTGATTGCCATTTGGTTTGACACGTTTCGCAGTGCCCCGACGTCGTGACCAAGATGTGTCCCTGTCGCACAGGTGAACAAACCGTCGGCCACTTGTTCTACGCATGCCCAGACCTGCAAGAGCAAAGATCGCAACTCCCTCTCAAGGACCTCAGGGGCGGCAAGCGAACCCGCAATGGCATGTGTACCCTGGAGGGTCTGCTTACTGAGGGCGCCGCCCAAGCGTCCCGCTGGGCTATCAACCATTTCGGCATCCAACAGTTCACATGGACTTCGAACCATGCAGACTTTGCATCTTTCAAGGATATGGTGCATGCTCATCAGGGGGACTTCTGAGACCCCGGTCTCGTTTGCTCTTCTTCACACACACACACACACACACACACACACACACACACACACACACACACACACACACACACACACACACACTGTTTAACTCCATCGTTTTGCATTACTAGAGGATTGCCGCAGTACATGTAGACGCTACCCTGCCCTCGAATTCCGCACTGTTCAACCTCAACCCTTTTCGTAAGTCATTTTTGTCGTACAATACCTTGGAAGACCGACGCTGACGCTGAGATTTCGAGACAAGTCACCCATCCTTTCCTCCATTCCACCCTCTCCCTCGTCAAGGGATCGCCAGAATCGCAGTTTCGACAGCTTGTTGGTAGGCTGGTGTTATGTAAGTGACAATTCTCTCTTGTGACCATCATCTTCGCCCCTCTTCCCGCCCGTTTCTGATCTCCCGTGTCTGGCAGTGTCTGGAGGTAGGCAACCCACTCTCGTGCGTGGGCGCCGGGAGTCTTGCCATCGCGGAGATGGCGGTGGATGTGCCGGAGCACTCGATAGAGCTTTCTGATGGACTTCCAATGCCGTCTAAGGCCATGATCCTCGAGCTGTAGGAGGAAGCCGAGGCGCCATATCGGTAGGCAGTTCCCCTCCCCGTCGTGCCAGCGGCAGAACATCCAACGTCCCAGGAGAACGCGCACTAACTGGTTTTCTCTTCTACCACCTACAGACACGACCCTGTCCGTCTCGTTGGTGCTTATGATGCCCTTCTTGGCGTGTGACATGTTGGCGATGCTCTGCGGCCGCGTTGCTACGCTTCGTGGATCGTGCCCAACGGTGAGTTTCCGCTGCCTACCTCGACTCTCTGACTTTGCTGACGCGATCTCTTTCACATAGACGGCGAGGATTCTGGCGTTTTTCTTCAGGTCTTTTGTCAAGGTCGTCATCGTGGGGTTGGTTTGGTTGTTGGTATCTTGGCAAGCATTTCAACTCAGTATGTACGTCTTTTCATTGAGCCCCAGACAGCTATCGGAGTACTGACAATCTACTTACAGACTCGGAGGCTCTTATAGCTCTTGATGAGAGGCTTTCAAGGGACTCATAATCAGACTTTTCGCCCATCACGGGCGAAGCCATCACGGTTGAAGCCACAGCGGTAAGTCTGACACCAGCTTTTGCCCTCCCTCCCGTCAACTCCCCCGCCCACTGCACGATCAGAAGAGACATGCCTGTTAATAATGCGTAAGCCAGTTGCGAACCTCGATAGCAGGCAGTCAGCAGTACAGTCATCTTTCTCTCATGGCGAGCTTGAAAAAGCATCTCAATTCAAGTGCTGGGTGGGCACTATACTGTTTTATTAAAACTGTATTCTTGTACTTGTGACTCAGAAAGAATTAACTTTCTTCGATAACAAGGTACTTAGAAATCACTGCTATCACCACAGCAGACCGTCTTATTTTAGTTTTTTCTTCCTAATAAAGGTTTTTCTAAATAAGAAAAAAAAATGTGTCGAGCAATTGCGAATGTGCAGTGAGGTGGAAGAGTGGATGGATGGAGTGTGTAATAAGAATAAGGTACTTACTTAGGTAGGTTGGTTCCAGCCTGTGACTCAGAGGAAGTGGCGCTGATGGGAGCCCGCAAGGTGCGCAAAATGACCGAAATGAGTGCCCATGGCACCTGCGGTCCACCAAGGTACCTATAACAAGTAGCGCGAAGTGCGCTATAAATTGCGGTGAGTTTCCATGTGCCCCCCCCAACCCAAGGTACCTCACCTCTACTCTTAGCTTCCCTTCCTCGCTTTCGTCAACACGTCTCAGCTAATCACCAACCCACACATACACGCCCACCACAATTGTCCGACTCGCTTCAGCTACTCCAGGCGTCCTTCTGTCACAGAGTCTTCGTCGAGTCGACGGGACGGAAAGCGAAATCCGGTGTCGCGAGACAAGGGCGACACATGACGAGATGGACATCCCGAACCACGCGCACGGCGGATTGCGGTCCGACTCGCGACTGCTCTCCATCCCGCGCGAAGTCCGCGACCTCATATATGAGCACTACATCATCGTCGAGGGGGGATACATCTATGAATCAGACGATCTCCTCGGTGGCAGGCTCAAGAGGGCCGACGGGCGACCCATCGATCTCAACCTGATGTACGCCTGTCGACTCGTCGCCAACGAGATGCGCCACCTAGCCTTGCGGAGCAACACCCTCACGTTCTCCACCATTACGTCGGAATCTGGACCGTCCCCTTTAGCCATGCTTGAAGGTTTGCGCATGCGCGCTGCTCGGTTCGACGGACTGGTTGGGCGTTGCCTCGACAGATACAGGCAGCAACTGTTACATTTTGCCGGAGGCTTCCTGGCGAGGCGGAGGTTCGAAGAGCAACAGGCGCGGACAACTACGTCAGAAGAGGGCGATCACGACCATGAGGAGAACGACAGTGACGGCTCCAGCAGCGACTTGGCCGCTGCAAGCAAAGTACACGTCGACCCTCCTAGTACTGAAGACCCGGACGGGGTCTCGTCCTCAGGGTCGTCCCCATCTGGCGAGCCGTCATGGGCCACAGCTCAACTTACCTTGGACGAGCTGGCCAAGAAGCACCCTCGCTTCCTTCGAGTCCTGGAGCGAATGGATCATGAGGACTTGACACCATGGAGAGCCTGGGGCTTCACGCATTTTCGCCGTGGTCCCTATGGTGAGGCACCATCTTCATACCTCGAGCTCTGCTGCGACCTCCTTCAAGCCGCGTCTCGTCTGAAACCGAACGACTGGAATCAACTCGAATGGTGCCGGCTCATGAACATCTCGGAAAATCGCTTGGCGGGTGGGGAAACCCGCTCGAGCCGCATCATGCGCTGCTCGGTCAGGGAGTGGGATATCCCCAAGGCCGCCGACCTGAAGGAGCTATCGTCGTGGATCACCGAGGAGAAGCGCCTGCTCTCATCCATCCGCCACGGATCCGACGGCTCAGTCTACCGCTTCTCGGCCGCCGCGTCGGCCATCCGCTATCTCAAGTCCATCCCCGCCGCCATGCGCGCGCAGGTGCGCAAGATTGTCCTCGTGGAAGACTACCGCTCCGTCGCGCATCCGGAGAGCCACGCCCGAGGCCTGATCCCTTTCTGCCGGGAGAACCCCCTCCTGCGGGTCGAACGTCGCGTGAACCTGTGGCGGAACCTCTTCCAGGTCGACAAGAGATGGCACACGCCCCACCAGCAGTGCGAACGCCAGAATCGTGCCGCCACGCGGGCGCTCCGGTCGCGGGACATCACGTCCACCGTCGCGCTCTGGGTCACGGAGGCCTTGGCTCTCGGGCCAGCGGGCATGCCCGCGGCGTCCTTCTCCCTGGTCCTGGACGGCGACCCGGCGCCGCAGCTGTGCGCGCGCATCTTCCAGACCGTCGTGCAGCGCGACGCCGCGTGGCAGCGGGCGTGGACCGAGTCCATGGACCGGCGCCTCGTGCTCGTCCACCCGGTGCTGGACTGGTTCGAGAGGCGGGGCGAGGACGCGGCCAGGGCGGGCGTGCATCCCGTCTCCGGGATGTACGAGTCGTACCTGGGGTACTTTTACGAGGGCTTCCCCGAGGCGATGAGGGATATCGCGCGAGGCAGCAGCGGGTCCGTGGTGCGGTGTAATTTTGACGCCGGCGAGCCGTGGGATGCTGAGAAGGTCGTGCGCGCCAATAAAATGTGGACGTCGGCGCAGTGGAACGAGGGGTGGCTGCGGCACGAGCAGCTGTTTTGGGAGACTGAGGCGCCGTTGCCGGAGTGGCCGGCGTTGCTGATGGAGAATATGATTGACTCCTTTTCTGGATGTAAGAAGAAGAGCTGGAGAGGGCGTTGATGAGGCCGGTTCGTTTCGTAGTCTCTACATGGGACGGGGGCGGTGTCCGGGTCGCATTCTTCTGCTGAACGATGAAGGTATATCTTGGACTTTGAGTCTATATATGTATTCATCTGGGATCTAAGGATTCTACGCCGCGGCTCAGCGTACAGCACACGGTCTGGATATGATAGTTAGCAAGACATCTCAGAGATGGTACAGATTTTACTTGCTATTTAGCTATATTATCCCCCTCCCGTCGCCATTCTCGTCAGAACTCCTTCGCAGGAGATACCCTTGGCCACGATGCATCATGTTGCAACGCTTTCTCCAGCTCCCTTTTGGATGGATGTGCTGGAATCTTTTGGTGTCCGCCTAATTTGACATATCCTTCTGAGTGAGGCTCGTGTGCTGGCTCGCCGAGTCCGTTCCGTTAGCCGGGGCGGGGCGGGGCGGTGCGATTGCATGGTGAGGCCGGGTTTCACAGGGTCTTCTACCTCGCTATTTGTGCAGTTCCGTGTTATACTTACGGGCCTCCACTTGGGATCGAGAGACTTTAACGATTGCTGTTGTTGATACGGTGCGTCTGATGTAGCCAGCCGAGACGGTATCGTCGGACTCGGGCTTCCAAGTCCCCTATGTACCTTTGTTTTCCACCTGCGAGTTTGAGCCGCAAAAGTGAGTACAAAGTGGCTTGACGACGGCTGAGGACCAGGAGTTCCGCCTCGTGGCTTGTTTTGATGAGTTGATGCTTCACAAGGGCTGGGATAAGCTGGGCAAAGAAAAGAAAAAGAACACAACGAGAGGAAAAGAGCAAAGAAAGGAAAGGGAAAAGGGGGCAGAGAGGAGGATAAGAAAGGGGTAGAAGAAAATAAGGTAGATAATACTGGAGACTTTGGCCCTTGGCGTGTTGTCTTTTCTGCTTCGCGGGAGACGTGTGTGTTTCTGACAGGAACGGTCCTGGTTTCTGGCCCTTGAAGTCCAGAAAGGCTACTGGAGAGAGGAATGAAAAGTGGCTGCTGACATATGTGTATGAGGCGAATTAGTTCGGTTGTGCTTAGGGCTGGACGTAGTCACAGATTGAAGCTGATCGCATACCCCGGTTCCATCTGTCGTCATCGAGTATCCGTAGGTAGTTCAAGGAGATTGTCAGCCCTGCCAACAGAGTTTGACTTCCAATGTATGGGCCCCATCCTCAAGAGCCGGCGGGATGGTCACCGAAATGCCAACCCAGGCAAAACCAAAAAAGGCTCGCACAGAGTTCATCGCAAAGAACCCTCATCCAGCCCCTCTCTTCCTCTGACTCAACACACGGTGGGCTTGACCATCGCGGTAGGAAGGGAACTTCAGAAAATGAACACCATCCGCGGATATAAAAAAAAAATAAAAAAAAAAAAAAAAAAAAAAAAATTGGTTGACAAAACTCGCAGCTCGGTACTCTCAGACGTCCGAGTTTTTTCCTAATACGGTAGTCCTCATGACTAGCCAGCCGGAGAATCTGGCCCCACAACGCCCGATGATTCCGGGTCTCGGCGGGGCTGCGGTGGTGGGGCTGAGGTTCCGAAAATTCGACAACTCCGCGGACCACCCCGTCCCCCGCGGCGCTCTCAACCACTAAGCCTCCCGCCCGCTTGCCCGCCTACCTGGCTGTCCACCTGGCTCGCCTTATGGAAGCCTGTTTCCGAATCCTTGCAAGCCATGTTTGTTTTACGCGCACGTTGTGACGTTGACATCGATGTAGACCTGACATGCAACACCATGCTCTTCACCCCCTCCCCCCTGTAATACGTCGACCAACCGGGTTGTCCGTATTACACGCCTTGGGCTGACGTCGGGAAGTGTCGCTCACGATCAGACCACACTGCTCGTCGTCCACGACTCTGATGGAGAGGGTCGGGATGGATGAAGGGCGTAATTGTTTACCACTCAACTGGGGACGAAAGACAGAAACAAGGAATACATCCAAGAAGTAGAATTTGGAATTGAATGAATCAACAAAATGAGACCCTTCAAACACCGTCAAGAACGCAAATATAAATACAAAAGGACACCGGCTCCCTAGAGAACTCCTCGTGTTCTACACACAGACAGAATTACCTTGACTACTCAATGTTCTCGACCTCCTTGCCTCGTCTATCTTCAACAGCGATCAAGCTCCAGCGACTCTCTTCACGCCGCCTCCTCCACACCCAGAAAACAATGACGACAACTACGCCCCCAAGTTTCCCCTTCCAACGCGCCTCGGGCCTCGAACCGCCCGCAGAATACGCCCGCCTCCGCGCCACGGAGCCCGTCTCGCAAGTGAAGCTCTTTGACGGCTCTCTCGCATGGCTCGTGACGAAATACAAAGATGTCTGCGCCGTCGCCACGGATACGCGACTCTCCAAGGTACCGCCTCGTCATTCCATCCGTCCATCCGCCCATCCGTCTTTCCACTTCCCCTTCTCGCATGTCAAAGAGAAGTATAATGCACCGTCGAAAAGGAGCTAACACCGCAGCACAGGAACGCACCCGCACCGGTTTCCCCGAGCTCAGCGCCGGCGGGAGAGCGGCGGCGGCTAATAAACCTACCTTTGTCGACATGGACGCGCCGGCGCACATGCAGCAGCGCGGCATGGTTGAGCCGCTTTTTGTGCGGGAGCACATCGCGTCCATGCAGCCGTATATCCAAAAGACTGTGGATAGTCTACTAGATAAAATGGTTGAGCAGGGGTGCGACGAGCCGGTTGACTTAATTGACAAGTTTGCCTTGCCTGTTCCGTCATATGTAAGTGCTTTGGTTTACACCCAAGAGCAGTGAGATTAGAGTATCCAAAACGGACATGTTGATGCAGATACCTTGAGGCCCTGCTAACTACCATTTCTAAGATTATTTACACCATCCTCGGCGTCCCGTTCGAGGACCTCGAATATCTCACCCAGCAGAATGCCATCCGCACGAACGGCAGCGGTACCGCGTCGCAAGCTCAGTCTGCAAACCAGTACGTCCAATTTTACATGTCCCCGCCGCCCCATTTCCCTACTCTCGTGCCTCGTTACCGATGATGACTGACACAAATCGACCAGAGAACTTCTCAACTACCTCGCAAAGCTAGTCGACCAACGCAACATTGAGCCCAAGGACGACCTCATTAGCAAGTTGGTCGTGGAGCAGCTCAGACCCGGTCACATTGAAAAATCGGACGCCGTGCAAATTGCCTTCTTGCTGCTCGTTGCTGGCAACGCGACGATGGTGAATATGATTGCGTTGGTGAGTCACCTGTGTCTTCTCGTCTTCCCGTCTTGACTCTTGAGTGTCTTTGTTCTTGGAGCAAACGGACGGCGTGTTTGGGGTCCACGATTCAACTAACATCCGGCACCCCAGGGCGTCATCGAACTCTTCCGGAACCCAGGTCAGCTCGCCCAACTCAAAGCCAACCCGTCGCTCGCCCCGGCCTTTGTCGAAGAGCTGTGCAGATACCACACCGGCTCCTCCATGGCGATGAAGCGGGTGGCCAAGGAAGACATTATCCTCGGTGGCAAGGTACGTGCTACCTACTAACCACAATAACCTCAGTCAATCTCACTTGTGCATGTGTTTTTTTGTGAAGCGCCCTGGTCCGGACATGCTGACCGTTGACGTAGACCATCAAGGCGGGCGAGGGCATCATCGCCGCAAACCAATCCGGCAACCGAGACGAAGACGTCTTCCCCGACCCGGACGTCTTTGACATGCACCGGACTCCTGACCCGAACCACGCGCTGGGGTTCGGCTTCGGGCCGCACAGGTGTATCGCCGAGCCGCTTGCGCGCGCAGAGCTCGAGACTGTCTTTGGTGAGCCTCTCTTTTCTCTTATGATTGCCATTCATATCCCACCCCAGGTCATGATGGCCGTACATGTGACTTGAGCTTGGTGCATAGAAGCAAAACCTTACGTTTACGCGTCGTTCCCCACGTTCGCCCTCTTCCATAGGCCTCCTTCAGTCACACTGAGCTAACGAATCCCATCACAGCAACGCTCTTCCAGAAGCTCCCCAGCCTGAGAATCGCCGTGCCCATCCCAGATATCGAGTATACGCCTCTGCACAAGGATGTCGGAGTAGTCAAATTACCGGTGGCATGGTGACCGGTGACGTGGACGGCAATCTTATTGGACGGAGTTCAAAGGGGGGGGGGGGCGTAGGTTAGACGGTGTTAAGACCACAAGCCGAAGTCGCCGTCGATCAAGCCCTTACATAGAAAGCTCGGTAGTTTGAAATATCTCATCACTTCTATTCTCTTCTCAGGAACTTAGCGAGAAACTCCTTCCATGTGAAATCGAGGTGAAAGCGGGGAGTATAAAAGCCAGGACATCAGACGACCGGGAGGGAGGGAGCAAACCAAAGTTCACCAGTTCGCAAAGGCGCAGCACGATCCGGGTGCGCCGGTTAACCGCGGCAATAAACTGGCATCGACTACCGTCGTCCCAATGTTGAAGCTTGACGGAGCCGAATTCGGCGAGTTTGATTTTTGAGGTGAGTAATTGCAGGATTTTTGAGTTGCGAGAATGCCGTCGGGATGTTAAGCTGTGCTCTTTAAAAGGGGCTGTCTGACGCGAGGTGAAAATGGAGATTGAGGTCAGGTGTTGAAGCAATATCTCTTGATTACTACACTATTCTGCCCAAAATATGAACGAAATGCAAGTCGCAAACAGCCAAATCGTCGTGGGAGACAGGAGCAAGGCGGCTCCATGGTATTCCGTCGAGGCCCAAATCTCCGCCGAGGCACGCAAGATGCTCGAGGAGTACGCCGGCATCCCGCCAGACGAGGTCAGAGACCACGTCGTCGCCATGGTACATATTCCCTTTCCTCTCCCTTTCGCCTGTTTATACCCCTCGACTACTCCATCCCAGCACAAGACAAGCTGGGATATAGCTTGATGCTAACATAATGTCAACCACAGCGCGACAAGATTTGGGAAGTCTTCCCCTACCCCTGCATCGGCGAATTCCACTTCCTCGACTTCAACCTCGCCCACCGCCCAGGCTACCCGCAACTCCTCGCCCGCCTCCAAGACAACCCATCCGCGCGCCACCTCGACATCGCCTGCTGCGTCGGCCAGGACCTCCGGCGCCTCGTCCACGACGGCGTCGCCTCGTCCAAGATCGTCGCCGTCGAGCTGGAGCAAGGGTACATCGACGCCGGGTACGAGCTCTTCCGCGACCGGGACCGTCTCGAGACGCGCTTCGTCAACGCAGACATGCTGGACGACGGGGACGCGAGGCTGAACGCCATGGAGGGGACGTTTGACACCGCGCACCTGGGTCTTTGTCTGCATCTGTGGACGCGGGAGCAGCAGATGGTTGTGCTGCGGCGGGTGATTCGATTGTTGAAGCAGGAGCCTGGGGTGATGATTGTGGGTCATGCTGCGGGTCATGCGGATGGGATTGAGTTGAAGGGAGTTTGGGATAAGCCTGCGTTGAGGCATAACTTGGAGACGTGGGAGAAGATGTGGGCTGAGTTGTCGGAGCAGACTGGGAGTAAGTGGAAGTTGAATACGGTCGTGTCTGAGCAGATTGGGACTCGGGGAATTGAGAGGCCCAGCTGGTGGGGGAGCGATATGAGATTTGTCGGCTTCGAGCTTACTAGAGAGTAGGTAGTTGACTCGAGTTTCAACAGGTAGAATAAACACGACGAAGAAGACATATGGCACGTATTGCAGGGAGCGAGAGAACAGTGTCATGAAGCATTTCCTTTGCTAGCCTAGGGCCATGGCCCGATTCCCATAGATGAACATCATCATAAAGCCCAATCCGGTTCCCAAACCATGCCTGAAAGGAGAACTTTTTCATCCACTGCTCGTCATTGCAAACACCTGAAACACCGAGTACCCGAGTAGAGAAATAACTCTTTAGGCCTTGGGGGTGTTGGGGACGATCTTCTTGCCATCCTTGTTGTAGCGGACGCGGGGAGGGGGAGCGCGGTTGCGGCGGCCCACGACGGAACGGACACTGGGAAAGTAAGTCAGCATTGGGGGGTCTTTCACAAGGCCTGAAAGCAACCGTCAGGTCGGCAATCGACCTCCTGCAAGAGGAGAAGGACCGCGTCGCCGAAGTGCAGGGCACGGGGGATATGGGAGCTTCGAGTAGCGCCAAGGTTCTTCTGTAGCGCCTGCGCGCCGCGGTCTTGGTGTGAACCAGACCGACGGGTTGCAGTCGTCGCTCCCGCGGACGAACGTACCGGACAATCTTGCCGTGAATGGCGCAAGAGACACAGTACTGCAGCTTCAGGTACATCTTGGGTACGGTGTACTCCGCGAAGACGGAGGCGTCAGAGATATCACCTGATACCTGTTAGTCTTTGGGGCATGTTGAGAAGAAGAGGGTGTAGGCATACGGATGGCAGCAGACTCGACCATGTTGCGGATGGTGAAGCGCTTGATCGCCTTATCCTTGGGCGTGCATCGCGAGCAGTTGCTGCAGCGGATGGGCTTGACGTGGCCGCGGCCCTTCTTGTTGCGTCCGCTGTAGGAGGGGAAACCAAGTCAGTAATCGTGTTCGTTTAGGGGTATCATTGCGCATGTGTTCATCTGGAGCCTCAGTCGCCGGCGTCGTCGAGCAGGTTCGTGATATCGGGACCCGTTGTCGATGGCCGGGACGTGAGGGTAGAGGCACGTGGGAAGCGCGGTGTATGGGGCGGATGAGGAGGGAATCTTCGTACTTGTTCTTTCTCTTCTTGACCATTTTGGCGACGTCTGACTGTGTGTTAGTAGATCCGTGAAGGAGAGAAAAAAGAGAAGAGGAGAAGGGGGTATATCAATTGCGAGGAGACGTACTTGATCTTTTCTGGCTTGCTGAGTCAAAAAATCGCAATTGGTGGGTTCGACCAGGGCGCGAAATGGTTTTGACGTGCCTTGCTGCGAATTGGTGGTGGGTGGAGGCTGCGTACGAGTGAGGGCTGGTCCAGGGCTGGAGAGTGCGGTACGGAAAAATGGTGCTTGTGGACCCACCTCTGGAAAAATCCCACTCTGGAATTTTAGGCGAGGGTGCACTTTACGCGGGCAAGTCGCCTCAGGACTGCAGTACGTATCGTATTTCGCACCACACATTCGATTTCCAGACCCCATGGTTGGCCAATCGCAGACGAGCAGGATCACGTGGTCTCGCTAGTTTTCCAGGTCTCGCAAACCCCCCCACCCGGTCCACCCAGCGCCTGCGCAGGACGGATTTACTGTGCGCTGCGACAGACGGCAGTCGTTTCCTTTTAATTTTCCTTCATCCCCAACTCGAACCCATCTGAGGATCTGCTTAGGAAGGCAATAGACATATTGTCGAGGTACGTCTGAAGATGCTTCTGCTCCCTCTTTGTTGGCCATGAGCCCGTTACACCTCTTCTTCTCCCTTCGTTTTCTGGCATTTCGTCTTTCGACGAGTTGTGGACTCTCTTTCCGCTGTCGCTTGTCACTCGACTCTCGCAAGGCGTATTCGCGAAATCGACAGCGTCTTTCGAGAGTTATCGAGGGGGCGCACTGGAAGGGGTCAGAGTCTTTTGGCAGGGTTCAACGGCATGCGAGCGAGCTCGTCGAGCCTGTAAAATCGCTTCGCCGAATGCTCAATCGCTGCCGCCACCCACCAAAGCCATCGACATCCAACTCTGCCGGAAACAATGGGCGAAGAAGAGGAGCATCGAGGGAGACGGACAGCAATCTTTGCTATCCACCCAAACTTCGATGCATTTGATTCTAACATTCCGTGACAAGTAGGCAATCATGCAGATCTTCGTCAAGACCCTGACGGGCAAGACTATCACCCTTGAGGTGGAGTCGTCCGACACCATCGACAATGTCAAGTCCAAGATCCAGGACAAGGAGGGCATCCCCCCCGACCAGCAGCGCCTGATCTTCGCTGGAAAGCAGCTCGAGGACGGCCGCACCCTCTCCGACTACAACATCCAGAAGGAGTCCACCCTCCACCTGGTCCTGCGCCTGCGTGGTGGTATGGCCAAGAAGCGCAAGAAGAAGGTCTACACCACCCCCAAGAAGATCAAGCACAAGCGCAAGAAGACCAAGTTGGCTGTCCTCAAGTACTACAAGGTCGACTCTGACGGCAAGATCGAGCGCCTCCGCCGCGAGTGCCCCTCCGACACCGTACGCTTACCTCCAATCTTTTACACTGTCGTTTCAATACTAACTCGCTCCAGTGCGGTGCCGGTGTTTTCATGGCCGCCATGAACGACCGCCAGTACTGCGGCCGCTGCCACCTCACCTACGTCTTCGACAAGAAGGAGTAAATTTTCTCTCTTGTTTCGCGGGCGCGAGGTTACGGAAAACAAAAAGCGACAATTCTGGGAGGATCGGTTCAGGGTTAGCATTCTAGTCGGCAGAAAGCCGCACACAAAACGGGGGCGTTGATGTACACATCACTGGCTGGCAATGACGATGCAATTTCATGACACTATGACCATCTCTCACTCTTTACTCTCCACCATGATTTGTGACGTTACGTGACTCTGTGCATTTTGGCTCCCACAACTTTGGTTCTTTGGTGACTTGGTCTACCTAACCTACACCTCAACCTGCGAACCCGTTCCGTAAATTGTCATACTTGGTCTCGGGATACGTCAGACAGTTATCCCGCCGCAGCAACCCATGCGGACCACCAAACGTATGAACCACATTCCCAATCAGCGACTCGTGCCCAGGCTTATCAGCACTGCTCTCCCACCACATGGCACCACCCAGACCCCATCCCCGAATATACTCAGCCTTCTTCCTCGCCATGTGCACCGTATCATACGTAACCATCTTCCTCCTCCCCGCATCATATGAGTAACTCGCACCCGTCTCCTCGTCATGATACTCCTGCGCGCCCGGCATCGGCAACACCTTGTAATCAAAGACGCCATTCTCCCAGCTCCCCTCCCCGACCCCAGAATACGGCGTGCCGGGCCCATCCGTATTCTCAAAGGCGCGCCCGTACAGCGGCATCCCTAGCACGATCTTGTCAGGGGATACGCCATGGGAAGTGTAGTGCGCCAAGGCAGCGGCGGTGCTGAAGGGCGTCGAGCGCGGGTTCTGTCGGCAGGGCTGAAGGTTGGCCTGGTGGCCGGCGGTGGTGTCCCAGGAGCCGGCGTAGTCGTAGGCCATGAGGTTCCAGAAATCGAGGAGGGGGTCCATGGCGGGGAGGTTGAGCTTTTGGTAGTTTTGGGCGCCGGCGGGGCAGGCGACTGTCAGCTCGAAGTGGTACCACTCTGGCAGGGTCGAGGCGTAGTTGTCCATGGCGGAGCGGACGGCCTGGAGGAGGGCGACGAAGTCGGAGGCTTCGGAGGGGGATTGGGGGTATTCCCAGTCAATGTCGATGCTGTCACGTTTGTTAGCAGGTTGGTTTAATCAGTTGGGGTAGGATACCCGGGGTGGGACTGGTAAACGTACCCGTCAAAGCCCAGGTTCTTGATGAGGTCGACGCAGCTGCGGGCAAAGGTATCGCGGCCCTGGGGCGTGCTGGCGGGGGCCTTGAAGTTGGACGAGTATGTCCAGCCGCCGACGGACAGGAGGATCTTGAGGTTGCGGTTGCGGCGCTTGAGGAGGTTGAGCTGCTTCATGCAGCCGTAGAGGTTTGTCCCAACGTCGTTCCAGCTGTCGCCCTCCCAGTGGATGTCCGTGTCGGCCCAGCCGTCGGTGAGGTGGACCTCGCCCGTGTCGGAGCGCACGTTGGCGAAGGCGTAGAGGATGTGGGTGAGGTTCTCGACGGGGAGGTCTTGGGGGCGGTGCTTGCGGGCGTAGATTGCCCTGGGAAGCGATGGTGTTAGTTACGTTTGCTTTGAGGGAAGTACTCAAGAGAACTGCTGATGACGTACCAGTTGACAAAGTAGGCTACCGAGCGGAAGCCTTGGACTGGACCGCCGCCCATCGTGTCTGTGGTGTTTGATGTGAAAAAGGGAATAGGTAGGTGTGTGAAGAGGTCCGTGTAGGTGTGTGTCAAGAAGATGGTGGTCAAGAGGACTATGGCAGAGGTGACGAGGGTTGTCGAGCGTCCGAATTGCATACAGGACAGACGAGGTTCGTTGCCAAGATATTGACCGTAAAGAAAGGGATGTTTATAGACAACAGGTCGGCAGGAGGGAGGCAGACGGTTCTTATTGCTCGCTGGAGGTGTTTGACACTGTTAGGTCACGTCAGGTTTATGCAACGTAAGGCAAGGTAAGGTAGCTAAAGGGTAGCGGCAACGGTGATGCAGCTTGTCCGGGGACTTGGAATGAATGGCCCCGCGTAGGACAACTCCAATGGCAATGGGCTTTAGGTCACAAATACGAGTGCGACACTGCCCCTCCTGGCCCCCCTCTATTCCAAGCTGTGCCTGTGCATCCCGGACTCTGTATGGATGCCGTGGGTGGTTGACCCCAATATGCGGCGCAATGCTGCGCGCTGTTACTGGAGCTTGTAGCTGGATGAGGCGCGAGTTGTCGTCAGCTCCCACAGCTGGCTCCCCTCCTGTGTGGCTTGAGCTGGCAACCTGGACGTCACTCGGGCAAAGCCACGGTTTGTGGCTGGGCATGGACTAGTCTACATTTGTGCTGCACCTCTACGCCGGTGATAATAGGTACCTAATCTTAAGGTAACTTGGTTGGATTCTCGCTTCGCCTTGAGCAGGCGGGTGATCTGCAAGAGCAAAGTACTTTCTTGCAGAGTGCGACGCTGAGAGACATCCGAGGGTTACCTCCCATTCAAGCGCGTATTATGTAAGGGAGCAGGACAAGCGAGCTTAGGTAAGGATATCGCATAGACCCCGGCACCTCTGGATTCGCGCATATGGGGATGGAGAGCACATGTCTGGGCCGTCCCCTCCCCCCGTTGAGCACCGGCACTTCCGTGCTGTGGTGGGCGGGAATGGGCTGCCAACGGGATGTCGGAGACGGTGACAGACCGCCTGTATCGTCATGGGATGGCCCCAAAGTGCGGATGGACGGTCGACATGGGACGAAAAAAAGTGTTGAGAGCCCGAGCACCGACGATGGTTCTGGACCCTGGCGTAGGGTCTATTGTTGTTTTGTTTTCAATTCGATGACTGTTGTCAACATAGTCGTTCTTGAGATTTGCATATGAGAATGAGCGATGTTGCAATGCGAAGCCATCTTCTCTGTCTGTATTAATTGGTGATGATGAGAATAGTTAGACTACTTTCAGGTGCCGACATGCGTCCTCCAGCCCGTCGCGGACAGCGCGTGTCGGGGAATTGTTTCCATCAAGTCTCCGATCCCCTACACGCTCCGAATTGAGCGATTGTCTACACTCTGCCATTGCGAGCAGAATGGCCAATTCGTTTCTTTATCCTTACACCCAGTAGGCAGTAGCAAATCCGTGGATAATTAAGAGAGGTGAACAAAGAAAAGTCTTTCTCTCCCCAGCAACACCTCGCATAGGGGGTGATGGAGTACCAGTCAAATAGACGCAGCTTCCTTCAAGATCCCAACAGGGTGGATCGCCAGAAAAGAACGGAAAAGGACAATACTGCCTTACCTAAGGCGCCAGTTGCAGGCCACCCGCGTATTACCTGGTGCCGCCATTCGTCGACTCGCCTGTCTGTCACTGCCAGCAATTACTGCGATTTACTGCAGTACGCGGGATCCCAGGGTGTACCGGTGCGAATCAACCCCCCCATGTCTGGCCTTAAGGTACTGTAAAATTGATCTTACCCACTCTATCCGAAAATCCGCCTCTGCGCAAGCCACGGGGGAAATTGCTTCACAAGAAAAATCCCCCGACCGCCGCCCCGGCCGTCCGCTGCCTATAAACCTTTTTTCCTCCAGACTTTCCGGCCTCTCACCCTCCTCCCGACTTCTTCTTTTCCTACTTCTTCAATTCTGCATGCTCGACAGGTCTTGATCGGCTCTAGTTAAATCTCTTTCAACGCCTCAATCGCGAAAGGTGCACGCGACATCCCGTCTCTGCCCTGAAGCCCCCCTCCTATCTTAGTCGTCTCTCTACTCGGTCAAAACATCTGTAGATCTTCCCCCCCTTTTCGACCTCAAACAGACGTACCAGTACAACAACAACCTCGATCCCACAACTTTGCGACAATGACTGCCGCCGAATCGCCCATGGCTCAGTCTACCGCCCCGGCCTCGGCCGGCAAAGACCAGATCGCGACCCGTCGACGTAGAAAGTCGAGCGTGCGAGGCCATGGCCACGGTCACGACGCCAACGCCCGTCAGCCCTCCAAACAGGAGCAGCTCGACCGCCTCTCCAAGCGCAGCCGCGCCCGCGCCATCCTCCGCCGCTGCAAGCACATCGCCGTCAAGCACACCTGGACCACGCCCCTCGTCATGGTCCTCGTCTTCCTCTCCCTCTACGCCGTCAACCCCACCGAGTCCAACATCATCCACCACTTCATCTTCCTCTCCTACAAGATCCCTCAGCAGGGTCTCGATGCCGCCGCCGGTGCTGAATCCGACGCGCCCGCGCAGTATGGCAAGGGTCTCTGGGATATCGCTTTCGTCTGCTTCTACGCCACAGTCCTCTCCTTCACTCGCGAGTTCATCATGCAGGAGCTCCTCCGCCCGCTCGCAAAGTCCCTCGGCATCCGCTCCCGCGGAAAGCAGCTGCGCTTCATGGAGCAGGCCTACACCGCCGTCTACTTTGGCATCCTCGGCCCCTTTGGACTGTACGTCATGAGCCGCACGCCCGTCTGGTACTTCAACACCACCGGCATGTACGAGACGTTCCCCCACAAGACCCACGAGGCCGTCGTCAAGTTCTACTACCTGTTCGAGGCGGCCTACTGGGCGCAGCAGGCGCTCGTCATGCTCCTCGGTCTCGAGAAGCCGCGCAAGGATTACTACGAGCTCGTCGCGCACCACTGCGTGACGTTGGCCCTCATCGGCCTGAGCTACCGGTTTCACTTCACCTACATGGGTATCGCTGTCTACCTGACCCACGATATCAGCGACTTTTTCATGGCAGTAAGTTTCACTCGCAAGATACGTGCAAACCCCAACTCGACGCAACGCAACTGACACAACCTCCTCTCCAGATGTCCAAGACTTTCAACTACGTTGACGCACCCATCACGGGTCCCTGGTACTGCCTGTCCCTCGCCTCGTGGATCTACCTCCGCCACTTCATCAACCTCAAGATCCTCTGGTCCATCCTCACCGAGTTCTCCACCGTCGGCCCCTACGAGCTCAACTGGGAGACGCAGCAGTACAAGTGCCTCCTCTCCAAGATCATCACCTTCAGCCTGCTCGGCCTCCTGCAGTCCCTCAACCTCTTCTGGCTCTTTTTCCTCGTGCGCATCGGATACCGCTACGTCTTCCAGGGCGTCGAGCAGGACGACCGCTCCGAGGCCGAGGAGTCCGAGGCTGAGCCCATGGAGACCATTGACGAGGTGTCCAAGATTGACGTCGCGCCCGTGGCGGCTGCTGCTGGCGGGGAGACTGCGCAGGCTGTTGCGAACGGTGTGGCTAAGGCGGTTGGCGGGGGTGGCATAGCGTCACGAACCAGGAGCCGCCGCGCTGCGTAAGGCAGGGCAACTTTGAGGCGGTCGGAAAATGGGCTTGACGAATTCCTATGGTTCTGAGCTACCTGCGTACAACTTTTTGGGGGCGAGCATCCTTTTGCTCGGACTTTTGTACATGTATCATATCCTTCACTTTAATAACGCCTAATGTGTAATGACAACAAACATTGATCACCAATTTCATCCGATCGCATCCACAGTGACATTTGCGAATCTTCAAACAACTAAAGAGTCAACTAAGGACAATCAGGCGCGGCGGTGTAAGCCAGGCAGAATCACTCGGCGCTACCTATCTGGATTCATGATGTCATTGGACGTTAGACTTTCTTGGGCCAATACCCCGCGACAACACCTCCGCCAGATGCCGGAAGCGACGGGATTGAAGACGATTCCTCCTCCGGTTTAACAGCCTGTTGGAATTTGTTCGGGGGCTCCGGGAGTTGGTTCTGCATATTCGGGAGGGATGCTTACAGAGTCTGCCATGGGAGAGCGAATCAAGAATCAGTCATGTGGGTTTTTGGTGGTGGATTTGATTTGGTAGAGGTGGTAGTGAAGGGTGCTTGAGGTGTTTTTTGGTGGCATGTGATTGGTATGATGATAAGCCTGCGTTGTAGCATTCGATGTAATTGATTAGCTATTTGATAGGAAGCTGGACGAAAGACTTTATGAATGATGTTAAAACAAATGGATTGACTGGGTGGTTTACTTGAATAGGATGAATTATTGAACGTTCCAAATACTTGTTCTCAAGATTGAAAGTGAAGAGTTGAGAGTCTTCGCAGGTACTGAAACAAAACTTCAATGTTGAATTTGAATCAACATTCAAATCACCAAGAAAATTCACAACTCCGCAACCTCATGGCTAGCTGAAGCCGCAAACCATCAAAATTGAATAGAGAGTCTTGGGAATTACTTGAAAGCTTTCAGTTAATTGGAAAAGGTCTTGATTGGGGTAATGCTGAGCTATTCGTAGAATTCTCGAGGTTGCGACTAACAACCATAGAAGCACCAGAGTTAAGCCGCTCAGTTCGCTGAATGCAACACATATACATACAGGTAAAGATATATGGGGAACGGGTAAAGATCAGATGGTGAACTTATGCAGACAAATTCCATGACATGATTGCGTCCTCATGTGAAGATGGAGTGACTCTACTGCTGTTGTCTCTCCCACTCCCATTGAGCAACATCAAGTGTTGAGCCACACCAGCCCAGCCACAGACGCTGCCCCACCATCGGCTGCCGGCGTCGTCTCATGCCGGAGGCCATCCACGTGACCCTCCCACCACCCACACCAACGAGACGCCTGGCCCGAGCGTCAGCATTGGAGCTCCAGAAAAATTTCCAATTGACACCAGTGGGGGGAAAGGAAAAATTGAAGAAAAAAATCCGACCTCTGGATACTTTTTTTCGACCTCTCTTTTTTGACCAGCGCTGTCGACTCGCCTCTGCCCACCCACAATAACTTCCGCGAGGCTTGATTGTCCGGTCCCCCCTCCCGCGCCAACGAACATCAAGATCAGAGAGAGAAATAGACAGAGGTTTCCAAAATGGCGGCGATCAACTACCTCCTCTACGAGGCCCCCATGGGCTATGGTGTGTTCCAGATCGAGCACCAGCCCGACAGCATCGGCCTGCGCCAGAAGGAGGCCCAGGAGACCATTGCCGACCTTTCCAAGTTTGGCAAGATGGTCAAGCTGGTCAACTTCACTCCCTTTGAGTACGACTTCCCCAATTTCGCGAATTGAGTGCAGTGGTGGTTTTGGTGGTAGCTGAAGGCTGGAGGCTGGAGGCTGCGCGAAGGAGGGGATCTCTCGAAAGCGCGTCTTGGATGCGGGACCATGGTATTGGAGACAAGAATGAAGAACACCCTGCTGACAATACCCTTCTCACAGCACCGGAAAGCAGGCACTTGACGAGATCAACCACATCTCCGAGGGTCTCATGTCCGACCACCTCAAGTCCGTCCTCGAGCTCAACCTCCCCCAGACGAGCGGCAAGAAGAGCAAAATCACCATCGCCGTGGCCGAGAAGAACCTGGCCTCCGTGATCAAGAGCACCTTCTCCGGCATCGACTGCGAGACCTCTGAGACCTCCGAGGTCGCCGGCGACCTCCTCCGCGGCGTCCGCCTGCACGCCGACCGCCTCCTCAAGGGCCTGCAGACGGGCGACTCGACCGCCGCCGGCCTCGGTCTCGGCCACTCGTACTCGCGCGCAAAGGTCAAGTTCAGCACCACCAAGAACGACAACCACGTCATCCAGGCCAGCGCCACCGTCGAGTTCCAGGACAAGGGCGTCAACCAGTTCTTCATGCGCGTGCGCGAGTGGTACGGCTGGCACTTCCCCGAGCTCGTCAAGATCGAGTCGGACAACCTCACCTACGCCAAGCTCGTCCTCGCCATCGGCGACAAGGCCACCCTCACCGACGACCGCCTCCACGACATCGCCGCCCTCGTCGAGGAGGACGGCGAAAAGGCCCAGGCTATCATCGACGCCGCAAAGGTCTCCATGGGTCTCTCCATCACCCCCGCCGATCTCGAGATCGTCAAGGGCTTCGCCGAGGCCGTCGTCGCGCAGGCCGAGGCCCGCCGCTCGACCGCAAACTACCTCGACAAGAAGATGTCCATCGTCGCGCCCAACCTGCAGACCCTCATCGGCACTCCCGTCGCCGCCAAGCTCATCTCCCACGCCGGTTCCCTGACCAACCTGTCAAAGTACCCGGCCTCGACCCTGCAGATCCTCGGTGCCGAAAAGGCCCTCTTCCGCGCCCTGAAGACCAAGAGCAACACGCCCAAGTACGGTCTCATCTACCACAGCAGCTTCATCGGCAAGGCCGCCGTCAAGAACAAGGGCCGCATCTCCCGCTACCTCGCCAACAAGTGCTCCATTGCCAGCCGTATCGACAACTACACCGAGAACCCCAACACCAAGTTCGGCGAGGCCCTCCGCCAGCAGGTCGAGGACCGTCTCGAGTTCTACGCCACCGGCAAGAAGCCCGCCAAGAACTCCGACGTCATGGTAAGCCGCTGACTGCATTCTCTTGATGTTTCTCTAAATTACCATGCTAATATTCCAAAGGCCTCCGTCTTGGAGCAAGTCGAGGGCGACCTCACGCTCGACGACGCGGAAATGGTCGACGCCGTCGCCGAGGACGTCAAGAAGGAGAAGAAGGAGAAGAAGGAAAAGTCCAAGGACAAGAAGGAAAAGAAGGAGAAGAAGCGCAAGCGCGAGTCCGAGGTCGGCGCCGCCGAGCCCGAAAAGGCAGACGGCGAAAAGAAGAAGAAGAAGAAGTCCAAGTCCAAGGATGAGTAAAGAAGAGAACGTCGGTTTCTGTACAACCCTCAGTCTTCTTCGCACATACCCCCATCTACCCCAACCTTGTTCCAAAAAAACTTCTCCTGGCTCTTTTTTTCAAACGTAGGTCTGGCGGCAAGTACCTTAGGCATCATTCCCGGCTCTTCTCTCTCTCATCTTGTTATCTACCTGTGGCTTTTTTTTTTCCTGTTCCTTTTTTTTCTGTTTTGGGAGTTTTATGGGGGGAAATGAGAGAAAAACCGGGCTTATTTGAACGGAGTTTTTGGGCTTTGAAAAAATGTTAATGCATCATTCTACAATATGTGTGTATGTACAGTTGAAAGAACAACCGAACCCATACCCCCAGAATCCCGTCTGCCCCTTGTTCAGTCTACCATGATGAGTGAATGTGGCTCAGTGAGAGTTCCATGATTGAGTTGTCTCTTGGCTTGGGTCTGACTTGACTTCAACAAAGGGCACCTAGTCCGCCATAGACCCATAATTTCTTCAGGCCAAAAGCCTCCCGTTCAAGTATTCACTCCCACCCCTAAACTCCTAAATAATCCGGCCTCTCTCATCTTCATGGTAGGCCAACTTTTAAGATTGTACGTTGTATCGAGAAGGGGGCAGAATGGAGGTTGCAATGCAGTAGAAACTAAAAAAAGGAACAATAGACAAAAAAGAGTAATACGTTTGATATTTCCCCCAACCCAAAATGCCGGCCGTTTCAACGCCAGAGGACGCCCCCAACTCTCGACCACAGCCCATCCGCCCCCCGTATTCACCACCCATACCATCCATCCCAAATAGTTTCTGTTTCTTTCCATTCTTTGGTTCTCATTTGAGCCAATCTCCAGAGTCTTCTTCGAAATAAACACCACCCCATTCCGTCCACAATAACCAGAGGACCCAGCTCATGCGCCCTCGCTACCAAACTCGTTTGTCCACTCTATTTGCTTGGCGGCATCGTCGTCGGAAACAGTGGGATGCGAGTCCCTCAAGGCCTGCTTGAAGTCCTTGAGCTCGATGATGGGCGCCATCAGCTCCTCCGAGTCGACGTCGTGATACGTCATCTCCTTGGCTTGGGGGTCGCCGGGCGAGCAAGGTGTCAACTTCTTCTGGCCCTCGTGAACAACCTAAACACAGTTAGCATCATTCCATCTATAGCACATGACAGAAGTCGAGGCAGCATACCGGCTTAAAGTGTGTGGCTTGGATAATCTTGCGAACGGGCCCCATCAAAGCCTGCTGCACCACGTTGGCAATATCACTGCCAGAGAAACCCTCCGACAGCTCGGCCAGGACGCGGTAGTCGTCCGCCTGGAGGTGCGTTTCCGTGTCGCCGACGGCCAGCTTGAACATGCGCGCGCGGCCGTTGACGTCGGGGAGACCAATGTGCACGCGGCGCTGGAAACGTCTGCGGATGGCGGCGTCGAGCTGCCAGGGAATGTTGGTCGCGCCCAGGACCAGGATGCCCTTGCTGTCGTTTCCGACACCGTCCATCTGCACGAGCAGCTCCGTCTTGATACGTCTTGACGCCTCGGACTCGCCTTCGCCGCGGGGGCCGCAGAGGGCGTCGATTTCGTCAATGAACAGGACCGAGGGCTTGTTTTCTCTCGCCATGCTGAACAGGGCCTTGACGAGCCTGTTTTGTTACGTTAGCGTACTGCTTGCGTGTTTGCGCAACCGATAATCAACTCACCTCTCACTCTCTCCCATCCACTTGCTTACGAGATCGGAACTGCTGACACTGAAGAATGTGCTGTTTGCCTCCGTCGCGACCGCCTTGGCCAGATAACTCTTACCCGTTCCAGGCGGGCCGTAGAGGAGAATACCCTTCCACGCCTGACGCTTGCCCTGGAACAGTGACGGGAACTTGATGGGCAGCACGACGGCCTCCTTTAGCGTATCTTTGGCGCCCTCGAGACCGGCGACGTCGTCCCACCGTACATTGGGCCGCTCCTGCAGGATGGCGCCGCTGAGAGCGTTGCGCAGCTTCTTGTTGTCCTCATCGCCGTCGTCAGCGCTCCCCTTACCCTTGCCGCCGCCATTAACGCCCACGGCACCGGGTTTGTTCCCGCCCCCGCCGCTCTTTTTACTCTCCGCTTCGTTGAGGTATGTTTTGAGCTTCTCGGCGCGGTCCATATACTCGGCCGTCTTCTGGCGGATGAGCTCCTTTGACTTTGGGTTCTTCTCCCACTTGACGGCAAGGACGAAGAGCTCGAGCGACTTTGTGTATAGTTGAAAGGCCTTGTCGTACTCGGCGGCGTTATCGGCATCGATGGCCTGCTTGACCGTGCTAATGGCACGGCCGAGGAAGTCGGTGATTCCCGACATTGTTGGCTGTGAGTTGGCTTTTGTTTCTCGAGGAGCTCGGCGATTAAGCGGCGTGGAAGAGGTCGGATTTCGTGAGAAGGTGGAAAGAGCGGGGAAAGCTCTCTCGGTGTGAACGTCGTCGTGTTTGTCCGCGCCTTTGGCTAATCACTTCGGGATCGGATGTCGGAAGATGGAAGAATCGGTAGGGTCCCGAGGAGGTCGTCGGTGCCTGGCGCAAACGGGTGGAGGGTTGGAAGTTTGGACGGGTGAGGAACCTTGAGGAAGCACTTGTGGGCTTGGGTTCTGTGACGTTGCCTGGGCAGTTCGTGATGGATCGCTGCGCTAATCGGGGTGCCTTGGGCAGGTGGTGGGGGTGGGGGACTTGTCTGGGTTACATGAAAATATGTGTTTAGATGTATCAACTGTATACATGCATGACGCTTTCACGGCCACTAGTCGAAGGCTATGCGGCCAAATATGACATAGCATAAAGGCTGAGAGGTAAGCAAAAGGAAAAGAATGATGCAAATTAACTTACTGAAAATCTCGCATTGAACGAAAAAAAGAAAGATTCTTTGACTCACAAAAAGCTTAAGTGTTTCGCATCCTCTGAGACTTACTTCCCGCCGAGGCCCGTATACCTGCCAAGTGGGTTGCTTGATATTTGACTAAACGGTATTCCGACTGTCTGTCACCACATCGAATGCTGAGTCGAGGTACAAAGTATCTTCTCGCAGACTACTGCGCAAAAGTCGAAACAGAACGAATTATTTCTCAGAGCCTTGGCATTTTGGCGGCATCTGATTCACACACTCATCTCATTACAACATCGTTGGACTGGTCTGCGGCATTGTTTCCGACGTTTTCGCGCTCCGGCCAACTCATTAGTTTGCAATTTTCACACTCACCTCCAGTGAACCCCTCACACTCATACTCATACCCCAACCATGGCTGAGGTGCAAGCAAAGCTGCAAAAGCTATCGGAGGAATACCAGGCGCTGCAACAGGGTACGCGATCGGAAACAGGCAATTAGAAGCGAAATCTTTACTCATGTCTCATCAGAACTTCAGACCACCGTCCAGTCGAGGCAAAAGTTGGAGGCTCAGAGGCAGGAGAACCTTGGCGTAAAAGAGGTAGGCGAGCCTTAGGAACTGAAATTCACGACCACAAGGCTGACATATTTTTCAGGAGTTTGACAAGCTCAAGGATGGCGAGCAGATCTACAAGTTGGTCGGCCCCGTGTTGCTGAAGCAGGATAAGGTGGAGGCCGAGAGCACAGTCAAGGGCCGTCTGGACTTCATCACCAAGGAGATGTACGTGCATCACAAGTGAATTTCCATCCAGCAGACTTTATTCACTGACATTTACCAGCGAGAGACATGAAGGATTGATCAGAGACGCACAGGGTAAGCTGGAGAAGAAGAAGGGCGACATCATCCAGATCCAGACCAGCGCACAAGCTGCGGCGGCTCAGGCACAGAAGGCATGATGAGGGCGACAGTGACAGCAACAGTGGATGAACGATATCACAAGGAACAAGCAATCAAGATGAAGGTCTGATGAGAGTGGTGATACAATTAAAAAGCTACTAGGACTATGAACTATACCCAGCAATGCTCCGATAAGATTCCTTTACAAAAACGCCATGCTAATGCGACCCTATCCCGGCGGCGATACCCTCGCCACGCAAGACCCCAAAGATTTTCATTACAGCAGTCATAATTATCTGCACCAACCAACTCTCTTAGTTGAGGGCCATGATGGAAAAGCCCCACGGCAAACCCATGTTACGCGCGGGCAACTCAGTCGCCCAGCCAATGGCGTTCTGGTACTCGTCTTCGGACGTAAACTCTGCGTCGTTGATTTTCCCCTCGACGGCGCCCATAATGAGGTCGGCAATCTGGCTGGTCGTGTAGCAGCGCCCAAAGATGCGGCTCTCCTCAATGGTGCGAATCATGGCGGAGCGGAGCTCGCACTCTGCGAAGCGCTGGACCTCGCGGTCGAAGCTGGCCTGCGTGACGGGGCCCTGGTGGTGCGCGGCGAGTTTCTGGAAGAAGGCGACCATGCCGGCGATAGCCTGGGCGAGCATGTGCGCCTTTGTGGCGTCGTCGAGGTAGCTGGCCATGGAGGAGGAGTGCTGCTCGATGAGGCCGTGGACGTCGTGGTCAAAGGTTGCGTGGACGACCTTGGAGATGCTGTCTGGGGTGGAGAGGATGCCCTCTGCGTCTTGGATGGCGAAGGCCTTTGCGATTTCGGCGTAGCATTGGGAGAGGGTTGTCCAGAGGGAGACGTTATTTTGGACTGAGGCCTTGCCCATGCTTAGTGTGAAGTGGGACATGGTGCTGTCGATGCTTTCTGGGCGAGTTGTTAGTTGCTGGTATGGTTCTGTGTTGAGTAGGGCGGCTTACTTCTGCAAGTGGTGGAAGACATGGTGGCGGTGATGTATGTGAGGTCTCACGATGATTTGGTGATGAGGTTGTAGATGGAGTAGATGGATGTAACACTGGTATTTGTGATGAAGATGGATGAAGATAATCAAGCAGATCTAAAAAATCTCAACATCAACAAAGGCGGAAAACTTCTCCTTTAATCTCGACTGAATTGTAGCCTTGTGGCCTCATCGGGAGATTCTTCCATGTCCAGCCAGGATGGCTCAGATGGTGGCCATCCCTGAATCTGCCATGGCCGGACGGACGAACACATGGCAAGGACTAGTCGACATTGGGTCCCCAGTCTTTGCGGGAGATGCCCGGCGGCGACCCCCATTTGGCATCAACACTTGCGAATTGCAAAAGCAAGGCGGGAAAAAAAACAGGAGCTCGAGTGCGGCCATGCCCTCCACATTCCCGCAAAAACATCAAGCCATCTCGCCGTCAGATTTGGGCTTGATGGCAAGATGCGATAGCTGATAACCTGACGACTAGGCACCGCCACGGCCGCAACTTGAGACAATGGAAGACGACGTATCATCCGCCACAGTAACAATAAACAGGGACTTGAACATAGAGTCTCCAGACCGCCAATGATCTATCTCACTTTGGCAGCTGGCTGGTTCCCTCGCTCACCGGCGACCAGCGGAAAGAAAAGAGCGTGGGGGGCAAGCCGTGTATTCGACTCAAGCAACAGGAAACATGCACGTCAGGGAACATGCGACCCGGTTCAAGCAGGCGGTGGAAGCAGTCGAGCATGGTGCCATGTTGAGACCCGAGCCGCAAGAGGATCAATGCGGATAGGACCAGGGAACGTCAGGAACGGCTTCACCGGCCCGCCTGGGCGCAATTCGGGTTGCTTTGGTTTTCCCACCTTGCCAGCTTGCCAGCTTGGCTGGATAATTACCTTATTCGTGGTAAAGCTGAGTGGTTGGCGAAAAAGTAGTACGAAAAATTGAGCGGGTTCCGACATTTCCCGATCTTGGAATGAGGCGAGCGTCTGGCCCCCTTCAACCTTGCTTGTCGGTGTCCGTTGGGTTGGCGGGCAAACGAGAGAGGTCTCGTAAATCGAACGGAAATACGGGCGAGGTGACGTCTATGTACAGCTTGTGTTGTAGCTCGACGAGGCCCTGATGCTTGAAATTTTCATTGCATTGTGGCAATGCGATGGATCATGGAAAACTTCGAATTTCTAGTTCATCTCTTGGACTCCCAGCTCAGTGACATTCATTTTGGAGTGGATCCGAGACAATGGTCCGGATCCTCCCGCAAATGACAGCTCGATAAAGCGTGAACCCTGACTATTCCTCACCTTGAACTGCTTCTGCTTACCTTGGTCGGTGAGATCGATGATGTAAGCGATATCTCGGTGTAGTTTCGGTCACGTGTTGAAGCTATCACACACGTGATGTACACTCGAACGGGGCCCGAGCTCTCTCCCGTGCCCCTCCATTTGATGCGGACCTTGTCGGCTTTCCCCCCATCCATGGCGGGGTGCTGCTGGGCGTGTGCTTCAGGCTTCAGGCTTCAGCCACGAGTGGCTCCTCTAGCGCTTCGTCATACGGTCCCTGGGACGAAACTCGCAAGACGTCTTTGACCAAACGGTCACCCGCTTGCTACCTCAAGGCTGCCACGCTTGGCCTTTTGATCTGAGAAACATGCCAACATCTCCCTGAACGGTGTTTGTCACCACTAGCGACCGAACATCCAACGAGACACTCCCGAGCTTGCACCGCAATACACAGCGAAAGCCGGATCGGAGAGCTCCAACTCCTCCGACACCACCAAGATGAACGGCCCTTCGAGTCCCAGGCCCGCGCGGCCCATGAGCATCAAGGAGATTACTCTAGCAGCAGAGGACTTCGACTTTAGGACTACAATACCCTTCAAGTACTGGGCGCGATCTGCAGATACCCTGTTCCAAGAGGTTTGTGCCCCATTTCGGGTTGTTTGTTTGCCTGCGCAGCGATCGCTAATGACAATGCGATCTAGGCAACCTTTGCGCTTCAAGATCGCGACATACGAAAAGCATACCAGATGCTATGGCGACACTCGATACTAGTCCTTACTCACTTGAAAACACATCCCGATGCCAAGTTACCCGAAAACAAGGCGCTCACGAAGCCGCTGTTCGACCGCCAGAATAAGGAGGTTTTCGGGCTACTGGAGGAATTGAAGCCGCAAATCGACCGCGATTACAAGGAATGGCAGTTGATGAGTGCGTCAAAGCAGAGAGAAGATGACGAATTCACCACCAGACCCACAAGCTACAACGAGTTTGCTGCCCGAGACCCGACCTTATCCGGAAACGCCAAGATCCTCGATGCCGCCGATAACCAGGAACTTGCAGTCTCTTTGGCGCAACGAGACTACAAGAGACGAGATGCTGCAAGGAGAGCGACGCGGCAGGCCGGCGTTAGCGCCGAAGAAGAGCAGGAGCGCCGGAAGGGTGGCCGCTGGGAGGACTGGGAGCAATTCAGCAGCCCAGCGACGGCCGCATCAGAGGAGGAAGATATAAGGAGACAGATCGAAGCGACTCGCCGCCGACTTGATGGAACCGACGGGGGAAGAGACGAAGATACCTTCAGCACTTCGCAAGCTCCAAATTACCAAGGCCAGGTACCCCCGCCGAGAGCTCCTCCAAGCTACTCTTACAATTACCCTTCTATATCACGACCGAGGGCACTGGAATGGGAGGCGTCGCCTTTGGAACCGCAGCGCACTTACACGCCCCCACCACCTCAGCCACCGAAACCGCCAAAGGAGGACTTCACGATGATGCGCCAGGAGCTCGATGCAGCACCTCCTATGAGGCCAAGCAAGGAGCCATTAACGTCCTATAGACCGCCGTCAACAGCCAACGCGCTACAGGGAGGCGTTCCGGAGTTGCCAGCCAAGGAGGAGGTAATGCCACCGGCGGCAAAGGAGCGGCTAGCCTTCAAGCCGGCAGCCTACCTAGAGAATGGCGATCCTATCCGACCCGTGTTCCTCCCAACACAGCTTAGGGATACCTTCCTCAACATTGCATCTGAGAACACACGCAGAGGCCTCGAAATGTGCGGTATCCTTTGTGGACGACCCGTTAACAACGCACTGTTCATCAGCTGCCTTCTTATCCCCGAACAAAAGTGCACACCGGATACGTGCGAAACGGAAAACGAATCGTCGATGCTGGATTACTGCATCAACGAAGATCTTTTGGTTGTGGGCTGGATTCATACGCATCCCACGCAGACGTGCTTCATGAGCTCGCGAGACCTACACACGCAGGCCGGGTACCAAGTCATGATGCCAGAGAGTATCGCCATTGTGTGTTCTCCAAGGCATTCTCCATCGTAAGTCGCATCTGTTTCTTCGTACACACAACATTGACTAACGCAGCATCCAGATATGGCATTTTCCGCCTCACAAACCCGCCGGGACTGCCTCATATCCTGCAGTGCACGGCATCGGAAACCTTTCACCAGCACTCCATCGATAACCTGTACACTGGAGCGAAGAACCCCCCCGGTCATGTTTACCATTCGGAGAAGCTCGACTTTTACGTCAAGGACTTGCGACCGAAGAGGTAAATGAGGGGATCGAAATATTTGCCTTGATGGTGAATTTGAGAGCTGTTAGCTCGTTCGGCAGGCATGATTCATGAGCTGCTGCCACTGTTGATGGCGTATCAATAGCAGAAGGTACATACGGAGCAATAGTCTTTCGGTCTGCAGCTTAAGCATGGGTTTCGGGCCATCTTCTGATTTGTTGCATGACGAGGGCGTTGGACAGCTGATAGCTATGTGGTGCGGGAATGCTCATCGAGCAACTCAGCCGGTACGAATGACAAGGTCAGGACTCCGCGGACTGTACAATGCGGAGCCACATGGCAATACTGTTGAATAATGTCACGGCTCAATATGATGAGAAGCACGGCTGGACGTGTCTCATCCGAGCTCGAGGCCCAGACCGCGGGCCGTCTAACCTCAGAATACCTAACCGAGAGGGAGAGTTGTATGAGCTTTTATCTCATGAACACCTGCTTACTATGTAGGGGCTGGGCCAAGCATGGCCCTCTCAGAGTTTCGCAAGAAATGACTGAAATGAAATTCCAAATTAGGCCAGAGCGTTGTGTGTCCTGCATTGTCCGTCCCATGAATTTGATCGTGTCCCTGTTCGTGAGCTCACCTCCACCACAGACCCGCCGGAGTACTTTGGCCGGGTGTCGTAGTTCGGTGAGCCATGACGTCACTGCCGCGGTCTAGCGACTTGTTCCTACATGTGAGCTGTCGAGCTTTTTCCTTTTCTTCATATAAACATCAACGAGACCTTGCGCAACAAATCGTCACGATAAGAGGACCAGATCCGAAAGAAACAACACAACCAAAGCATTACGTCGAAAGGGGAAAACATATCAACAAGTGACCACAAAATGGCGTTCCCGACAAACATGCTGGGCATCCTCATCACCCTCGTCAGCGCGTTTGCCCTCGTGCACTCGGCGGACTCGATCCCCAGACTACTCAAGTACGAAGACAAGGCCAAAAAGGCGGCGGAATGGAGCAGGACGGCGGAGAAGCAGCTTTGGGAAATCAGATATACCGTCGGAACAGGCTTCGTTGGCGTACGTTCAGCCCGCTCCTCTCACAGTCCAGCACACTTCTCTCCCTCTCACTTTCACTCTCACTCTCACACACTCTCATTTTCATTCTCACTCTCACTCACTCTCAGTCTCACCGTTCCCTGAAATTCACGATATACTAACACCCCTTGTCTGGCAGTGCCTCGTGTCCGCCATCGGCGGCATCGCCTTCTCCCTGGTGGTGCCCCGCGGCCTGGGCATCTTCACCGTCGGCTTCCCCATCATGCTTGCCGCGGGTCTGACGTACGGACACCAGTACATGCGCCAATTCTGGGCCTCGAAGCCCAAGGTGCCGCTGATGAAGGACTTCAACGAAGCGATTTCGGACTCGATGATGGTGCAGGATATGATGAACCCCTTGGCTGGCGCGTGGGGCCTCATGACGTTTTGCAAGCTTGTTGGGTTGTAGACGGACAATGCGCCCCTCACAGAACGAGTTGACTGTATAGCGCCAGCTGTAGTTCGGGACCAATATGGGACTTTATCACGATGCATCGCATAACGGCGTCTTTGACACTTTTCTCCAATATACATCATGATCTGCTTTACGCCCTCGCATCCCTCCTCATATAAACCCACGAATACCGCCCCCAAAGCTCCTCACTCCCCGTGACACCCGCCAACTTCCCACCAGGCTTCACCCCGTCCGCAAACTCATCCAACTCCGCCTCTAACCTGCCCACCTCCCGGAACCCCTGCCTCTCAAACGCCTTCTGTCCGCCCATGGACGACTGGACCCAGCAGTATACGCCCGGCTCGCGATCCGCCTTGTCGGTGCCCCACTTCATCAGCGCCGAGCCGATGCCGCGGGACTGGTGATCAGGGTGGACGACGTAGGTGCACAGGAACCTGCATTTGCAGCCCTCGGGCATGAAGCGCTTGACCCAGTAGTTCATTGATGCGTTTGTTAGTTCGCCGAGGTCGTCTATTGTCTTGGTCTTCTGCTTCTGCTCCGCGTCCGTGAAGAATGTCTCGGGCTGGGGTTCTTCGTCCGGTCCGTCCAGCGGGAGGTCAGTGTCGCCGGCGAATCCTCGTCTCACCCATCCGACCCATCCCACAGGTCCGCCGTCGCTCTCGGCGACAATGACGTCGACTTTGGGGTGCGCGATCCAGGCTTTCAGCGCGTCTTGCATGCCCTTTGGGAAATCATCGTCGCCGCGGATGGAGGCTTTGAGCTGGGTGTGCGAGTCCGTTTTACAGGCTGCGTCGGAAATGGATGCGAGGGCGGGGATGTCGGCTTCTGTTGCGGGGCGGAGGGTTACGGTGGCTTTGGCGGGACGGGAGGCCGCTGCTGTGGTCGGTGCCGTGGCGGTTGCCGGTGCCGGTGCGGCGGAGGTGGTGGATGGAGAGGATGCCATGGCTTTGCAGGAGCTTGGCGCTGAGCTGTCGGGCGATGGGATGAATGACGGACACCGGGTGCGGGGATTTGAAGGGCTTGGCACGGGTGAGGATGTTGTAAAGGGGGGAGGGGGATGATGGACGGGGAGGGCCGGTCGAGGTGCTTTATTTCGCTTGGGTTTGGCACTTTGAGTTTACTTTGATGGGTTTGCTGTTTGCTGGGCGATCCCCGAGTAAGCTGACCGGGTGACTCAATCGGGGAGAGAGCCGGCATTCCCGATACGGATGGTGGAAGACGGAGCGGATCGGACTTTTGAGCCGGTGCACCTTTTACCTGGCTGTATTAGGAAGGACGGATACACTGCCATAGAAAGAATCATCAAATGTACCCTAGAACAGCAATGAACAATCGACCCACTTGCACCAAACCAACTGCACCAACAGAATCCTGACAAATGGGCACTCGCCTTATTCTCTGCTAATCTCGAAATCCCTCTGGTTAATTCATGAAATTTGAATGATTTTGACGAGGCTAAGACTATGTACTCAACACGCGAGGTTATCAAGACTGCTCTTGATGCGTACCGCGCACACATAGCTGGACGCAACCGCCGAGCCCTTGAAGTCTACGGTGCGTGCACATCGAGGACGGTTTTTCGTGAAGTGAGACTGATGCAGATATAAATGTTCAGTGCAACTCGCGACGCAGGCTGAGCTAGACTCGGAAGACTGGGGAAATGAAGCCGAAGACATGAGGGTAGACTGTTTTGGGAGCCTCCTGGGTCGGAATGATGCCCGGACCTTGGTATCGAGCCCAGAGGATATGCTCACAAAGTTTGACGAACTTGCATCGCTTTGCGATCTTGACGGTTGTGGAGGACCTATTCCGACCAGCCATGATCGAGAGTCGTATTTCTCCCGTCTAGAAACCGCTTTGAAGGCAAAATGTCTCCAAGAGGTTCGCGATAGCATCACTGCCCCCCCGAGCTTCGCATTCTTGCCGAGTACGTGGGTGCATTGACCGGACCCGGAATGGGAGAGACCAAGTGGACGTAACAGGCCATATTCTGGACCGGGTCAAGCCCTCAGACGTAGTCTATGATCGATGTCACGGTCAAGAAACCTAACAAGATTACGAACGATGGATGTTGGGACGTCACTGCGGGATGGAAATCTGGGGACGGCATGGAGAGTTTCTTCTACATAGTCTACTGTCGAAGAAACCGGCCTGACGGAGAAGTTGAGCCGTGGGCTTGGCGTTACATTGATTATGGCCCGGACGATGACAAAACCTTTGATACGATCCCGGAGTTGCTTGAGTGGTATAGTCGATGTCAGGAAAGAGAGATGCCTGATATTGATGACTTAAGCGTGAACGATGTACTAGAAGGGAACATGTATTAACTGGAATCCACTCTCTATCCTAGATCCTGCCTCTACGGTTTAGATTTGCTTTGCTACAAGCCGCCAACGCCAGATTCTATCCACCTGCAAGAACCTTTTTGATCTTTACTGCATCGAGGCTCTCATCGGGTATGACTCGTTGAAGGCCTGAATCGTCATTTCCGAAGGAGCGGATGCCATTGGGCAATATAGATACTACCTTGGATCTTGATCCAGATACCATCATCATAACCATCGTATTCGGGTCTATGAAGGAACCGACGACCTACTCTACTTCTTAGTCTTGGATCTCCGATGGCTCTGTAGGGAATTGCTTTTTTTGAAATCTCGATGATGTACCAGGGTGTTCGAGGTGTGAATGATGAAAGGGAGACATTTGCATGGTGTGTGGAAATGTGATGTAAGGGTTCAGGGGACAGTCTGTGGATCATGTCGTTCTGTAGAAATGACCGTTGATAATGTGGGGAACTCCGTTTCTGTGCTGTCTCCTTTGCGTAACTGCCATATTCTTGGCTACAGTATCACAAGCAGGCGCAGCTTCCCTCGGCAAGAGGTTCATTGGTTACTACAGAGGGTTTGAACTTAGTGATATGTCGCGAACTTGTGGTGTGAGCTTTCACATCAGCCTTACAACTTCGTCATTAAACCAGTCCGGAGGAAATGATCATTGTGAAAAAGGTCTCGTTGAATACCCGTAACAAGAGTTATGGTATTATGTGCAAAAGGCTGTCTCTAGATTTGTGCAGGCAACAACTCTCAAAGGATGAAGTTGACCATGCCAGCCTTTACGCATAAGGACGGACTTACACATAGCAAGAGTCTCTATAACCCTGTGGGGCAATCTTTTGACCTTATTGAATTCTTCAAACTTGGAAAACCCTTTTGATAACTCTTTCAACAATTGTCTCAGGCGAAAATAGAAGCATCGTCATGCAAACGGATACTGGGTGCAACTTGAATCACTTTGATGCAGTGGCGAAAATGTCGACCAAAGTCGAACTTGAAAAATCTGCAAAAGACAAATCTGAAAAACGGCTACGAGTGCCGTTCAAAATCAAGATTATCGCAAAAGTGTGGCATCACGACGCATCGGGGAGTAGCATCTCCACACGCTCGGTCGTTCGTGGTGGATGGTCCAGAATTCCAGATGATCATGGCAGAATTTCTAACACCAGCAAACTTGCGGCCCAAATTTCTCCCAGCTCACCAGAGCTATCACGTCTGGCACATTTTTCAGAAACTCCTTGGACATTCGTTCGGCAACTTCTGCCGTAAAGAGGTTAAAGGGGGGCACACTTGTGAGTGGGAGATTTCCACGGAAAGACGTGCATCCTTTAAAAGCTTAACGGTGGATGCTTTTCTGCTGAACTGACGTTGAAATACGGCAGCATTTTACCTTTGTAATGCGGATAATGCAGGACTACCCTAGGCCAAGATCTGCAAGATGTGCACTAGACCAGCACACCAGTGCTGCCCAGCACGTCTGCACGTCCTTTCGGCTCCGTTCTGCGATACGGGTACGAACACGTCGGAGGAATGATTGGACCAGATTGAAAGACAGGAGGAATAAGAGGGCAAGGGGGCCTAGAGTATTGCAGAGTTTGGCAGACAGCCCAATCCCGGCCTCGCCTGGCGAGAAAGCGTGGGTATCGTTGGAAAACGCACCGTTATATGCTATGCCGCTTGTCGCAAGCTTAGACAATATGATATGCATAGCAGAACGTTGCCGATAACTTTCCACGAGAGCCAACCGATTCACTAGATGTTAATGCGACCGCCCCGGCGCGGGCATGACGTTAGTTTCTCATCGAATGCCCGTTGCGGTAAGACCCTCGTCGCGGAGGGACAAGCCACAACCCTGAAACTCCCAGACAACTCAGCGCTGTTAGGCCACCACCTTGCCTGCGCGCAGGTAACATGCAACAGGTTCTACTGTGTACTGCTTAGGAATCTCCACGAGCCGTTGGCCGTTGCAGCGATTATTATGCTTGTGGATAGTAACCCTTGGACGACTTCGGTTATCGCACCGTTGAGGCTTTCAAGATTCATCCCAGCGTTTCATCCCAAAGATGCTTGTCTATCGGGACGTTTTATGACGTACTGACAGGTTCCGCGATCGAAAAAGTTTCTCGATGCCCGTGGAGAGCATATTAAGGGTGAGGTAGGGCCCGAGTCAGAACTATGGAGGTGGGCAAGGAGGTTTGAGAGAATCATAAAAGTTCTTCGACACCCTGCATCGAAGCCCAGTTTAAATGGCACGTTAAACGCCATAACTTTACTATCACCTACTACTGTAATTGAAAAGTCAACAAACGAATTACCATAATGCTCGGCATCGGAGGCCGGCTATCTGCCATCGTTCCCATTATTGCTTCGGCTGTCGCCGTCGCACTTTCTATTGTGCTGCTTGCAGCTGGGACAAACACAAGTAATGGAGGCAACAACTACTGGTTGTCAGTAAGTCGCGACTGTTTCGCAAATGCCCAAGAAAGAAACAGTTTACTAATTTGACATCGTAGCTAAACACATCGAAAATCGGTCAAGACATTGTTCAAATCAAGGCAGCCAACAACACCAACGGCGGAAATGGAGGCGGCAGCATTATCCCGGGCATCCCCGCACCCAATGATCCGACCGGCATCACGGAGGGCCTCGGGAGTGTTCTGGGAGGTTTGCTTGGTAACTTGACGAACGCAGTCGGTGATGGTGTCTCGGATATCCAGGGCCAGCTCGTGGGAAACTTGACGCAGCTGTTGGGCGTCAAGGACAACTACCGGCTCTATCTGACAAAGATGTGCGAAGCGACCTACGCCAATGACAACGACCCGAACAGCAAAGTCACTTTTGACAAATGCGAAAGCTACGATAACACAGGAGCTGGTATGCTTTCTCTAGTTTACCAACAGTCTGCTCATGCCAGGAAGATTTTGTGCTAACGCAAAAGTCACTAGGCCTGCGAAACATCACCAACTCAATCCCCTCCTCCTTCGTCGTCGGCACCGCAAACGTCTCCGTCCCCCTCGTGGCCGCCATGGCAGGAACACTAGACCAAGTAGTCGACCTCGCCAGCGGCGGCGCAAAAGCAATGACGGCCCTCCTCGCCATCGGCACAATCTCCACCGGCATCGTCCTCCTCGCCACGCTGCCCATCCTCATCGTCGGCTTCATGCGCGTCCTCGTCCTCGTCTCCCTCGTCTTCTCCATGCTCGGCGCTTTCGTCCTCCCGTCCTTCGCCATCGTCACCACCTCGCTCGTTTACGGCGGCAAGAGCATGCTCAATAAGTCCATGGCTGCGTTTGGCATGCAGATTCAGACGGGCGGGCCGTTTGTGGCCATGGCGTGGGTTGCGGCTGTTGCATCGATGGCGGCGGCGTCGTATTGGTTCATGGTTTGGTTCGTGAGCTTTAGACGTACTGCGTTTAGCAGGCGTAAGCGTACGGAGAACGAGATTGGTAATTGGCGTGGTATTTTCCGCGAGGTGAAGGGTGATATGCGCACCTGGGAGGGAGGAGAGAAATAATTGGGAGGTATCGACCGGTTTTGTCGCCTGGAGATGTGGCATCAGGCATGCTGTAATTTTCTTTTCAGGACACATGGTTGAAACAGTACATACTGAAAAGGGGGAGGTTATGTTGATGTATTAGTAATGATGGATTGCTCCTAGTCTTTGTTGAATTCATTCGATACCACTGTGAACATTTTCCTCTTTATTGCGCAAGTGGTTCTGTCCTCGGAAAGCTGATGCGCAGCCATCCTCACCGTGGTGGATAATGACTATGTCTACGTAATCCCTTAATGGACGAGCACATCTCGAGGTCATCTAGAGAGGAGATTATATCTATATCGCCATCCGGCGTTCATGTGAGGAACAAATTATGCTTTATCGCTCGTGAGCTTAACGATGACGTTGGAGCCCTTGTGTTCCTGGTGTTTTTCTTTACAATGACAATACTCCATGCTTCCCGCCTTCTTCCTGCAAGATCCTCATCCATATCAAAAATTACCAGCAGGTGAGCCGTCAGTAAGTACGACCAGTGCCATATTCGATCCTGTTATGATCCTTGGCCCCAACCTTATGCTTGCTCATTGCGAGTCCCCATATGTAGTCATTTCTTCTTTGAAATAGAAGAACGCGTGGTCGCGGTAGTCTCCTTTCTCGGACTTCCTCGTCCTCTCTTGGGAGTGTTCTCTTGCGATGGGCCAGGTCCCGAGTCTCCCTTCCTAGGTCGCCCTCGTCCTGGTCCTCGTTTACTTTGGCCTTTAGTGACCGTCTTCGCTGGGGCAGAGTTTGGCGCCTCTTTTTTCGGACGGCCCCTTCCTTGCTTGGGCATTGCTTCCGTCTCTCCCCCGGCCGGTAGCCGTGTCGGTGCAGAGCGCTTCTTCGTTGGCACAGGCTCTGGCCCAGTAGGCTGACCAGCACTGGAGGCTTTCCGGCCTCTGGGTCTCTTGCTTGGTGCAGCTACCGTGGGCGCCGATTCGGCTGGGCGTTTCGTGCCAGCTAGTCTGGCACTACGCCGGGGTGCTGGAGAAGACTGGATGTTACCGTAGGCAATGCGCGTCTCGTTTTTCAGCTGGCGAGGACGGCCACGTCTTGCTTGCTGTGGTGTATGGCTCACGGCGCGTTCCTGCGGATCGAGTGGTTTCTGTTCCGATGCATCTACAGAGAGCGGTGTTTTATCGGTTGCGGATTCAGGCGCCTCTTTCCTGGAACCAAGAACCCCGGCGGTGGCTGATCGCGCGATGGGCATAGGATCGGAATGGTGATCGTGACTGTGACCTTCCGGCATCTGTCCGGGGAACGCAGGCGTATCTTCCATGCCCTTTGATATAACCCAATAGGTCTCCGGCTGCTCTTCCCATGGGAGTTCGTTGGTCTCTAGTTCGTCGAGCTCCGAAGGGGTGAAATCCATGACCGTAGCGTCTAGCGAATCAAGGTCATCCATGCTTTGTATAGGCGTCAAGTCTTCGGGCTCTGGGGAGTGAGATTCATCTTTCCATGTCCAGGAGGTGACACCTTCTTCGTCGTACTCATCTCTCCAATCCCCACGAACTTTCCACCTCTCGATGACCTGCCCGATGCTTGAAGTCTGAGGCAACTTATGTTGGTCCTTGAAAGAGATACGACTTAGTCGTTGCTTCTCTTCGGTGACCTCAAGCTCAAACATGAACCAAGGCCTGGAGGCAAAATATGACTCGGCCTGAGAAGCCGTGGCGTCTTGTGCGAGCGCAGGCTGGGGCACAATACGCACATACTCGCCACGACACAACTTCTTTCGTAGGAGCAATTTGCGTTTGATGAGGCCCTCTTCCCACTTGTGGTCATGGGACACAGAGCCTTCGCCATCGTCTTGATCCCATTTCCACCGCCATTCATAAAAGTTGTCGTTTGGCTTAACATTGCGTCCGGCAAACCCCCAAGCGGGATTCCAGATGCCCAGTCTTCCCCATCGCTTCTTCATGTTGTGGCGCGCAACGATTCCTATCCGGCGGATACCCTTGGGCTTATGGAAGACTGAGCCACGGCAATTCTCAATGATCCTTTTCTCCTCACGCTTTGATTCTGAGAGGTAGAGCTGGCCCGGGCTGATTTGAGGACCCAATGCCGAAGCAATCCGCTTGATTTCGTCCTCATCGAACGGTCGCTCGATAATTGTGTTGGGATCTTCTGGCGGAGCATCGTCTTCGTCGTATTCTGATGAGCTGTCTGAATCATACTGCGGAGGTTCATCGCTCTCGAAGCGCTTGAGATAATGGGTGTGCAAAGCATCGTTGGCGGCAATTGCCTCAAGGAGAGGGTTCGCGCGCTCCTGCAGAGCCCTGCCCAATGCGACTTGGTCCAGGTAACGCGGCATAACTTGATGTCGACCTATTCTCAGGATAGAGAGATGAATGTTGCAGGCATGGATGTGGATGCGAGCTAGAGGATGGCAGGGTCCATAGTGTGAATAGTTGAGACGGATGCGCGAGAGCTTGAGCTTGGGGAATTGGGGAAGCTCAACTTCGATTATCTAAGCAGACGTTGGGATCCACACTTTAGTGCTTAAGGCCCACTAACCTAACCGTTGCGAGGACGGGTACCTTACCCACACATACCCGACGGAAATAGAGCCGGACCATCCGCGCGCTTAGCTGGCCCCGTTTTCATCCATGTCATCAGCCAATCCATACCGCCATCACCAACCTCAAAGCGAGCCGCCGGGCTCGGCCACGCTCCCGGCCACCTGCCGCGGTGTTGGTGCTACCGTTGCATGATGTTGGTTGTAGATTCTAAGAAAAGAAGCAAAAAGGCCTGTTGCATAGAGAAATGTTTTGCCATTCCAACCGAACGGAAAGCCGATTGCGCATGCTGAAGTTCTGTCTACTTAAGACAACCAGGGTAAGCGTACTATTCTTTCCACTCTCCGCATATTTGATTAGCCGGTGTCATCCTCTTTATTCAATTTCTACACCATATTATCTCTTCACTACAGATTTAGATATTTCAATCTTCGCCAATCTCCTCTTTGTCACTCTACTTCATTGGTTAGCAACTCGCTATAAGAAAGGTTTAGCTTGCCTGTACTCTCTCGTAAGTTCTCATCCGCCAGTAACCCAAGCTTGATCAAAAAGTTCGAGAAGTAACGACCGGCTAGAGAACCTGCCGAGATGGCTTCCCCAAATGCGAGGACTCTCTTCCATCTAGTGCCTAGAAACTCCGTTGCCAAAGATGCGCTGTCCTTGCCTGAAAATCGCCGCTTCGTCTCCACTAGCGCTCTCCAAGAACCCGGCCTGGAGGTCGGATTTCATGTCGCGTCTACAGGGGGCTTCGTGATCGCCAGGCTCGGCCGGAAAGGAGATCTGGTGCTCAATCGAAATACCAGTTCAGAGCCCATGTGCAGAGAACACGTCGCGTTTGAATACCAAGACACCACCAAGCTCATACATTTGGTCGTCAGGTCGAAAAAGCAAGAGTCCACCGTCGCTGTTGGGCTTCTTGTCGATTCCAGACTCCGACCTCAACGTGGCACACTCTTGGAGAGTGACGATGTCAATAAAGTAGTTGACGGAGAGGTCGTTATGCTCTACGGGCAAAACTACAACATCCAAATCTCATCGTACCGATTCGACCTAGTCTGGACAGTCTCTTCCTCGCGCGATCCACCACATGTCAACAACGAACGCCTCAAGGAACTCGCTTGGGCTTGCTTCCGACAATCCATGTCTATGTTGAAGGGCTTGGGATCTCGCGACTTGCCTACTGGCTTCGAGCGATCAGAGCAGGTTTCACACAGGATCACCAGGCCACGAACAGCGAAGCAGGCACTTTTTCGAGAAAACAAGGCACTTCGTCAATTTATAGGAAGAGGCACCTTCGGCACCGTGTACAGGAGCGTTGATGCAGAGACCTCTGCTCCGCTTGCCATAAAGGTGGTCCATCTAGGCAATTATCCCAAAGACAAGGAAGACGGGGCTCGGGCTCTTTTCCACCGAGAGCTCAAAACTATGCAGAGTCTCAATCACGTACGTCTGTCTTTCTTTGAACTTTTCTATTCATGAAAAGGGGGCAATACCGCGCGTAGCCGCATGCCTCCATCTCCTGTCCGGTGGATTCGCTAACAAGATCTCACGCAAAGGTGAATATCATCGAGATTCTGGGCTACGACAAAGTCGATACTCTCGAGCCTGAGATGATTATGCCCTATCGATCTGGCTCGTTAAGCACTTTCGTCGGCCTCAAGATGCCGGAAGCACAATACGAACAAGCATGTCGGGACATTTTAGAGCAAATGCTCTGCGCTCTGGATTACCTTGTCAACTTTGGTGTAGTACACCGTGACCTGAAGCCAGAAAACATCCTGTACGATCCCGGCATCTCACCAGGTAGCTACATTTTCCAATTGGCCGACTTTGGGCTCGCAAATCACTAAAAGCTCGCGAAAACAATGTGCGGCACCGTCGCGTACCAAGCTCCCGAGCTCTGGCCAGAGCTTTCGGCACTTTCGGAATCGGCCTACAAACAGAGCCACAAGATGGACGTTTGGTCACTCTACGCAGCTTTTGTCGCAATGTCGAGCAAGATGAAGGCTTTCCCGCCCCGTGCTAAAAATAGCATTAGCGTTCATGAGCTTTACAGGAATTCCAAGAAACTGCTCATCGAATCTGTCAAGATTCACAAACAGCTCGCGCCCATGGCTGAGCTCGAACCGGACCGCCGCGCATCGGCTGCGTGGATGCTGAACAGCCTGTTCGGAGGCCGAGGCTTGACGACGCGCCCAGGGAAGATTGAGCCATACTATCCGCCGGGCACTTCTCCTCCCCGCCCTGTGCGCGTTCAGACAGCACCTCGCCGCCAGTGGTCAAGTAACATGGACATCGACGAACCGCAGAACATGGCAACCCCCAAGCTAGCACTCCCGCAAGGTGGTAGAGCGGACGTTGACATTCCAATCATTGTACACACTCGTGCGGTCCTTGATCGGCGAGATGCGCAACTGGTTCAACAGAAAATTCGCAAACAAGGTGGAGGTGTTGTCAAACGTCGGGCCAAGCCTCGACACCCTGTTGCTATTCGATGAGATTCCTCTAATTCTTTCAGTCTTCGAGTAATTCTGAAGGAGGATTATTTGAGATCCATCACGTTTTGATTATCCGGCCAAGTTATCATTTGGAGGAAGAGTTCTTTACGGGCACCTCGATCAGAAAGTAGTTCACGATTGTACATTAGGAGTACTGTACTGGCTTTGAACATTGAAATCTGTGGCGCAGACTACATGCATCAGAGGTATCAGGAAATCGAGCCAGGCGCGTGTTTCGATAATTCAAGTAACGACAGTTCTGGAGATAAAAGACAGGCGCGGCCCTCTCTGACATATCAAACTAAGCACAGTCTTGGGCCATTACATCCAGCCACAGTAGCCAACAGCTGAGTGACACAGAGTCTCAATCCAGACGGCAGAATTTTGATCAAACTAGCACCCAGAAACGTAGTTGATGGTAGTTAAACACCCGTCGCCCCAGTGCTTGGAACCACAGACTCTGCAGCCGTTGGCGCGGATATCCTGGTAATCATACCACATCTGGTTGCCGGTACGAGCACAACCGGACTTGCCCTGGATAAAGACTCCACACCCATAACCGCCAAAGATATTGGAACAAGCTCCCGTCTTGGGTCTCCCACTCCTAGTCGCAGAAAATGATCAGTCTCTCAGTATACAAGCAAAGCCGGTCGAATGGCAGAGTGAAGCTGTGAAGATGAGAAGGGTTAAGGAATTACCCTGGAGCGCCATAATTGACGTCGTTGTTACGGATGAGCTTGTTGTTCACCGCGTCGTCGCAGGCGGCGACTTTGAGAGAGGAGCAGAGGGAGCTTCCCTTGCAGTCGTACGAGTCGCGCTTGTCTAAGACGCCTCTGGGAACAGGAGACATGTCCATGGCGAGGTCATGCTCATGAGAGTGCTCGCCAGGGATCGCCACGGCAGAGCAGCTGGCTACAAGGGCTGACAGGAAGAAGAGACTGAAGCGCATTTTGGGCTTTGAACGTTGTTTGAATTTTGGTACTGAAATCTCTAGTAAAGAGGAGAGAATAAACAACCTCTATGGAGAACACAGAGGGCCTTTATAGATTTGTTCCCAATCCTCTATGCTCTAACCTAGGTCCGCGAAACTACGCACCATTTAGGTCATATACTAGACTGGCTTCCCCCGCTTCAGAGGCACAGCAATCGCCTAGTTGCCAGACCGGACAGGGTATGAGGCGTTGCAACCTTCTCAAGGCATCTATCTGCACAGGTGGAAAAAAAGCACATCGATCCCAATGACGAACTTTTGTTCCAGCAACCCACCGGCTGTCGGCAAATCCTCCAAATCCAGTCCATCAGCACTTAGGTCGCTTTTGGCCCCCGATGACACCTCGATTAGCACGAGCTGCGATATGAGAGCCATTCAATGCCCAGGTATGGCGACCCTTCTGCAAGAAGCTCGGCACAAAACGACAATACCTTGAGAGCCTGCTTTCATGACCCTGTCGACATGGGGTAATAAGTAGTGCACAAGACGAGGTGAATAAGCATCAAGTAGACTGGATGCGCCCCTCAGAGTAAAAAGCATCTAGTTGATCGGGCGATTATGCAAAGAGAAGTGGGTGGTCACCATGCAGGTCGGTTGCAGCCGATTGGATCGGCTCAGGTTGAAAAATGCTTAGCAGAAAACCAAACTCGGGCCGCTCCCGTGGCGGATGAGGGCACGATTACCATTTCATGTCTTGATAGGCTATCTACGTCGAGCTGCTTAGTTCCGGAGCCTCTCCATCAACCTGCGGGCTTGAACAGCTTGCTGCCTGATACCCCGCTCAGCTCAAGACCATGGAGGTACAATGCAGAGAAATCGCCGCGGCAATCTGTGTAGGACTGTTGCCGCTCAAAGTGAGGCTCCGCGGGCCGAGGCTTCACTCCCTTTGTTAAGGGGGATCAGTACATCAGTTCCTTCCGGTGTCAAAACATTTCTTGTGCAGTAGCTTAAAAGCCCCAACCGGAATACAGCCACCTTCTTTGTGTGTTCTGAGTCCTCTTAGACTAGGAGACTAGCGATTTCGTTATGAGGCTGCACCCTGATTTCCGATGATCTCTCAAAAGGGGAATTGCAGTATATTCTATTGATTGACAAAGAGTGAGGAAAAAACGTCAGCCAAAACTTTATAAAATGCAGCCTTTGCATTGAGAGTGACGAACTACCCCTCTTTTGTCATAAAAGGTAGTTGCCGTATAAGCGGTAGACGACAGGTTGATTCAAACTTAGCTTGGGCCCACACATTCTCAGTCTACTGTGCCTTCGTGACTAGTGAGTTCCTTGGAACAGCGTGGTCGGGGCAACCTGCAGACATAATAAGCGGGAAAGGCAGAACCATCAAAGAAAAAGCGAGAAAGTGCAACTTTGTCAATAGAGAGGCTAGAGCGATACGAGCTCGCCACAATGTAACCTTCCTGTTGTTTCTTAGTACAATAGTACAATGGCAGATCTGAGGTGAACTATGGAAATCCCTCACTCATCAAGTGCATTTGAACATGAGGCAAGTATGTTGTCATCCTTACATAGTATGCCACCATTATTGCTATGATTGGAGACAGCCAACGCAGAGCGATATAATAACTGATTAGTAGTTACCCAATCTCATTTCGGGAGGCTAGTACGCTTCTAAGTACTAGAATAATATAAAGAGTAGTGCTAATTTATCCGCATGATTCACCGGGCCGATCTTATGCAGCACAATAAACCCTCCCGATCGTGTTGGTCCCCGTCGGCCTGCAGTCACTGTTGCCTTGAGGATTCTTCGACAGAACGGTGACGTCGCGGACGTTGACATAGATCGGGGTCTCGAAAGATTCGTTACACTGCGAAGGTATTTCAGCACGCTATACTGCGCTAAAACCGACCTAAGCACACTCACGCAATAGGTGTGAAGGCCATTCGCTTCACAGCCTCCGTCACCGGCGGTCCCACCGTTACAATTCAGCAAAAATGCATTTGCAGTTGCGGCAAAGAGAAGAGTAATGAGTCTCATTGTGGGTAAATTACAAAAAACGTGAAATTGGTCGATGGAATCTGGTGGATGAGTAAACGTGAATGAGCAGCGGGATTTGATCAAGCTTCGATACTAGAGCGTGGTCATGATTTGTACTTTTCGGACTAACAGCTATGCGGATACATTTCACTGCTTCGATACGATAAGCTCGGACTCTCGGTAGTTTGTGAGGATTTTAGGACTCGTCAGAAACCTTACTCAATGAAATATACTCAATGAAGAATACGATGGATACTACACGAAAGCATGTTATATTATATTGATGCAAGCGGGTCCTAGACTCTCTTGGCTATATAGGAGACAGAACAGCTACGACTCAACGATCCTAAAAACTCAACACGCTTGCGCGAAAAGCGCTACAGGTCAGGACGCTCAAAGCCATATTGGATAAATTTCCAATGAATCGTACGCGGAAGGTCAAGGGAAACTTGACTTGCTCAAGTAGGAGAAGTGCAAGTGGCATGGCATGGCTATCGAAGAGCTTTACGCCAGGCGGGTTATGTTATCGTGACCTAATACTCATGAGCGATTATAACATCGAGCTTGCGCCCTTCATTGAGGACATCGAGCCAGAAGATCTGCTCCAGGGAAAGAAATCTCCCCCTTCTAGCTTAGGTCGAGAGAAGTTACGACTTTTGAACTGTATCCGTGGTATCCGTAGTTCATTTGCATTACCCACTTGCTTATCCCGGCCAGCTCCGCGGAACACGAAAGCGAGCTTTGATCCGCTTTCCCCAGTTATATCTGTGGGCAATCTGAAGATGCCGTGAAGTTGAACGCTTATAAGTACAACATCATAAACTCAGTTTGAGGTTTACCATTTAGGCGAATTTACCTCTTTGCGGCACTTCCGATTTTGGCAACATAGAAAGCAATATCTGCACGTGATGGCGAAACCCCCCAATTCGTACGGGATTTGAACTCATGTTTTTTTTTTCCGCGCCAAGGCCACTACCCCCAGTTGATCTGACACAGGCACTAAAAGCATGTTGCTACGCTCAAAAATCACTCGAGTACAGACAGACTTAGAAATCGCTGGGATTTTTTTCGACTCTCTGACGTGTTCAGTGTTGCCGAATAAAAGAACTTTGACAAATTTCCTGGCCTCTCAGAACAGACGAGAGCCTCGGAGGGCCCCCCTTGAAAGGTAGCAATTAGCAAGATTGTCAGCTGGCGATGTGAACTGGATCATGTGCCCGGAACAGGGCGAGCTGTGTCGAAGGATGCACTTCTTAGTTGATTGGTCGAGCTGGGCAGTCTGCCATTGGTCGGCGATTCCGGACGTCGTCGATCTCCCGACAAAGCTGACAATCATCGTCTCCCGACTCCGACCATTGGCTGTCCTGATCAGGCAACACTGGATCGACTAGATTCTGCCTTGAAGTTCGCCACATTCCTTCTGTTAGGCGTTGGGCTGACTGGCGCTGTCACGATGGAGGTTGCTCAACTCTAGGCCCTAAGGCCTGAATTGAAGTAGAGCGTGCACATTTATCTTTGCTTCAAAACCTCCCTTTCCTTCATCTCAAATCATACCAGACCTCCAGCTAACTTTACAGTGACATTACTGGTTCAATATTGATTCACCATGTTTGACGGCACAAAAGGCTGTTCTTCCATTAACTACGCGGGCTCACTCGTGACGGTCTGTAGTACCGACAGTTACCAATCCATCTGCTTAGATGATAACAACGGGAACGTCAAATGCAACATGACGCTTGGCAGCACATTCTCCATAGATGGAGATCTTCCTCATTTCTTCTTATCCTACGGTACCATTGCATGGATCAGCAACGTCATCGGGTGCTACATCTGGTTCTGCATTATGTCCGGCAATGCGCCCATGAATCCAACCCGAAAGATCAAGCACAAAACGCTCGTCTGCTTGGGAGGCTTCGCATACGCTATATACCTGGTGGCAGTTGCCGCCGTCAAAGTCCCTAAAATGAAGGACCGAAACCTCAAGCTCATTGCCACCGGACACGTTGTTGCTACAGTCATCATCCAAGGGGCTATTCTTTGTATGATGAAGAGCAATGCCATGGACGTTACAGAGAAGACGAAGATCAAGAGCGAAGATCAACCCATCAAAGAGAAATCCGACACGACTGTACCGACCGACGCAATGGACAGTGTTGACCCCCGTCCCTCGACAGAGTCCACACGGTCAAGCACCTCAACGAGTACAGCGGTATCAACGTCAGAAAAGCCCGGGTTCCTGAAAAGCTTTACCAGCAAGATCCCAGGAGTACAGACAGCTGAAGAAGTTTCCGCAACTGAGATCACTGGTGCAGGAACTCCGAAGAAAGAGGAGACAGTAGCAGAGGGACTTGCGAGTATGTTGATGGGCCTGGCATTCTTGTCTCCCGGCCACTTGATGATGTTGTGGGGCACAATACGCCTTGCGAAATGCATCTTCGTAGACCGAGAGAACCATGACACCAGACAACAGCGCGAAACCAGAGACAGCCTCATTCTTTTTGGTATTGTCTACGGGTTGGTTCTCGTCATCAACATTGCCTGCATCCTCGACTTATTTTCTCAGGGTGCCGCGAAGTCTCAGGACGAAGAGAGCATCAATAACGAGGAAAGGGAGAAAAGGCGCGCCGCAGAAGTAAAGAAAGTGAGAGAAACAGCGTTGTTCGCTGTAGGAATACTGGCTGGGCTTGTAACCGATTGGTGTCGATATTTTGTGCTTGCTGCGGCGGCGAAGGATACACACGGGCTTATGCATCTTGGGGATGTTTCAAATCTCAGCCTAGCGACTTTGATTCTGTCGAAGTTGTTCGTACTGGCCTGTTAGACAGGCTTCTTCAACAGCCTTGAACTACATTCACTACGGGAACGGGAGGCAGCAAGGGCTAGTAGGATGGTTAAGCAAGGATTACGTCGAAGGCTAGGTGGACTGGTCATTGTTGACTCATAGTCTGATGCAGACCCTAAACAGCGTAATCATCGATAGAATAGAAGAGAATTCTGAGCGACATTGGAGAATGTCTTGACTATGGTCATCGGCTGTTACTTTAGATCATGTGTTTCGCCTGATCGAGGCTGGCTGGCCCTTTTCAGAGTCGTGTTCGTATGCCGAGATGCAGGGCGGTGCAGAGCAAATATCCCACTCTTTTGCGACGATGCCTTCTTGGCTGTATAGCTGCCTGTTCGTTGGAATGATGATGGCGTGACAATCACTGGTTACAGGCATTGAATGACAGGCAGACAGCCAGCCTTGCCACTTGACTAGGGTGTAAAGCGAACCAACACATCATAAGTCGAAAAAGCCGAAATGGCTCTAGCGTTCTTACCTCTGGTACTTACCTTTCAAAAGCAACGAACAACTTCTTCAACATCGAAAAGACCTGATACATTGCTTGACTTTTCCCATCTGACGCTTACCTACCAAGATCCCTCTCCAACCTTCAGCATCGCAAAATTCACAACAGTCAACGCAACTGCAGATACGTCAAACTTAAGCAAGTCCAAGCGAAACCCACAGTATTATTATCCACCCTGCGGCTACATGGCGTTTATTGATACGGCAAGAACAACCCCGTCGTCTAGACCCACGATTTCATGTTGCCATTGAACCTCTGTCATTATGTTGCACCGACTCACTCTTCATCAAAGGCAACATCCTCCTCGATCTGCAATAGGTGAGCTAACACCCAGTCCTGGTCATTTGCGTAGGGATCCTTGTAGTTCCCAGCTCGGCCGTTGACGGAGGTCGGGTAAATGTACGCACACGATGCGCGCCCATCCGCCTCAAACAAAGCAAGATTATTTCGAATGATACCGTTGGCCGCCTTCAAGGCCGCCGCCACCTCGCCTTGGGTGTCGTTCTTCAAGCCCTTACCGTAGTGATGCAGTGCGATGCCGTTCAGCGTACTCCAGTAGTGGGGGAATGTATCTCCCCACATACGATCCTTTCCGAACCAGTAGCCGTCCCAGTGGCGGATCGCGACGTCGTGGAGGCGATAGTCGGGCTGTTTGCCCGCAAAGAGCAGAAGGGTATCAAGATGTAGCTTGCCAGCTTCCAGCCACTTGTCATTGCCTGTATAGCGCCAGAGTTCAAGGAGCATCACAGCGGCGGGGGCGACAATGGACTGTTCAAAGTTGACCTCGAACGACGGATAATCCAGTCCTCGTTTCGCAATATTCTCTCCATGGGTGAGAAACAACTCCTTAGCTCTCTCTAGCCATTCTTCGTTTCCGTGCTTTTCGAGTGCGCGCAGGCTTTCTAGAATGGGGAGGCCAATAGCGTACAACGCGCCGCCGCCTTCAGCGTAAAAGTTCTCTAGGGTGAGCATAAAGCGCTCAAGTGGTGTCTTCTCCGCTACTGTGCCGGTCAAATTAAGGTCGAGAGCAGCAACTGTGATGTGAAACTGGAGAACCCAGGGCCAATTATACAAGCGCTTCTTGCTGCCATCCATTCCGATCGGCCTATCGCGGACATACCCATTTTCCTCCTGTAGCTTAGTCGACACATAAGTATAGTACTTCTCCAGAGACTGTCGCAACTCAACGTTGTCGGGGTTCTTCTTTAACCAGCGTGCGATGAGGATCCCCATCCCCACACGTTCGCGGCCGGGATTCCGGTCTGTGGATGTGTCCCATGCCGCGATGGCGTTGGCTTGGTTATCGAAGACGCGATAGGCTCCCTCTGCTGGAGTTTCGGGCGTGAGGTCTTGCTGATTCTCGATGATGAATTTAACGCGGCTGGAAATCAAGTCGTGGTATTTTGGGACGACGTTGAGGAAGATTGTGGAATTGTAGCCCTTCTCCGTGGTGACTACAAGATTTATACGGCCCGGACGCCCGGCGGTGAAGTTGTAGTAGCAGGTATTGCCATCGCATTGCACTGCTTGGCCACTGACTTTCGTGTTGGCATTGATAAAGGCACCGGAGAGAGAGATGGAACCCGTCTCTCTGGTGATAGAGGTGTAGTTGTCTGTCTCGACCCGCACGAACTGCTCGGAGTGCGCGGCGCTCTTTTTGGAGAAATCATCCCAATCGCTATGCCAGAACCACCTCCACGCGACTGTGCTCGACGCACCTGGCTCCAGAGTTGGAAGGGCAGGGTGAAGTAGGAACACGCCTCGCGTGTTGGACAGCGTAACTGGGTCGCGGGCCTCGATACTGTAACCCACCAACGCGCCTTGCGTCAAGACAAACCCAAGATTCCGATATTTCCCGCCCATTTGGTTCAGCTTAACCCAGCAAGAAGCACCCCCAAACGCCCATACATGAGCATGCGAGCGCGCCTCGACGCAATCGCTCGTATTTGTGTAATGGTCATTGAAAGGAGTGTAGATGGCTAAAGACGTTGTTCCTCGGCTGTCCAGTTTGAGAGGTGTGGCGCCTTTGTTTGTGAAAGTGTAGGATTCAGTGAAGGATTGATTTGCGTGGTTGATGCTTCGGCTGACGGAAAGTTCCAAGGGCCCGGCGTTGTAGACTGCGTTGATGGTGTTGTCGTGCTTCGTGATTTGGGGGAAATTCCAGAAGTTACGATGGAGGGAGTCTTGGCCCAGGTCTGCATAGCCTAGACCCCAACGGCTGCCGGCTGGAAGCCAGGGCGCGTTCGAGCCGGTACTAACCCAGTTCATGACATTTTCGAAGTGCGGATCAGTGATTTCGTCGATTGCGCCGGTGTTGTCGTTGATGCTTATACGGAAATCTTGGCTTCTCAGGTCGATGGCCGCGGCGATGCCGCCGAGAGGAATGAAGATGGCCGCCTTGATCATCTTTGGTCAAAAATTCCGGCAGTGCAGCCCGGGAAGATTTCTTTATGATTTCTACGTGCCTTGTAGCTTCTGCACTCTTATGTGTTATCCCGAAAAGGCCTTCGCATATCATTTGACCGAGGTGTCCAGTGGTTGCTGTTCATCTGGGGGTGGCGACATGTCAGCAGAACTGGAATAGTCAGCTCCTACATGCAAATAAGGCGAAGAAGTCGATTGATCATTTGAGATGGTTATGAGAATGGGGGATTGAAGTGAGCGACTGACAAGGACCGGAGCTATCCGAGCTTGTCAGCGGGAGTAACCCAACGTATCGCGATCCCGAGATCTACAATAGCACTACTTGGCGGGGCAAGGAGATAGCTAGTTTCGGAACGTAACGATACGCGGATGAAATGTGCAACCATGATGCAAGTGACCAGACACCATGCTTGCCATGTTTGCGAATCCCCGTTCGGTTTCCGCCCTATCTATTCGCGAAACCCTCTTTTTGTTGCCGGGGAATCTACTCCGAGACCCGAAGACAGGCCTTGTCGTGAAGATCTCTGACATTTCGCTGGTTTATGGCACCCTGCCGACGGACGGTGGCCATAGTGTAACAAAGCAACACGCGCAGCTTCAGGGTCTGCGGAGGCACTGGATTCTGGCGCTGGCTGATTTCGAAGCAGAACACAAGTATAGCAAGGCAAGAGGCAGGTACGTTTCGAACTCTTGTGGCGACTGTCCAAATCTAGGAATACGAGAAGCAGTTTTGCTCAGTTCTAACAGCCTCTTCCGTCTTGGAGCTTCCAAGTCGTATTATTCATTGTCCATGTAGATAGATAACCATGATATGCTCAATTGATACCTTAGAAGGACTTACGCCCTCTAACTAGTAGTTGCCAGCCGCGGATCGAGACGGGCTAACGACGGTGTGGCGTCTACCTTACGGAAACACCGGTCATACTGCGCGAACATATCAATGCGCGAAAGAAGAGGGCCTTGAGTAGTTTGAATTGAGTTTATATCTTTGACCTAGTTTCTCGATCGTGATTGTGATGTGGTTGTGGTCGGACCGACAACTCTCTTATCAACCTCCTGAAGCCCCTAGGCTGCAGTAGAAATCGAGAAGCTACTTACATCAAGCCAGTCTGCCTTAAAACTCAGCATCAGTACATCGACCTGGGCAGGCGCCGGAGAGATTCTTCCATGCTCATACACGTTTGAACAAGTGGACCTGGAATCTCATGTTCTCCAGGCTGACCGGATACTCTAGATCCCGTTGCAACCCATACAAGACGCTATCCTCGGAAATGACCTTTTCCCATGCAGGAGTTGACTTGTCTTTTCCACCTTCAGAATCAACATCCACAGCCTCCTTTTTCGGTTTTGGCATAAGGGCGTAGTTCATGAGATAACTCATCGGATACTTCTTTTTCTCTTCCCCTTCCTTGCTATTGCAGACAGCGGTCTCGGAGTATGCACCAAGACTGTCCACCACAAGCAATAAGCTCCCCTTGGGAGCAGCCTCCGTTACCCTGAGTAGAAAAGAGGTAGTTTGTGATATCGAGGCTGCGTAAAGCTCATTCAGTGTGAAGAGAAGCGTAAGCAGCGCGGGACCAGGACCGATAGCCGCGCGAAGGTCTTCCGTGCTATAACTCAGCACGTTGGCGCGCGTGAAAGTATGACGAACAGTCCCGGGCGAGAGGAACGACGCATTTGACGCACGAGCCGCAGCGCTGGCATACTTTGAGAGCGTCGGAGGGGTCTCGAGACATTCATGTAGCTTCGAGATCACAACAGACCAGTCCGCGGTGTCGATCAGGTCAATGTTGAGGAGTGTTGGTGAGGTTTCACGCTCTGGAACTGGTAGGGCTTGTAGGTCTTTCGAGGTATCTTCATAATTTGGAGATAACTCTGGCCTGCCGGCTGCGGCTGATGGTCGCACATGACGAAGAAGACCCGAGAAAGCCATGATTTCAGCTGCGCCACCCCCGAAACATACAACCTTGGCTGCTTTCTGCTCACGATCGCTGTCACAGCCAATAAATCGTTGGACGTAAGCGTCATCAGCCATCTCCTCACAGATCCAAGCCATGAGTTGCGCGTACGCCAGCGCACGGCTGGGGCTCCAACGGATCGCATACGCCTCCAGATATTCGGTCTTTCCAAAGGCTATGTCAAACTCCCTCGAGAGCAGCGCGCGATTGATCTCCTGCAGCCTCGGCTTCAGAGCCTCGAAGTCGTTGCACGCGGGGAAGGTGGTGCGGAAGACGTTGATCATTAGCTGTTCTAGTCCCACCGGGAGGATGTGATTCAGCCTCCGCGGCTCTGCTGATTCCGATGCTGCAGATGGACGCTGAGGCTTCTTCTTCTTGTGGAGGTAACCAGGCCCAGTCCAGCCCGGGCGGCCGTGAGACAACGGCGGTGGCGCCTTCGACGCACCACTGTCTGAAGATTTCCCATGTTTCGGCTGCGACTTGGCTTTGCGATCGTATTTACCCATCGTGGGCTAGTAATCGCGGAGAACTTTGTTGAAGTACAGTGGTGCGTGAGCCTTCAGCTGTAATTTCAGGTAGAGCTGGGCCCGTAAAATATGCCTTGCATTGAAAATTTCCCAAAGCTTACCCCACACTGCTTAGTGTAGACCGGCTCAAAATGGACAGGTCGCGGTGCGTGTAAAGTTTCACGGGTGTCCATGAGAACGACCAAGATAACTGTCTTTCGTTCACGTCGATGAACGTGTCTCACGTTTGACGCATCTTACGCGTTTCTCTGCACATGGTATCTCAGGTCTGACCTTCTGAGAAGAATGGAGGCAGCCTCGGAAATCTCACTCACCGCTCGAGGTTTTGGGCGATAGTTTACCTACTGGAAGCGGTTATGAATCGCGCAATGACCTCGTGCTATTAAGTAATCACTGGCGGCAATAGAGGAATAAATAACTGAGATAAATCCATGCCTTCCACGTTCATTACTCGTCACAGTGCTAGAAGACCTTCTCGCCTTCGTCGAACCTCCAGAAAGGTACAATTCGACACATCCGAGAATTACGGTTCCCTTTCCCACCTCTCCAAGGAATTAGACTGCAATCTCCCTACACATTGTCTGATTGGTCCGGTGTAGTCCTGTTGCGACGGTTCCGAACAGTTCTGCTGCCCGAACCTTGCGTCTGTTCCGGTGTGTTGTTTTTGGTTTTCTTGTCCGACAAGTAAAATGTGAATGGATCTCGATCTTTCAAATATCCGTTGGCAGCATGGAGAAAGGGAAGAGGGACGACAACTGGTGTGGTGGTGTTAGCATACCGCAATCGATAAAGAGGGGGGGGGGGGGTTCATACAAATAATGACCAGAGACCACCAGGGGGCCTCGAGGAAATTGTTCACGTCTAGCGCAAACAAAGAGCTGAGGAATGACAGAGGCAGCTGAATACCCGTTTAGCAAAAAGTCCGGAGCCGGCTGAGGCATTGACAAATTCAAAGACTCACAAAGAAGACAGTGACGAGTGTAAACACCATCACCCTTTTGCCCTGGTCATTTGCGGTTTCGCTCTCGAGAATTGTGATTGTAGTGTTCAACTACAAACCATGCAGAAATTAGCAACCACCATCGTTTGTGTTGACACGATTTGACGTACGGCGTCTTCAGTCTTTTTGGCAAGCTTGTCGAGTTCCTCAATGTCGTTCATCACATACGCGGCCGTCTCATCCTCGTCCCAATTGGTAGTGGCGTCCGGAGTGTGATCAGGAACGGTACCAATCAATTTCCTCTGTACCCTCTTCTGATAATCGGCGATGGTTCTAAGAATGTTCAGCTCGTCACGAACATCCTTGATGTCGTATAGAAGCTTCGCAGCATTTCTTGTGCTTTTCTCAAAGTCGAGTGAATATATATCGTTGGCGTCTCCTCTTTCTGAGTCTGCCAAATGCGTCTCCCGGGGTGTTGGATCACTCTGCACGCCAGCCAATTTGCGGAATAAGCCCGCTTCTTCTCGTCCCTGCGCGTATACGCGTAGTCAGTCCTAATATTTCCAACGGGAATGCACAGGGCCACGAACAATCTGATTGATAAAGCCGGAGAACATTTGGCGAATCGACGGTCTTGGCGACTTTCGACTTCTCGCGTTGTCCTTCTCATCAATTTTCACCCGTTGATCCTTGTTGCCCGATTTTCTGTAGGCACCGATGCAGCATTCCACAATTACTCTGCTCAGTTCAGTGGGGGTGCGTGATACGCCATTGGGGCTCTGACCTGCCCGATCGGACAGGTGTTCCAAGACATGTTCAACAAACGGCTTACTGCTCTTTGCAGACTCTTCCCTGAGGTTTGCCACGGACGTAGATGTTATCAACCATTCTATGTGCAGTATCAGCGCCATATCAAGCGGTAACAATGCTATCCAACTTCATGTAGTGTCAAACTTACTTTCGCGAATAGTCCAAGCCCAAAGCTGTCCAACTCGCAGCACTTCCCATGAGGTATCGGAATCCAGGCGGTCCGGATACAAGTACTTGGTGATAATTTGGTGCTCATTTCGCGAATTCCTGTCCTCTTGAGATCGCGTATCCTTCTCGTCAAAATGATAGTAATGCTCGTCTAACGTGGGTGAGAAATGCACCGGGGGAGGTGCTGCTTTCTTTCCGGAAGTAGACACACTCGGCAAGGCAATGTCTTTGTTGGCTGTTTCTGTTGGTGAGCTGACTTTGATAGTTGCGTCAGCAGTATGAGCGAGCCTCGTAGCAGCAGTATTGAGTCTGGTGGCGAACGTAGCGAGTCTAGTTGCAGTAGCAGTAAGAATAGTGGCAGCTGTAGCCCGCGTTTTGCCAGTTTTCCTAGGTCCGCCAACAGCCTCATGCGTCTGGGAATCCTCGGTGGATTTGTCATAGCTTCCTACTTCCAGGAACGGCATCTAAGTAACGAATTATCAGACGATTTACGGACAAGTCAAGCAGCTCATGTTTACTTACGTAGAGTGCTGATGCCAGGCATTCGTTATCATCCCCTTTCACCTTCTTTTTTTTGACGTACCGAGGCTGCATGTATCGGGAAAGCGACTTGTCGTCAGGAACTTGAACTCCACTGTTGCGTAAGAAAGAAGCAATTTGATCATCCTCGTCGTTGCTGTTCAAGTTATCGGACTGATCAGGATTCAATATCTTGTTCATGGTATCCTGTGCAATTTGATAAGTATCGCATGTTGAGTCAGGGGCAGAAGATCACAAGGCGAAATCCATTGCTATCTCACTCACAATCATCCAGGCCATCTGTTCCAGTCAGCTTTTGCATTAAAGTAGATACAATATCATTCTTACGTTGGTAACAGGGAGATGAATCCATGTGAAGTTGCTCTCTTCGCCTGGTTTGGAAGCGGTCTTTTTCATCTCGTTGATCGTATCGCTGATTGATCTGATTGGTGAGTTGTCGTATATAATGCTCTTCACACTTCGGAACTTGGCGTATCTGTTGAACTGAGAGTTGTCTTGACAGATTGAAACGACAGCCGCTTCAAACATTTGTCGACTCTGTTCCATTTCGTCCCCAGAGCTCGAGACCTTGAGCGGATCTCTTGCTCTTCGTATCTTCTTGACACTATAGTCAAGAACGTCTTCCATCTGGTCAAGGACTTTAGGTTGCCTCGCTGCATTGGGATGGATCTTTGTGACGTCCTGAATCTTTTTACCAACCTGCTTCGTCGTGGATTTCTCCAACCCGACCTTCCTGATTTGTTGGCGAGAGTCCGGTTCCTTCGATGCTTCGAAGCTGGAGATTGGATCGTCCCTCAAATACTTGATCAACGCTTTTCCTTCCTTTGAGTCGTCCTCCGAGACTTCGCATTCCAAAAGCACATGAGGTAGCTCGTGCCAAATCGCCAGCTTCACTAGGCTCAACTTTCCATCAGCACCTGGGATGCGGCTGAAGTCCGCACTCCGAACTCCCGTAATTGTATCCCTCAGTATTGTCTCGGCATGGATGTGATAATGTTCTCGTGATGCGAGCCAACACAGAAGACCCTCTCTGTCTGATCGATCTCCTTTAAGTCGCCGGATTAACATCTGCAGGAAGTTGGACCAAGGTAGCTGCGAAAAGTCGACAACCGAATTCTCATTCAAACCGTCTTCAATTGCCGTCTGGCCCTTGTCATTTCGAAAAAGTAGAGCGTGTTTGGGCAATTCTTCGACAAGCAACTCAGCCATGCGTTGAATGTGGTCGTCCCCAGGATATTCCCTGACCGCACCAAAACCATAGTGGAGCACAGTTCGACCATCACTATCCCGCTGGCCAAGATCAAGGCCTGAGAAGGGGAGGAGCTTTTTCAAGGCAGAAAGAGCGCTGTAGGCCTTTCTGTGATCTACTGCTCCGTAGAGAACCATGTAAATAGTCAATTTGTCCTTGGCTGGTTGACAGATGATTTTCCTGAGGGCAGCGGGGTCATTCTTCCGCAAGTGTTCGAATATGATGTCGAATATATCGAAGTGGCCATAGTGCAAAGTCGACGTTAACGGTGTCCAACCACTCTCATCTTGAAGACAAGCATCAGCCTCTTTCTTCAACAGGTGCTTGACCCAGTTAATTCTTCCGTGACAGGAGGCAAGGTTGAGTGGCGTCCAAGACTGAAAACCTTCTGTCTCATTCAGGCCCAGGGGGGGTTTGGAAGGTCGCTCGAGCAAAAGCTCGACCAACTCCTCATCTGAATCTGCCCATGCGGCAAGGTGTATGGGGTTCCATCCGTCTGAGTCTTTGCAATAGGGTGAAGCTCCTTTTTCCAAGAGTAGCCGGGAGAATCCGATGTGTTCTTCGTTGAGAGCAATCAAAAGAGGACGCTTAGTGCCGCCAGTTTCGAGATTGGCATCAGCCTCAATGAGCAGCTTCGCAAGCTTCGGAAAATCTTTGGAGGCCGCATACTGCAGAGGCGTCTGCTGATCCTCTAGAGATGGAACGTCAATAATGTCTTTCCATTTTTCGATGTCTGGTAAAGATTCGGTGTCGGCCTCTAGCTTTCGCAGGCAAAGGTTCAGGGCAGTCTCTCCTTCTCTGATGCTCGTACTGTCGGGCACCTTTGCTTCATGGCCTTCGGGCAGTGCGGGGGGTTGCAGTTCGCTGGTGACTTGGAGAGGCGGATCTTCCGGATGAGTGACCTGGCTGTCGTCATTCGTCGGTTGGGTCCCGGAACTGGGAACGGCAGGCGGTAAGGGAGGGTTATCGCTCATGTTGACTCCGAAAATTGAGTGATGTCTTTTGGAAGTGGGGTGTACAAATTTTGGTGCAAAATTCAAGGTATCTCAATGTAGTATGCTATCGGGATTCCATCGTCTACGAGGTGGACGATATTAAGGAAGTGATATGTTGGAGGACTACGGGGCACGGAAAGGTCCTGACAGTCTATATGCTAATCGTCTGTTTGAATCAACTAGGTGAAATATTGAACGGGGGCTCTCCAAGACATTTCGCTTTCTATTTCCTATTTAAGATTGACAATAAGCAATATATCATGGGTTTGGTCGCCTCACTCTTGCGTTTATCATATCTCGCATGATGCGCGCGTTGGGAACTGGAAGTTGCAGGAGCTGAAGCTGATCGTCAACACCGTGTCCTATCGTAGCGGAGTATAAGGATTTTGACCCACATGTTATTACTATATTCATGCACGTAGAATCTAATGCGGATGTACTGCGATCTGGACCAGTCTGCAATGGAATGCAAGGCCACTCGAAAATCGGGTAAGTTCCCGCAAGGCTCACCGGCACAATTTTTGGGAACTAGGAGGCAAGGATGAGTAACTCGATGAACTGCGGCGTAGAATCCAACTGAGAATTGCCTTTACCGTGCCGATTTTCATTCGCTCAAGGTGCCATGATGCAAGGGGAGCAGCACTTTAGGCCCTGCGAGGCTTCCAAATTCACACTAATCGGATTCAATTTTTCAATGTTGGCAACATTGCACTTACTTGCAAGACTTTTTTGTCTGCTTTTGAGAGAGAAAGAAGGTGATGAGGGACACCAAAGCCGATGAACGATAGACTGTTGGAATGGCTTTTGGCCTAATTATAGGTTTCTCGTACGATCTCGGACAATCTTCGTGGACGCTAAGGTAGAAGGAAACGTATACGCTTATCCGACATACCCGAATAACGTTTATTCCAATACGAAAATCCCCAAAGAAATCCATTGATTCAAAGGAAACAGCTGAACCTGAGAGCTCTGCTGAGGATCAAAGCTGCTAGATAACGTTTTAATCCAAGAGTTGTGTGTGTTCCTGGGACACGATGCTGCGATCGTTCCAACTTAACAATATCACTCTGGTGAATTTGAGGCGCTCCCGATATCGCCGGAGAACTACAACATGAGAATCTAGCTTGTGTTCTGGTTAAAGTATTCGACGCTCTTGTATGTAGAGGGCCACATCACGACGAATGTTTCAATCTCGTTCAGTATGCGATGGCTTCAATAATCCTACGATCTCTTTCAACCACCACATACGACCATACCTATTGGAAAACTCGGGATCCCGTCCGCTCTCCCATAGATAAGCTAATAAGGGCCGGATTAGTAGTTGGGTCGGTGACGACCAGCGAATACCTGGTGTTGTATGTTTTTGGTCGGGTCTTTTTTTGATATCTCTTCGTGTATACTCTTGCGGACAGATCTTTTCATCTCCAGATCATTTTGTTGCGGCTTTGAGCCACAAGCCAAGTTGGCATGGTGTCTTGACGTCGATTCAGTAAGTTTCGAATGTCAAATAGTTGAGAACTTGGTTATACCTGAGGGCCTTGCGCCCTGCTTGGCCAAGTCTCGGGCGATATACGAGTTCCTGCTCAGTCAAGGCGATCAGCTTACAATGAACGGAATTCTCTCTTCTTCTATGCGCGAAGCCAATACTTATGTAGGAGGGACGGAAACACTCTCGTTTGCCGATTGGCCGAACTTCCAGGTTGTTGAGCCTTCACATTATCTAGAAATATATCAATAAGCTTGATTCCAGGGAAATCAAGAAGGGTCAGTGACTTGGCAAATCCTAAGTCCTAAATGAAAGTAATTGATTAACATGAGCTACCTTTCATCGACATCCCAATGTCAATCTGAATCCTCGGACAAATCAATGGGGATGAAACTCCGCGTGGGAAGATTACATGGAGCCTCTGTAATTTGGAAAGAACTCGGCCGGGGAGCCCTCATGAAGAAAGCCTATTGGTATTTTCTCGACACTTTGACAGTTGCGTAGCTAGACCATGTGAAATGATAGATAGACCAATCAAATACAGATCGTTAACGTAGATGATGAAGTTCATGCGCTCAGGACGTAATTATGCAAGGTGATTGAGGTAACTACTTGCCATATTGCAGGAGACACAATTTTTAGCACTGCGTTTTCTCCCTCCCTTGTAAAGCTGCGGTCAGATACAAGTTTTTAATTATTGCCGAAGTCGTAAGTTCATGTTGAAGAACACTATGGAATTTAGGACTGATGATGGACAGACCGGCTAGCTGTTTTACCCGTCTTCCGGTTTTGCTAACTTTGGTTACTCGGACTAAGTCGACAACTCTCGAAAGCTCTTTAGCGATTGAACGAAGCTCAACTCTATGAAAAAAACGCACCGATCACTCTCGGTCTCGGTAATGGCATCACTTGCCAACAATATCATGTATTCTGCAGCCGGAATATCCGAATTCATGAGGCTAAAGTTGCGATGCTCACCATGAAGAGGCCTTGAGCATCGGACAACGTGGCAATAATCTGACGGGACCGTACACATCGAAAATGGACCGGAAGTATGACCGTCGTTCCGGTGGGCTGAAACCACAAAGAAAGAGCTGTGGCGAATCGGAACTGCTGTTGGATCACGACCAAGCACTGGGCGAGTTCAGCCTTCCCTTCTAGACGCTCGGCCTTGCTCAGGGCACCGACCTCCGAAGAGAGGCTAGCGGAGGACAGTCAAGTCCACCTGCGGATTATTCTTTGCCGCTTTCCATTGAATAAGTGACGTCAAATTGAAGGTCGGGGTCAGGTCCGTCGCACAAGTCAGTTGGTGTATCACACATCAGATGAGACCAGGCACACACTACAAAATTTACGTTTGTGGTGAGACTCCCGTCCGCGGTGTGGCGGCCCTGTGCTCCTCTCCTTGACCGTTTAGAAAACCTCCCGAAAGCTTTTGATCCTCATCTCATACAGTATTTCATTCATGCCAAGAGATGGTCTCATTTTCGCAACGTCGCATTGAGCAGGCGAGTCATTGGCAAAGCGGTCATCTGAAAGACGGTACTAGAAAGCACCACGGCGAGCAACACCAAATGTAACATCATTATTTGCATAGTAGTGGCACACGTAGTGAATTAGCAAGTAAAAAGAAAGAATCCGATGACTTCCGCTTCTATCATCTCATTGATGTTTAAGCAGCCCGAACCTAGCCTGGTACTGATCGCCGTTGGCATCATGGACGACCTTGGCATAGTCATATTCTGTTTGGAATCAGGCGTTAGATGTAAGCAAGGTCCTTGGCAGTGAAGAGAAGAGATAAGGTGGCAGAGGAAGCTCTTTGTGTTTTCCAGCTGCGATCGGCCAATACGGCGATGTAGTCTTTCTGGTAGGGGGCAAGAATTGATGTCCAATGTGGTGAAGATTCATCCTCGGCCATGAACATGCGCTCCTTCGGCCCGGCATCGATACAAATCGTGAGGCTGACGATAATGTACGGGGGATAGGTGCTCTTTCCCATGATCAAATTCCTAGGCTACAGCTTGTTGAAATATCCTCATTAGGTTGTTTCTCCGTCCTACCCCTCGTCATCAAACGCGCGGGAGACAGTCGCCTCCACAAGACCAGATCCACAAGAGCTGTTGTGGGCAACAAAATTCTGATCCGGTGTTCCCGTAGTTTTGATTATGGAGCAATCACTTGAAGACCCATTTTTAGCCAAGAGCGGGATGTGGGAAAGTTGTTAGCTTGCTTTGATGAAGCTTTGGATGTCACCAAATGACAGCTCTTTGACCTCCACATTGAAAGCTGCAAAGGTCTTGGCAGTGGGGTTCTGATCCAACATGTTTCCTGGTGGCTTGGCATCAGACGTTGTAGACATCGGGGCATGTATGGTCTACCTTGATCGATCCACCAACGCCATACGCGACAATGTGCCCAGAGATACACTGTTGGAAAGCAATTGAACTTGCTGACAGCTTCGTAAACAACGTCGTAAGCCCATTCCATACTTTCGTACTCACTTGCGTCAATACTGCTGTATTCGTAACGCAAGAGTTCCGACCTCCGAGTGTGGACTGAGAACCCCAGCCTATGTGAGACTCTCTCATACAGACATAGAATCACATAGAGAACCCTAACGAAGGCCACTAACAGGGCCTTATAGATGCAACCGCCAAGATTCCTTAGTTTGTGTTAGTGTCAAAAATCCAAAGCTTGGCTCGAATGCTGTGTACACACGCAAAGACCCTGCTGAAGGCCATCTCTCAAGGCAGTGTCCGTGCCATTTCTGGAGCAGAACACCCTGAAAGGTAGGAATACACGGGCTTTCTGCGCGGGGTCTTGGACCTTGATCGTTGACATCTGCAATGCTACCTCTAGTATCCCTGACGCCCTCGTGCTCTCGTGCTATTCTAGCCTGGTCTCGTGTGCCGCGGAACCGGGGGGATGCGCCTAGTGTTTCCTAGTGCCCGCAGTATCCTGGCACGTCTGATCACGATGTCAGGTCCCACGAGAAAAGGCCACCTCTGGCCTCTGAGTAGCTCAGATTTCAATATTCATCTGACGTGCGGCGTTTTGAACTTCATCGGTATTATTGTCTACAACAACCTGAACCCTTCGAGTGGCTGTCACCCAATTTCTCTGCAGGTTTCGTCGCACAACCTCAGAGCTTCCCGCTCGTAGGAAACATTCTGTAGCGTCTCAGGATGTGTAGTTGGAGGCAGTTGATCCTCAATCTCCAATGGTTCACTGCAGTCTAGCCACAACGAGATGAAAAGTTGAGTCCATCAGAAAAACACTCATTTGAGTAAAGGGAAAGGGTCAAGAGGATATCATAAAGCGGAAGCGAGATGACAAGGGTGTCTACAACAAGCCTTACGGAGCCTTGGCCTTGGTGGATAATGACAGATTCTCCTACCGACAAGCGTACCGGTAATTTCATGACGGCCTCCCTGAGCTCTTCCAATTTGTAGCAACTTGCGATCGAGGAATGAAACCCATTGGCTGACGAGACTCGGGCAGGCGGAGCCTCGAGCTCCCCGAGTCTGGGTAGTCCCCTCTTTGACGCCGAAACGCGGAGGCGTTTCGCGGCGGGCCAAAGCGCCACCTATCCGTCGTCTTGGAAGACAAGCAAGACAAGGTCAAGGCTTCCTTTACCGAAGGCGAGATCCCCAGACAGAAACAAAAGTTGGAGAAATTCCCGAGATGAATGCCTTGGATAATGTCAAGGCCTACCGCTGGGCGATGGTGAGGCTGTATCTCGTCGGTATGTTGTGTTGTATGCGCGCGGGTATCTTCAACATCCCGCGTGCAACTTCGCATTGGATACTAGCAAGATCTTCTGGTACGACTACGGATCGGCACATCTTATTGCGACCCTTACAATCATGCACTGCCGTTGTTTTGACGTGCTAGACATGGGAATGCCTATCACACGGGTTCAGTGTCAAGTTACATCGATCTCGAAGGATGAGTTTCTTGGTGTGGATATAAGCCTCAACGGCATGCCAAGTGGTGATAATATTGTTTGCTACTAATGGTGGGTGGTGAAAATGGTGTATGGCCAGACTTCTTTTCATTATGTCGGCCGAGAAGGGGGCCTGAGACGGGAGAGTCGGCGTTCTGTGACGCTGCGCATCGGTGTGGTTTCCCAATGAGGCTGACTTCGTCCCATAATTGCATCAAACTTTAGCCACTGGAAGAGAAGGAAATGAGCTTTTCCGTGGGTAGACCGGCTTCAAAATTTATCAAGTCTCTATGCTCAAAGGCGACTCCAACCAGACAGCCAGAGACCTGGGTTTGGAGCGGCGAGCAATGGAGCTATCAAAGACGCATTCAAGTTGCGTAGTAATCGCCGCAGTGACCCAGAAGTCTGGACGACAGAAGCCAAGTCGTTCTCGCGAAGTATGATTTGGCGTGCAGTGTAGACTTTGGAGTAAACACCAGCTTGGCTCATTGCCAGACCTGCACTGGCTACAGCTGCGAAAAGCCTCATCAATAGAGTGTGGGATTGGGTAAGTTTGGCTGGGTCCTGCTGGAGATGCGTTTCTCGGCGTTAACTCAAAAACAACACAAATTCAGATGGTGCTAATGTACCCCGCGTATCTTCTAGCCGTGGATACTAGTGGCGATACATACGGGCCGGTCCCGTCAAATCGCATCTGCATGCAAATGATCAGTTGAATCATGCGGGCCTCCGGAAAGGATCAAGGCAAGACCTGTACCCCTTTGTCCAAGAAGCATTGACGAGAGGGGTCGCAAGGCGCGAGGGTCGAGGGAGGGTAAGGAGACAGGCCAGGTCTCCAGTTTACCGAAACGTCGTAGAAGACGTCTGGCACTTGGTTGCCATGATCAGCGCATACAGGTCTGATTCGACAATGGCAAGGGGAGGTCTGGTGTCTTCTGACCGTCATATAGAATGGAATTTGGGATGTTGTTTGCCTCAGGAGCAAGGAGCCGGCCTGAATTGAAACGATGTGTAGTACACTTGGCGGACAGAGCGTCCTGGTGGTGCCGTGATGCCCCGACGGCATCCGACGAGAGTCGTTTAAGCTCGCACCGCCAACTCCAAGGTCCAAATCTAGGGTCTGAGGGTTTGGGTTGGGTTTTCCGGGTTGTCCGTGAGTCCTAGAGGTGTAAGACCACCACCCACCAGACTTTCCCACTCGCCTCCTACTCGGAGATAGATCTTCACTTCATAAAAGAGAAAGCCTCCCTGCCCACTTTCGGGAGGTTTTATTGTTGAGTTCGCACGAGGGCGAAAGGCAATTGCCAAGACAAGAGACTAAAGTAATTGAGCAGGTCTTGAATATTCCTTCTTTTGGATACGCACAACAAATTGCCCATCATGCTCGACTTCCTCCGCCGTCACAATTACAAGGTGACACGTCACATCACATCTAATCTGTTGATGGTCACCTTGGTATTTGGCATGAGTGTATTCACATTCGGATATGAGGGATCAACACTCAACACCATTCAGGCTATGACGCGTGAGTATCTTACTACGGTATGAGAACCAGGAAGGACTGGCTGACAACGGGCTCTAAGCGTTTGAACAACGGTTCGGCGACTACATTCCAGCCAAGAAGGCTTTCGGGTTCACATCAAACAAGCTGGCTTATATGAACTCATTTCCTCTCCTCGTATACGCTGTCGGTGTAATATGTGGAGCTCAGATCGGCGAGCGATGGGGTCGGAGGCTGGTATTCATTCTGACCAACATTGTCTGTATGGCCGGAACCATCATCGTCTACACTGCAAAGAATTACAATCAGCTACTCGCTGGCCGAATGATTGTCAACTTCCACGTCGGCATGGAGGCATTCCTCATTCCAATGTTCCAAGCCGAGATCGCACCAGCAGCGGTTAGAGGCTCACTTACAGCTATCTACGGTGTAAACGGAGTTTTCGCAGCATTCATTGCGTCAATTATCACCGATGTTACGAGCAAGATCAAGGACGACAACTGCTGGAAGATTCCCGTGGGCATTGGTTTCATCTTTCCGGCCTTTTCCTTGTTCTTCTGGGTTTTGATTCCCGAATCCCCGCGGTGGCTTCTTCGGAAGGGGAACTACGCCAAGGCGGTTGAGAACCTGGACTATCTTTACGGAGCGATGCCGAACTACGACGCCGAGAAGGAAGCCAAGCTTCTCCAAGAAGCCCTCAACACGAGCGAGACCACTGGAAAGTGGAAAGACTTGGTTAAGGGCACGAACTTGGTGAGTAACTTGTTCCACGGTACAATTTATCCGCTAATGCGTAGTCTAGCGTCGTACCGTCAACGGCCTCATCGCTGCTGCACTGGCTCAACTTTCAGGTGCATCATTCTCCAACTTGTACGGCACAATCTTCTTGAAGAGCTTGAAGGTCATCGACCCTTTCATGGCAACCATGGTCAAGCGAGGCCTCTTGCTTGCGACCGCAATCACTTTCATGTTCATCATCGACAAGGCCGGTCGCCGCCCGCTTTTCTTGTACATGGGCTTCATGCAAACAGCAGTTCTCATGGTCATGGGTGGGCTGGGTACGATTGCGCACCCGACAGTCGATATCAACAAAGGCATCGTTGCTTTGACGATGATGTTTCCCATTTTCCACTTCGTGTCTTTCGGAGGCCCGTAAGTTGACCCTCATCAACGTGCATAGCGACCATAAGAAACTTTGTTGACATCCTATACAGTTTGCAGCTTACTAAGACCGAAATTCCCCACATCACACTTCGAGACAAGTCGGTCATGCTTTTCTGGCTGACTGCTAATCTTTGCAACTTTATCTCAACTTTCACGTTGCCTTACTTGCTGCAGGAACCAGCGAACCTTGGTTCCCGGGTCGGCCTGATCTACGGGTCGATCTCAGCTTGCGGCCTGGTCTGGGGTTGGTTCTGCATGCCCGAGATGTCTAGGAAATCTCTTGAGGAGATTGATGAGATGTTTGCTGCTGGCGTCCCAGCTTGGAAGTCAAGACGTAAGTTCATCACCACATACAGAACGCGACACCAAGATCGGAAAACTGACTCGGGAGCAGATTGGCGAGGCGAACAGACTGCTAGGATCACCGAGTTGGAGAACAACGGTGTGGTGCCTCGCGACAGCGATAGTGAGAGGAACAGCATCGCAAAGTCTGACTTACAGCCGGTTGTCCAAGAAAAGCCATCTAAGGTCTGAGACCTAGATCTGCACATTCTGTAAATATTTTTACGACGATCGCATGACATGAGTACATGAAACGGGGTTAGTATATGGTATGTGAGAAGGATAGTAATGATAATATCTGACCGTAATAAACCCCTGATTTTGTTCTACGATACTCGTGACCTTGCTGAGATCGCGTGGCTTTCGGTGCGTGGGTGCCAACCAGCCTTACTTCACTAGCTCATCGTGATTCTAACTGGACGGATTCGAGGGTTCCGAAAGTCTACCACCGGTGCCCCACGAAGGTTCAACTAGGCATCGTACGCTGTTGATCAAGTTTTCACCCAGCATATTTCAGAACGTCCCAAGGGCTCCTAACGTCAGAAAGGAGACGGCTGTGATGGGTGACTTTTGGAACTCGTAGGGATCTTCCTCGCATTAAAACGTGGCGTCTTCCAATTAAAATACAGATCTCAGAGAACATGCCGCAAGGCGGCATGTGCAGATAACCGTAATTTAGCGTTGGCTCTCATGATTGGTGATCGTCGCCAGGGGCTTAACTTTCTGCGAGACTCTTCTGCGGAACCTCATCTCACATCTCCAATTTACTTCTGAACGCTCTTTTCTTTCGACTCAAAGATTTCTAGACTCTAGTGGGTAATTCATTATGTGTTTTGTAAGCTTGCCGAACAATTTAGCGCTCTCTCTTCTAGAAATGAGGCTCAATCTTGGGAAGCGAACTGTTCCGTTCGCCAGCGAAACAGTGTCTAATGTTGACTTTGTTTCCCTTTGATCAGATGGCGCGCTCGGACGAAACACCCGACGAGTTGAGAGACAGTCTGGCCGAGGCTACGCCACGGGCGGCCGCATGTTACTGCACAACACACCATCAAACAGGGAAAAATGAACGCAGCTGCTACTGTAGGTGTACCCAGCTGGCGATGCCCCTTCGAACTGCGGTCTCTCCCGCTCGGTGGGATCCACTCGAGCTGCCGGCTCCCGAGAACTTTACACCAGGTTTGCCGACAGACGCGATCGGCGCGCTGCAGTAGCCTACAGACTTTGTTTCTTTTTACGTGGTATTGAAGCAACTCTGGCTGTTTAATAATACCTCCGACTCGGAGAACGCGTGTTTTTTGCCTATCTAGTAATTGAGTAACAAAAGCTGCGGCTGCTATAGCCTGGAGGTGCCCGTACGACGAACTCTACTTGCGTAGATCGGCTAAGACTGTCCTACTTGGCGTCCCCGCGCTGCACCCTCCACAACCCGTGCTTCCACACATCGTGCTGAGCTCAAATACCGTCCACCTGCCACCTCCTGCATCATCAGATCTTTGCTCACTCCCGCAGCGATCTGGTATCATTTCACCTCCATCTTTTTGCCGTCTCTACCAATCTGTCGAAGCAGCGGTGCCGAAATGAGAGTTGCGCTTCCTTGCTCTGTGGCCACTCTGGGCCTGGCTAGCCTCAGTCTTGCGCTGGCGACGCCCAAGACCTACTCCGTCGACAGGACCTACAGCCTTATGTCTGACTTGGGAACGAACTTCACGGTTTATGAGCATGCGGCGACGAGCTCCAGAACAAGATACGTTCAGGACTCGGGAATCTGCGAGACGACCAAGGGCGTCAAGCAATACTCTGGCTACTTCGACGTCGGTAAGTCTTCTTCCTCACCTCAATTCTCACCATCCTTACGATGACGCCAGAGATGCTGACGAGATACCGCAGGTACCGATCAAAACATGTTCTTCTGGTTCTTCGAAGCTCGCAAAGATGCGAATACGGCCCCCGTCGCTCTGTGGCTAAACGGTGGTCCGGGCTGCAGCTCCATGCTCGGCCTTTTCCAAGAAAACGGGCCATGCACCTTCAACAAGGCCCCCGGCGCAGATCCCATTCTGAACCCCAACTCATGGAACAATGTTGCCAATATGGTGAGTCTCCGTCCGTCCCGGTGTGTGATTGACACGGCCCCACAAGCTTAATACAACCGCGCTCGTCCTCTTACCGTGCTGTCTCCGCACACTCACATTGTCTTTCAATGCTATTACCCCATGTTCCATGCTGACGGCGGCATGCTCATCAAAGCTCTATGTGGATCAGCCAATCGGAGCCGGTTTCAGCTACGGCACGAGTGATACAGACAGCACCGTCAAGGCCGCGCCAAAAGTCTGGGCGTTGATGCAATCTTTCTACAGCAAATTTCCCGATTACAAGGGCCGTGAGTTCGGTTTGTTCACCGAGTCTTACGGCGGCCACTACGGCCCGGAGTTCATCGATCACTTCCAGGCTCAGAATGACGCTATCGACAAGGGCACTGTCAAAGGGGAGAAGATCAAGATTGTCGCTCTCGGTATCGGAAACGGATGGATCGACCCAGGTATGCGAATTTTTCACGGCGTTGACGTAAGTTGAGACGATGGATGCTGACAACGCGTGACAGTCGTTCAATACAAAGATTACCTGGAGTATGCGGTGAACAACACGTACAACAAGATCATCGACCAGCCCAAGTTTGATGAGCTCACTAAGGCCTATGAGAAGGATTGCAAGCCTGCGATGGAAAAGTGCACTGGCCTCGAGGGACAGAACGAAGCTTGCGTGGCCGCTGAGAATGCGTGCTATGCAGCCGTTGAAGCACCCATCGAAGCGGCTAAGACTTTTAACGTGTACGATGTTAGAGCCGCGGACGACAAATTCCCTCCCGGAACTTATCAGGCATACATCAAGAAGCCTGAGGTCATGAAGGCGATCGGTGCCAAATCTGAGTACCAAGAGTGCCCTCAAGCACCATACGATAAGTTCACCTCGACCGGCGATGGTAGGTGTACTTAACGCGAATTAACCATATTTGAAGCTGACTCAGCTGCTACCAGGTCAGCGATCTTTCCTCACTAAGCTTCAAGATATCACAAAGAAGGATGTCCAAGTTCTGATTTGGTCTGGTGACGCTGGTCAGTCTCGGCATGTTCTTCTGAGATGTTTGTAACATTGCTGACTATCGCCCATAGACTTCATCTGCAACTATATTGGCAATTACAACGCAGCGAAGAAGATCGGGGGTGAGGAGTTCGAAAAGGCAGAGATGAAAGATTTCACAATGAACGGCAAGAAGATGGGCGAGTACAAGAACATCAAGAACTTGAGTTGGCTGAGGGTTCATGAGGCGGGTCATGAAGTGCCTGCTTATCAACCAGAGGTTGCTCTGGAAGCCTTCAAACAGACTATGGCGAAGAAGGGTATCTCTTCCCCGTGAATCCTTATGACCTAGTCCCCTAAGTAGCAAGCTTGTAATAACCATTCTCTCTTTTCACTCATAAGCCGCAGGATGGACACAGGTTTGCCCGAGGAGAATGTTTCATGGATATTCTAACTCGAACCGACTTTTCCAACACATTGAACTAAGATTGAGCAGACCACGTTTAGCCAATTGAGTAATGGCATTTCTACAGTATCCAGCGAAAAAGACTGTAGCGGCTCAAACATGCTGTTTTGGGATAATAATGTATCAAAGAGGAAAAAGAAACCCGCATGAGGGGCATTCTCCACCCGCTTCCACGGACTCTCGGCAATTGAAAGGCAAACGCCCGATTTGTAAGCTAACAATCAATTGCCTGCGGGTTCGGGAAAGCATTCAAAGCTCCAATCGCTACTGATTGATACTTGCGTCACATCTGCTGTGAGGGAGATGCTGACACGAGACTAGGACAACAAAGCATGTCTCGAACTCACGTGGTTGAAGGTTCATGTTTCGTGCTGCGCTGTACGGATGTTCTCACCCAAGAAATGATTGACAAGATGCAGACACTTTCTGGACAGCTATGCAACAAACCGGGCGGTGGAGGCTGTGCAGTTTACAAACCTGATGGAAGGAAACTCTTCAACGACCTCCCGGGAGATGAAGAGAGTATGCTGTATGCAGACTTGGACATGGATTGGATTATGGAAGCAAAGAGGTTTATGGATACATCCGAGCACTATAGTCGTCTCCATCTCCGTTAGCTAGGTTCTGAACACGAAGAAAAGTGGAACATACGCAGCGTCTAGGGCAACGCAAAAGACAAAGAAATTTTGATGCGTCATGTGACACCAGTATGGAAATGGGATAAAGGTAAGTCCAAGCTATAACCTTTCGGTTGTCAACCTAGATACGAGGCCGATGTGGTTCAGTGGAATGCAAAAGGTGTCGATGTACCCAATTTAGGGAGCTAACTTTCCAATCTCTAGGTAACTCCGTCGTAGGTTACATTCAGTTGGAGGATTTACCGGAAAGTCGGTTAGAAGAAGTTCACTTGAACCTACCAAGATTTCGGGACAATCCAGAGCATCTACTTATGTACTTCGCACGATCATTTGACTAACTGGGAAAGGAAATTTCAATAGAGAGCATCATAAGCTTTAATTGGAATTATTCTAGGTTGAAAGATTATGAGGCGTTCTATCGGACTGCTCTCATGATCTAAACGATAGCATAAGTATTTTGCACAAGTATCTGAAATGTGCATGTCACTACTATCCCTTTGATCTCAATTTGATGGAAGGAACTTGGGCGAAAATCGTGGGTGGTTTGCCCACGATCTTGGTTGGCCTAGGTAGCCTGGCGGCCATCAATGGACTCACGCGCAGTTCCGAACCATGGAAGGCCGAAAGCTAATAGACAAGGTTGGGTCCAAGATTTACGAACTCTCCGCCAGACGCCCGGTCAGAGGGCATAAAGAGGTGCCTTCTCCTTCTCTAATTCCCACCAGATCATCCATTCATCCATCCATCCTACATATACCATTCTTCAGACTTCGTCTCTTGAGCATTTCACATTAAACAACCCACATATTCTACTCACCCAATTCTTCTTCATCTACAAACAACATTCGCAATGTGTGCTCATCGCTGCAACAAGCCTACAAAGAAGTCTTCCACTGTCAGCGAGATGACCAATCTCAAGACAGCAGCCAAGACCAAGGCCGACACTCAAGTCGAAGCCGCAGGCCAAGAAAAGGTCGAAGCTCAAGCTTCAACAGACAGCTTCCACTACTTCGCCAGGTTCCCTTGCGAGATCCAAGTCATGATCTGGAAGGAGTTCTACCTCGAGCCTCGTCACTTTGACGCAGTCATCCACGACTACCGCCGCCCAATCAAGGGTAACGGCAACAGACTAGACAGAGAGGAACGCGAAATCTCAAAGCTTCATCTCAAGGGCAAAGAGGAGTCGATCAGCAACTACAACGCCATCGACAATCAAATCAACTACCTGTCTCGTGATATCGCACACTCTATCCGCCAGAAGGTCCGCATGCCTCGCTTGGAGGACACCGACCAGGGCTTGGGCTTCGATATTGAGGTTCACAATCGCCAGACTTCCCGCTTCACTGATGTCGTCTCCTTCAACTCGACCATTGATGTCCTGCACATGAAAGCTCCCTTGTACAGAATGAGCGTCTCATCTGAGCTATCAGCCTGGTGCAAGAATATCCAGCACGCTGTTGTTGAGTACAGTGGTTACGAAGACCCTCGTCGCACTATAGATGTTGCTTGCAAGGCTAAGAGCAAGAAGCGTAGCGGCAAATGGCGCGCCGTCTTCTCTGGTCTGAAGTCCTTGGAGACGCTGTACATCTAGCTCGTCACACATTGCAACATGCAATGGACACATCAACTACGACAGCTAGCGGCACTGGGCTCGTGTCCCTTTCATAGCTTAGGCTCGTGTTCCTACTATACACTGGGCCGGTGTCCCAACTACACAGATCTGCTGTCATCGAGTCATTGGATGGATTGACATCGACACAGGTATGAATCGGGAGTGATTACATCGGAAGGGGTCTTCTGGTGCTGCAACCTTGCAGACGCTCATCGTTGAGAGATGAACTTGGATGAATCAAGCATGAAGCTGGCTAAGTACTCAACAAAGGTACTCAATAGTTACTTGGGAAGGATGATTCTGAGCTAGAACGGGTGCATCGGCTCATAGAACATCGATACCACATTACATACCCCCCAATAAAACTACGATGATCATGAAAATATTCTGTCCTTCCCGTGGGATTGTTCCTTCCAAACATGTGAACTAAATGGAGACGCCCATTGTCGGGTTCGGCGATGCATTGATTTCACGAGTGATTTATCCCGGACACCAGCATCAATTGAAGAGCCGTCATAATTCATATTGCAATATTGTATCCCGTAGGAACGAAGAAACTGGACAGCGCTTACAATGTAACAGGCACGTTCCATACTCTCCTGCCCCTGGCATCTAGGGACTTTTCTTGAGCCTCGGCTCCGTTCACAACCACAATCCTTTCTTCTCCTACGGGCAGCAGCACATCAACGCCCTTCTCGAGCCACAGAGGACTCCACTTCTCCTTTGAGCCTTCCGTAACAACAGTCTTAACCTCGACCGAGATCCGCTCATCGACAATCTCATATCGGATCGTGAACTTGAATTCGGCAGGCACCTCGCGGCTGATACCATCATCCTCGTACCAGCTACTCTCGAAAACCACGCCCTTCACATCATCACCGCCCAGCTCCGTCTCAGATCCCTGAGCAGCGGCTCCACGCAGCGAAGGCGGAGGGAAGATCTCCACGCCGCGCCAGTCATCCTTGGCTTGGTTCGGGAACTCTGGATCCGTCTCCTTGACCGAGGAAGTATCGAGCGGCTTGCCAACAGGGACGGCCGAGCCAATCTTTGCGATGACGGGAATGGAGTTATACCAAGGCGAGAGCACAGTGTGCCACTTACCCGCCTCAAAGTGCTCATATGGCGCATTTGTGTTGAGGAAGCCAAAGTCGCTACCGTCGCCCTTCTTCGGGAGATACACCCTCGCGGTATCGACACCAGGCTCGTAAACACCACCAATGATGAAGGCATCGCCGAACCAGAACTGCGTATCGCCGTCCTTGATCGCCTTGGTCCAGACCTCCGGGTCAGCCTCATAACCCCACCCGGTCCATCGCTGCGGCGGGACGGCGGTGTGGTGGGCGCGGAGGTTCTGGGAGTAGGTGTAGGGCACGAGCTCGTAGCGGCGCTTGATGGTAGCGCGGATGATGGGCGTCGCGGTAGGGTACATCCATGGCTCGATGACGCCGCCGATGAGATTATCTGCCTCACTGGTCTTGAAGCAGTTGATGGCGAAGCGTGGGGAGTGGACGCCGAGTTGGATCCAGCGGACAAGGTGCTCTGGGGTAGGCTGGGGGCCTTCGAAGCCACCGATGTCGTGGCCGTAGCACTGGGGACCTGTTAGTCTGGAGTTTATATGATTATGTCTTTGGGGAATGCTTACGTGAAGGAGGGAAAAGCTGGCGTTGAGGGCCAAAGAGTTTCCGCCTCTCATGGACTCCCAGGCTGTCACGTTGTCACCACTCCATGAAGCACCGCAGTATTTCATGGTTCCGGCCGTGGCACTACGCGTGAGAACGAAGGGGCGTTCCTCAGGCTTGCCCTCAATTGTTGCATCATGTGAAGCCTTGCCCATTAGCTCGGTATGAATGGCGCGACCCCAGATGCCGACATCCTTGCGGCTGAGGCCATCGGGAATCGGGATGATGTCCGTCTTCTCAAGAGCGCACTGCCACTCGTCGTCCGGCACAGTGTACTCATTATTATCGTTCCACATGACATCGATACCGACTTTCTTCAGGCCAACGACGCCATCATACCACCACTGGTAGCCTGCATTACTGGTGAAGTCCAGGTGACTTCCCTCTCCGCTCTCGCCTCCACCAGCACTCCAAAGTCTCGTCACCGCAGTCTTTCCGGTAGCGGGGTCCTTGAAGAAGGCGCCGTCTTCGGACAACTTTTTGTACGCCGGGTGCGTGGCAAGCACATACGGCTTAACATTAGCCAGCAGGCGGAGACCGTGGGAGTGCGCCTCGCGGGTAAAGGCCCGCGGATCAGGGAAACGGTGGTAGTTCCAGGTAAAGACGTTGCGCGTCTTGGGCTCCTGCTCAGCTACAGTGTATCCAGAGCTCATCTGGAATGCAGAGAATGGGATGTCGTGCTTCTCGCAGTTCTTGATCCATCCCATGATGGCGTCGTGGGCACGCGGGGTGTCCATGGCACTGTACTTCATGCCACCGCCAATGTAACCCATCATGTAACGCGGTACACGCAGGGGGAATCCAACGAGCTCAGCGTATGAGTGTACGACTTCGGCGACGGTCTTGCCGACGATGATGTACTCTTCAAGACCGCCATGAGATTGGCGATGCACTTTGTACGCACCCCACATTCCATCGAGCTCGGATCCGATGGACCAGGTCGAACGAGAGTGAGCTGTGGAGAAGATGCCGACAGCGCCCTCGGGCGTGACGTTGATGAGGAGCGGGATGTGCTTGTACAGCGGATCCGTGCGGTAGGCGTCGTATCCGAATGTGTCACTTGCGGAGATGATGAAGCCGCGGCCGGCGAGGTCCATGGGCGCCGCCTTCTCTCCGAGTCCGACATGGAGAGTATGCTTCTTGTAAGAGGAGTAGTGGGCGATACCGGGCCCGTCCGCGGCGTATGAGCGGAAGGGGAGATCGGCGTGGATGGGCTTGCCGGAGTCATCTTGGCCGACGTAGAGGGAGATGATAGGGGTGTTTGACCATTCAACGACAGCCTTAACGTCGGAGGTTGTGAATGATTGTGACTTTTCTGATGTCTTGATCTGGATGTCTTTCGGGACCAGGTCCGCGCTTGGCTTGTGTGCGCTGGGGAAAGGGGGGATAGGGCGCGTCTCAGACGTGACGGTTGTGCGGAAGACGTTTGACCTCACGATCTCAAATGTGAAGGTGAAGTCCTCGGGATGGCCTTCTGAGGACTTGAGTTGTATGGACGATGCAGCAGCAGCACCCTTGACCTCTTGAGGCGCATAGCCGGTGGGAATCTTTTCGTTTTGGAGAAGCATCTTGAATTTCTTGATACCGGCGTGAAACTCCCAACCTTCTTCGAGTTGAGGTGTTGGCCTGAGTTGGGTTCCGGGTGCCCTTCTTATTACAATGAGGGGAAATGAGGGCGGAGCTGTGATGTTGCTTGTGTAGAAAATGAGAGGAGGGACCCTAAGCTGTGGGAGAGCAGATGAACGTATTCTTAAAGTTTGAGGCTTTCCGATGTCGCAGTATTTCTCACTTTTGGCTAAAAGGAAGATATTTGACAGCTTTGTCTGCGCCTGATAATGCGAATTGCATCGTGAAAAGGACTCGGACTCGGCATCCGAGTCAAAGACCACAACATTAAACCCACTAACCTCGTGCAAATGGTGTCCCGAGTTACGTGTAGCCCAAGCATGTCATTGGAGAGTCGAGAACAGCGTTACCCCGAAGCCACCCCGAAATCCACATCCCCCAGACGGGACCAAGGATACCGACGGGGAACAGCTGGATCATCGTGGTCATCTCAAGGCACGAGACCAATGAAGTTGTAGTATGCTGACTCGTGGTGGATTATCATTGCGGTGTCTCGTGTTTTGAGCCGACCCAAAAGCAGTTAGAAGCCGACATCGATGCCGCCCCAAAAGAGGAAATACAACCGCCGAGCCGCTGCGGGGGACGGCAACAAGCCGGAAGAGAGTTGAGAGACGGACTTCTTGCGGCCAATGGACGGCGATGTCGGCCAACTTCCGAATTTGTTGCCGCGTAGTCGGTCCCAGTTCTCGTCTGATTGTCCTAGTCTCCTCCAGATGTTCTCAGCTCCTCTCAACTCCGCGTTTTCCTCCCCTCTCATCCTCCGCATTGTTCACGCGATTGATCTCGTAATCTGGAGACTCTGGGGCACAATCTGGGGCAGTTTGTTGCACCAATATTCCCGTCCCCCCCAATGTTCCCCCCCAACAAATCCCCAACTTCCCCCGCGCGGAATATGATTTCGTCTCCATGTGTGGAGTTCAGCTAATGACCTCCACCCGGAGACGAGACAACCAAGCCTTCCAGCCACTCGTGATGCTTCAATCCTCGGGTTTCACCCCGCTACTCGCCCTCGCAAAGTCTCCATCTCGTGTCTGTGACACGGCACTCGTTGACCGCCCCCGTCTTGAGAGATGCGCGGAAGGCGTGGAGGTCCAGTGTTTGTAGCGCTGTGCTGTAGTCCGACGACGTAGTTCTACGCGCTGAAATATCCGAGTCAAGAGACGTGATGTACGACGTCAACCCGAGCCCATCATCCCAACAGTCACAGTAAGAAGTCGATCGAGCAAAGTGTGGTGCCGTCGTATCAAAATTCAGTGTAATACGAAAAAGAAAAAGGCCAATGGGGGAATTGACCCTCAGCGTCATCTACGGAAACAAGCCTTTAGCGGCTCAAGGACGGCCTGCTAGCCACCTTGGCCGAGTTCCCCTGCCGTTATTACCAAAACCGTGTTCCGATGCCTGAAGAAAATCACACTAATTACTAGCACCCTTGTCGGGCCCCCTTCTCGGCGACCGACTCGCAGCCACTGTATCAGCCGACATGTTTTGGGACAAATGCCGCTCATATCTATAATCCCCGGGTTCTCTCTCCAATACCATGCATATTACTCTCATGTTCCATTGAAGTTTTGCGTTCTCGTCGTAACTTGCCTTCGCCCCTGAAGTGGAATCAGTCCATCACTTTGCAGCTAGAGACACTTTGCCAGAGAAGTCCCGTCAACATGGCGACAAACGAGGACCAAAACAAGGCCCCGGTAGACCAAGTCGAACACGCACCCGCCCACCAAGAAACGATCACCCACCGCCGCGATGCCGCCGCAGAGCTGCTAGGCAAATCAAGCGCCTCGCCAGAGGACCGCGTAGTCGTCACGCCCGCAGACAACACCCGCGTCCTGCGCAGGATCGACCTCGTTATCCTTCCCCTGATGCTCTTCGTCTACTTCCTCCAGGGCATCGACAAGTCCACCCTCGCCTACGCCTCCGTCTTTGGCCTCATCGAGGATACCGGGCTCGTCGGGGACCAATACTCGTGGCTCGGGTCCGTCGTCTACCTCGCTCAACTGGTGATGCAATTCCCGCTCGCATGGCTGCTGGTCAAGTTGCCCGTTGGCAAATTCACCAGCTGCATGGTTGCCTTTTGGGGCATCACTCTTTCTTGCATGGCGGCGGCGCATAACTTTGGTGGGCTTTTGGCTGCAAGACTCTTTCTTGGGGCGTTCGAGTCTAGTGTTGCACCGGCGTTTGTGGGTATTACGCAAATGTGGTGGCGGCGACGTGAGCAGACGCTGAGAATTAGCTACTGGTATGCCATGAACGGCTTCACCAACATGGTACGCGATGTTGATCTCGAGCCCCTTTGTAGCTTTGCTAACACCCCATAGTTTGGTAGTCTCATTACCTACGGCCTCGGACACATCTCCTCTCCCCTCAAGGAGTACCAAGTAGGTCCTCAACTTGAGCGATACACATGTAGTCATACACCTCAAATACTAACTAGTCCGAATAGATCATCTTCATCTTTTTCGGTATCATCACTGTGGTCTTTTCCGTTATCATGTTTCTCTACATGCCCGATTCTCCCGTCGAGGCCAAGTTCCTCAACGATCATGACAAGCTAATTGCCATTGAGCGTCTCCGCATGAACCAACAGGGTGTCTTGTCCCGTGAGTGGCGATGGGATCATTTCAGAGAGAGCATGTTGGATATCAAGACGTGGTGCTGGTTCTCACTCGTCTTTTCCATCTCGTGAGTGTCTTCACCCCTTTGTACAGGTAATCATAAGGACTAATGGATGGCAGAATCCCGTCTGGTGGAATCTCCACATTCGGCCCTCTTATCATCAAGTCCTTTGGCTTTGACTCCTTCCAGACCATCCTCTTCAACATTCCCTTTGGCTTCGTCCAGCTCGTCGCCACAGTCGGAGGCTCGTGGATAGCTACCAAGATCCATAAGAAGGGCCCAGTCATTGCCGGACTTTGCGTCCCGCCCATCGCTGGCTGCGTCATGTTAATGGTCCTTCCCACTAGCGGTCAGCAAGCCGCTCGACTAGTGGGATACTATCTCATCTCTGTCTATCCGGGAATCAGTAAGCCTTTCCAGCCCTCACTCACTCAGCTTGATATCCTTTGGCTGACAAATGTCCAGCACCCCTCATCTACTCCTGGTCAGCCGCAAACACAGCCGGCGACACCAAGCGAAAGTGCACATCTGCCGTCCTCTTCATTGGCCAATCAGTTGGCAACGTCGTTGGGCCGTTGCTCTACAAGCCCGCTGAAGCACCCAGATACACCCGCGGCCTGACGTCCAATCTCGTTCTCTACTGCGTCATTGTCGTGCTTGTCGTCCTCGTCAGCCTATATCTCGCCTTCCTCAACCGCTCACACAGCAAGCGCCGTGTGGCCATGGGAAAGAGCGCCGTCATCATCGACACGAGTTTGTTTTCCGCGGCCGAGGCTGAGAAGGCCAAGCAAGAGCAGGCTGCGCAGATAGCTGGGGATAATGGGCACGAGATGGCTGCCGCCGGGGAGGAGCAGGCTGAGGAGAATGTTGGTGCGAGAGCGTTCGACAATTTGACGGATTTGGAGAATGAAGAGTTTGTGTTCGTATTCTAGCAACTTGTCTTATACTTAAAGCAACACTCTGGAGTTGATGAAACGGCATCGTCCCCATCACCACCGAGCATGCCAAACATGCCTACTGGTCTAGCAACCCCCGTCTCGGCTTGCTGATCCTTGAGATGGGACAGAAGCTCTCTAGCTGCGGCGGCGGCGGCAACGGCAACGCCGTGCCCGTGCGACAGCTACTCGAGGCGGCGAAGACCATGGGCCAGGTCAAGAGCATCCTCCTGGCCACCTTCAAGGCCAACTCACAGGCGCTCAAGTTCCTGCCCGACGCCGACAGCATCTACGACGCGACGCTGTTCGTGGAGATGGGCGTCGACAGCCTGGTCGCCGTCAAGATGCGCTCGTGGTTCCTCAAGGAGCTGGGCGTAGACGTGCCGGTCATGACGATCCCGGGCGGCGCGTCTATTGCGGACCTTGTGCGTCTCGTGGTCGATAAGCTGCCGGCGGAGCTGCTGGAGCGTGTCGGTGGTCGTCCTGCCCCGACATCCTCGGGCGTAACGACGGATGAGCTGGTCAAGGAGTCCACAGAGACGTCGTCCAGCAACGAGAGTGGAGCGGGAGTGTTGATGGGCTGGATGCAGGTGATAAAGCTGACACGGATGTCTCGTCGGTGGCAAGTGTCAACGAGAAGGATGAGAAGAAATCTGCTGTGACTAAAGTTAATGTCGGATCTGTTGAAGAGATTAGTACCCAGTAGGTAAAGGAGAGAGGGGTTAGTTGCATTACGAGAAACATAACAAGGATGGCTGGGTTTACTCGACCAAAACCAGGGGTAACACATTTCATGATACTGTTAAGAAACTGTCAAAGTTTTCCAAGAAAAGTCTCAGTCTGCAGAGATGCCTCGCTCTGAGGTTATCCATGTAAGAGGGTGTTTGTGGACATCTCGAATTCTTCTTTTAGCTTCCTCGTCTGTCTGAATGCACAAGTATGCAGCCTCAAGGTACGATAGCATAACGGAGGATCAGACATTACGTGACGTGTGATCTTGTCTTCTGAAGAACAGCTTCAAGAGACCGAACTGAACGTACAACTGAGCCCATGCCGTGAGGGCATTGGTTACTGCTTCAAGGAAAACTACTAATACGGTTGTTCCCTCCCGCAAAGTAGCCAGCTCTGGGCATTTTGGGTAGTTCGCCGATCCGACTCGGCTTCGTATTCTTCAATGTTTGTGGATATCTCTTGGTAAAGGTCCTTGAGCGTCTTTGGCAAACGTCCGGAGCTCTCTTGAACTGCTACATCAGTGCAACATGCTTGTAGTTGCAGGGCAGCCCTGCACGTTAGCAGAGTCGGGGTGCTTAGGAAAGAGGGCTTACGGTCGATCCGACCAGTCATCTGATGAAGTGTTTCGTTCCACCGGCGGACTGGAGCGTTGAAACGCTCGAGCATTTCTTGCAGGCCGGCTTGCATATGGCGTTGAGCTTGAATGCATCAGCTTCCTCTCACGCTATTCGAATGGGCAACTGACATGATAAGCCAAAGGCATTGGACGACTGGTTCACCTCGTCCTATGCTTTCTTGATGGCATTGGACGCTGCGTCTAGGTCGGAGAAGGACAGCGACCACTTTTGTAGCACGCGTTCTGGCCTGATGAGCGACCAGATGCTTAGTGACAATCACTCAACTTACTGATCCAAACTCAATTCTGACGACCAGAACAATACTCTGGGGAGAAATCGAATTCTCCTCTTCCACTTTGAATGTGATTTCCTAGCCACTTTTGCTAGACGGAGAAACCAGTCATTATCTTTCTGGCAGCTTTTACCCTCTTAATGATGAGAGGATGTGTGAAAGGACAAGCTGTCTTCTATTCAGACCTCATAATTGCAATCCAGACAGTATTTTCCAGGACTCAACTTCTATGATGACTTTGGAGAAGTGCTCCATCTTTTGAAGCCTTTCGATGGCCAGTTTGACATCTTTTAATGAGAACTTCACATCGTCTGCTGCCGGCCGGATGTCCCTGTCTTCTATGAATCTAATCATCTCCTGGAACATCTGCCTATTTCCGAAGATTATCCCTCGGATTAAGAATAAGCTATCTCAAGCCTCGTTTGGTTCGGACGCAAGCTGTTGAAAAACCAGCTTTTGGTGTCTTAGAGATTGGCAAGCAGCTTGCTGCACATACGGGGAGAATGAATAACCAATTAGTTCCATTGGGAACGCTTTCACCATATCGTTTTGTGTGATGCAACGCATCATACTGCCTTGCTCCCAGCTCTTGCAAGGTTTCTGCGTCTGAAAACTAGTACTAGATGACCTTCCGGAACATGTCGTTAATTTCTAGCTCAGATAGATGTCGGACTTCGTACACCTGCTAGTAAAATCCTGCCTAATCTGGAGGCGAATGCACCCTGGGCCATTGAAGCAGGTTGATCTGCTGAAATATTTCAGAGGCACCCGTGGTCAATACTTCCTGTTCAAAGCGAGGTACATGAGCAAGTGTTGTTTCTCGTAGCTTCTTCGGAAACAGCGCAGGGTCTCATGTTGGTTTTAGGGCATGAAAGAGGCACATAATTGATATAGGGTGGTCCAAACTAGTTTGATAATCGGGGATAGAAATGTTGTGTCTCCAAACGTTGTCCGTAGGTTGTATTCTGTGTGAGGTTGATATCGTTAACGCTGTCTAGAACTTTGTCGAATTGAGGATCTGAGTCCTCAACCTCAGCGAAACACCAGCTAACTACACTGACCTACGCAGCGTGGTCTAAGATAGTGCAGAGAACCGACCAGGACTAAGAAAGAATGCCTCCTTCTTGTTGTATTACAAAGAGAGCCCAACAACACCAAGGATTGGATGCTTGTAGAATTCGAACTGATATTTGTCGCCAGAGATGGTGTCTGGTAGACCTAGCACAATCGTTACGGTGATTGCCTCACCTTAAGCGGCTTGACTTGTACTTAAGCAGAAGCATGAGCAAGCCCAGAAAGGGTGTTTTTATTCACGGGATCGTACACTCAGTATATGGGTATGAGCTGTTTCCCATACCTCGCACCATCGTGGTCACGGTTTGGCGTCCGTCCCGGCAATCTGCTTCTTGCTATGTACCCATGACTTCCGTGTCTCAGTCTCGTACTCTCTGCCAACGAGGTCACGCAGCCACAACCCTGCAAAGGCTCAGGGAACGTCCAAGGTGTTGCTACTCTGGGCACTGCGTGACGATGGATTGAAAACTCTACGTCTCGGGGTGAATACTTAGATTAAAGTAAATATTTCAGAGCTGTCCTCAGCTAATGCTACCAACCGAGTTTTGAGCATGTTCTAGATAAACAGTTCATCTCCCCAGCCTGTTGGTGAAGTCGACTTATCTGGCTCATTGCTTGCTCAACTCACCAGAGTGACCCAATGATCTTAGTCATCGAGTGATCCAGCAAAAGTCAGATTGCTCGTTCTGAGTCGTGTCCCTTCCTCCAGGCCGGCAACCTCCAGGCCTACCATGCCGGCCTTAGAGGCTCATTCATGTCTCCAGGGAACCAACAGTCCGGTCATGGTTCTATTCTTGTCACGTTCTTGACACGCGAAAGCGGAATGGGATTGCGTACGCCGCGAGCTAGCAGCGGACTTTTCAAACACGGCTAGGGAGCTGAATCGACATGTTCCCTTGTTCTGCTCACGTTTCAGAGAAGAGTTTAAAGCTATGGCATGACTCGATACAATCGTCTCATGTTCGTCTGACAGCTGTAAGTCGCCGGTATGTGCGGCTAGGGTGGAAGGGTTCGCTTAGTTTATACGCTATCCTGTTGCAATGCATTTGCTAGGGGTTTGCGATGTCTAAGCATGGCTTCCGAGTTAGTTTCATAATTGGATAATTCTTCAAAGAGTGATACTACTGAGATAATTGACAGGGTATGCCATTCCAAACAGCTAGACACTCGATGCATTCGAGGGAGTGACTAGTATCAAACTTCAGAATCCCTCCGGATCTCCTTGTTCTCTACGGTCAATCAAGTATAAAACAGACGATATCCACAGCACAGCACTGCGGATTCCACAATCCATATCATTTGTACACATCAACTCATCATCATTCCCCAGAACTATCAGCACTACCGCCCTCTTGTCAGTAGATCTCCGAGTCGTGAAAATAGCTAGATCCTCGGACTGACCGCCGTGCAAGGTCTCCAAGAAACTCTCAAGATACAACCAGCCCTACAGAAGCACATCATCAACATGCAGTTCACCAATATCACTATTGCTTTCGTCGCCGCCGTCATTTATACCGCCGGTGTTAGCGCATCTTGCCAACAGATCAAGTGCGACAAGACCTGCGGCTCAGGCGGTGCTAAGAAGAACTTCTGCGGTTCTATTCAATGCAACGATCTCAACGTCGGTCGAATCACGTGCTGCGACGATGTGCAGTGCACCCAATAGAGTAATTACGAACGGACAGAGGGAAAGTACATATGGCTTGCCAACAGGCACGGGGATCTGCAGCGTACCTGAGCGGGGCCGGAATCATTCTCAGGGCTGTCTTCCAGTTTGATATTAGTCGCATTCTGCAATCACGCTAGACCAAAGCCTAGAGAAGAATAATTTTGGATGGTATACACGGTTTGACTCCGGCGTTATCGATGCAATATCACCTAGCTAGCAGAACACCAGTTTCCCCAAACGCCCTTTGTCTAGTCTTTCCATACCTCCGTCAAGAAATCTTCAACGGTAGTGATTCAAAGATCGTAAAGAGGCCTGATTCTCACCTCTATGTTTAAGACACTCCACGTAGCTATTACCTTTTGCATAAGTCGGGCTCCTCGTCATTGAACGAAATAAGCGGTTATTTTTTGACATCAGTACTTGTAGCCCTATTACGACCGTTCATAATCTTATTTATCTTTACATGATTGATTTAGAATTTTCTTAAATCTTAAGAGTCATTTCTTTCTCTCCTTTGTTTTTATCGGAAAGAATACGCCATATCCGCAGGCAGTGGTCCTAAGGGTCAGGCCTTGGTCTTGGCTATTCATGTTGGGTCGTAACACAGAGTACATCTTGTAATTTGCCGCACCAATGGAAGAATCAGCAGAGGACGAAAACTGAGCAAACGGCCAATTGCTGAGGGCACTTCATGAAGGGCTGAACGCCGGAGTGCTGTGCCGCTTGGATCCTGAAAGGCCAGGCAGACAAGTGTGGGCAAATATGCTGCTGAACCGGCGAATTTCGATCGGTTCTCCCTTCCAACCTCATTCAATATTCCTTGTGTCTCAATCAAAAAAGTTTCTCGACGTTAGAATCGTTGCAGATCTTGTCGCTCCTCTCTTTTGCTTCTCGCTCTCTGCTCTTTTCTTTTTGTCATATCCCGCTATTATCTGAGCGCTCCATACACAAATATAACTGAAGGCTGAAGACAAGGATGACTGCAATAGCATCATTATCATCGCCATTAGATGGCCGAAACAGAAACGGTGAGGCGAGCGAAGCCGTGGTAGAATCGGCGCCAGCGTCCGCGACGAACAACGCAGACAACATCAAGCAGTTCGGCGTCGCCTCCTCGGAGCTGCACGGCTTCAAGCTGTACATGGTTCTTATTGGCGTCTGCTTCGGCGCCTTTGTCATGGCTCTCGATGTCTATGTCATCGGAACGGTTCGTCGCCCCGGCAATACACACAATTGCTCTCGCTTTTTCTGTCTCTCCTTCTTCCCAGTCGGGGAAATATCTGACTTTGCTCTTGCCAGGCCATTCCCTCCATCACATCCGAATTTCAGAACACATCACACATATCATAATATCCGGCAGCCTACACCTTGGCGGTCTGCTCGCTCACCCCCTTGGCGGGCAAAATGGCCAGTGTGTTCTCGCTCCGCTGGGTCTATCAAGGCTTTTTCTTCGTCTTCCTTGTCGGTAGTGCCATTTGCGGCTGGGCATCTACAAGCGAAGTCTTCATCGTCGGCCGTGCCGTCTCAGGCATCGGCGCAGCTGCGGTCACCAGCGGAGGGCTCACCGTCGTCTTGACCATATCATCACCCCAGCGTAGGCCGTTATACATCGGCCTGTGCAGCAGCTGCTTTGCTCTGGGTCTGATTCTCGCCCCCATCATCGGCGGCGCCTTCACCGAGAAGGTCACCTGGCGCTGGTGTTTCTGGATCAATCTACCCGGTGGGGCCGTCATCCTGCTCGCCATGTTCTTCTTCTTCAAGTTGCCGCAACGAGAAGGTAAGCCAACCACCACCATGAAGAAAATCTTGAATCTGGATCTCGTTGGGTCGTTCATTTTCGTCCCGGGTATATTCATGTTGATCCTCGCCCTACAGTGGGGCGGGAAATCGTATCCTTGGAAGTCGGCAACGATTATTGGCCTTTTGGTTGGATCAATCGTCATGCTGTGTCTCTTCGGCATCTGGGAATCGCGCTTGGGAGACTCGGCCATGATCCCTGGTGTGCTGGTCACAAGACGCACCGTCCTGCTCAGTGTCATCTTCTCCTTCTGCCATCTTGGTGCTCTATCCGTCTCGTCTTACTACCTCCCGGAGTGGTTCCAGGCAGTCCAGGGCGCTAGTCCCTTTGAGAGCGGCATAAGGGTGCTGCCGTCCGTCATATCACAAATACTAGGAACGATTTGCGCAGGTGGAATCGGTTCATACATTCCCAATCCCCTCGCTCACGTGATGGCTGCTGACGCGTCACCACAGCCCTCAAAATCCGTTTTTACAACCCTTGGTTCTTTGTCGGGCCCGTCTTGATGTGCACCGCAGCTGCTCTATACACCCAGTTCACCGTCTCCAATACCCCATCGAGCCAATGGATCGGATTCCAGGTCATTCAGGGCCTGGGCGTCGGCTTCTCCATGCAGATGCCATCTCTAATGGTCCAACTAGCGCTCAAGGACCGCGCCGACCTCCTGCCCATCGGCGTCTCTCTCAACATCTTTGCCCAGTTCCTTGGGGCTACCGTCACGCAGGTCATTGCCGGTGCCATCTTCCACGCGCGTCTGGAGAGCCAGCTCGCCTCGCGAGCTGCGCTGAGTCACGACCAGATACAACTACTTTACCGAAGCGGTATCGCAAACGTACGAGCCATTGTGGACAAATACTTTCCCTCGCTTTTTGACCCCATTATGGAGTCGTACAACTCTGCCATTGCTCAGACACACGTGAGGCCCCTATCTCTAACACCCGACTTCGCGTTTCCAGGTTCGCTAACATGTCGCTGAAAAGTTCGTCGCTGTCGCCGTGTGGCTTTTTTCCTAGCCTTCGGGATCAAGTGGATTAGAATAGAAGGCTCGGCTATCAAGTTGGGCAACCAGGATAATGTGGAAGCGGCAAACCCGACCAGGGAAGAGAAACCATCAGAAGCTACGGGGCATTGAAGTCCGTTTCTCTGTTTCTGGGTCTCTCTGCAGCACGTTCTCTGTTCTGGGGAAGCAAATTTGGCTCCGATGTCCTGGTTGCGACACAGCTACCTGGCGGTACAGTTCACGAATGATTCTTTGTCGATGCTGGGCGGATAAAAAATGGCTGGAGGTTACAAAAATTATTAGACGTGCGATACACCTGATGTACTAAATACTTTAGAAGCCCTTTAACAGGGCACATCTCCCCTTAGAAATGTTAAACAACGACTCTTCCTGGTACTATCAGATTTATTTAGCGAAAATGTCATCCAAAAAGTTGCCCGTTCAAACTAGCGATGTAAGTTGCGTATTTTCTTCAGCATCCAACCTCTCATTAGATACATTTTACTATGATCCTTAGTATACCTTAGTAAGCCGACAACATAACGAACAACCACTTATCCCAGGCCATGATCTAGAAACATGATGACACTTAGTCGCGCTTTGCATCGTTCGCGATTCTCTCATCCTCGACTAATCTCTGTAGTTTCTCCAGTCCAAACATCTTCCAAGTCTGCCAATCAATGACCCATTCCCCAAACAGTCGTAATGCCCACCATATCTTCCTCGACATACCACCACACCACAACCAATCCGACCGCCCGAAAAGCCAGCCCTCAGGCTTCAGCGCATTCCCAACCAGCTCCTCCGCAAAACCATCTGTATCCGTTGCCCCCTCCTCCTGGCTCAGGTGTACGTATCGCTCATACAAATCGCTCATCTTCGCGTACAGCGAGCCCGGCGAGAGACTGGGCTGCGGCTTCTCAGCGATCCTGGACTTGACGGTGCCCGCCACGACGACCATGACGCGGACCCCAAACGGTCGCAGCTCCTGCCTCAGAGTGCGGCTGTAGCTTGCGATGGCGCCCTTGCTGGCGCAGTAGACTGATGCGAACATGTACGGCGTCACGGCGGCGCAGGAGGAGATGTTGATTATTAGGCCTCGGGCCGCGATGAGATCGTCCGCGAAGGCTTTGACCATCGCCATGATGCCGAAGACGTTCGTGTCGAAGTTAGCGCGGACGTCTGGGATGGATAGATCTGTGGCGGGGGAGATGTGGATTCTTCCACTGCGCGAGCGGCGGCATTAACAAAGGGTGCGATCGAATGAAGGAATGAAGTGTTAAGGGTGCCGCTTGACGTGTACTTACGCGTTGTTGACCAGGATATCCAGCCTGCCTCCCGTTCTATCTTGGACTTCTGTATGGCAGGCAGCTATGCTCTCCTCGCTCGCCACGTCCAACTGCAGCGCGTCAAAGCCTTCGGCAATTAGTTCAGCGATCACATCTTCTCTGCGAGCTGTAGCGATGACATGGAGTCCTGATATACGTCAACGGCTCTTCATTCACAGGATTGTTTAGTTTTCCTGCGAACGATACCTTATTTCCGGAACGCCTGACACAGTGCATGGCCTATACCGCCCGCGGAACAGCTAGTGATTTTGTTGGTTGATCTGTGAGGGCTATCGGGATCATGCTTCGCTCTTACCCTGTTACGGGGACTGTCTTCTGGCGAAAGCGTGGACTCATTGCCTCATTTGCACGCCTGTAGTTAAATACTGGAAACGAATGATGAACTCAAGTGTTTGGATTTTTGCCAAGATTGTGCTTCCTGGCTTATGTCCTTCTCTTTGACGACTGTGGTGGTGAACTAGGTTTTGCACTATCACTACTCAGTGCCTGTTCTTTTCGAGGTTATTGAATAATAGTGATACACTTCTACATTTCGATGCCAAGGCCTGGAGTGCAGATAATCGGAAGCCAAAGCCGGCGGATTTATCATTGGGGGGACGTTGACAGGGATGTAGAAATTCGCCGGGCCGGCGTTGAAGATGCAGCAACTCATGAGAATTGCCCGGAGGAGCTTTGCTTCCAAAAAGTCCTAATCCGTACGTATCAGTGGCAAGAAACAGCGAATATCAAGAGGCCGCTAATACACTGCTTGCTTCACCGAAGATGCACCAGCCCGGTAGTCTCTGCGTATCTGGAGGTATGTGTTTTTCCACAGATAGGTTTCCAAATGTCAGGTTTTCTGCATTGAATCATTAGCCGAAATTAAAATCGCATCCTGGTTTTCTTCAACTGACACATCAAGGTCGTGGATAACATGCCATACTACTTGGAGACTTCCGGATTTCTCGTCTATTTCTATTGAGAGCCACACATGGCGGCTTTCCCAAAGTGACTGCATGTCCCATTGATCAACCATGTACAAATATATTGTTGCTTAGAATCTTTTGATTCTCCACGAGAACTCAGACTGGGTGCTGAACGTCTCGGTGTATGCGGGGGCCACGAAGGATGGCTGAGACTAGGGTCTTATGGAACTCGACGATGACGGTAGTCGACTTGTCAAAGCGACTGAGACGCCAGCTAGAATGACCAAAGCTTTGGTTGCTGGCGGAAAGGACTCAAGTAATCGAGCAAAGGTTCAAAATTACGAGGACGCCCTAAAATTACCAAGCATGATCCATGCTACGCTTAATTTGTTCACACTTGTTTTTCAAACTTCCTAGATCCTGGCATTTCTGGATTCGCTACTCCGAGGCCGCCCAACGAGCCACGGCATAATGCTAGCCTTCACTTGCCACTCACAGTGCGGCCCAATCGTTGCCGAGGGTTTTTGCTCCTCAGGTGCGATTAACCTCGACAGCGCAGTCTAACGCTGCTCTGTTGAAGTAGATGGAGCAATAGCTATAAACCGCAGTGTATAAATGGACCCGAAATTCTAGCCTAGAGGCTCAATTAACTACGATCGAAAGAAACCAGATGCAAGACCAACTATAACCCCAATGAGAAGAATAGACGACACAATTACTCTATCCATCCTTCTGTACTCATCACATCCCTAGTCCACTTGTCCAATCTCTCTGCGAGTTTCTCGTCCTTCACCGCACTACTCTCCCACCATGGTTCACCACACCGGTGATAGATATCAGTATACATACCACTTTGCTCCGCCTTCATATCCTGGCTTGCCGCACAGAACAGACTGTTCCACGAGCCCTTGTCGGCAGACCAAAACATCTTGAACACACGCAAGGCCGATAGGATGTTCAACACGCCCTTCTCGGACGGCTCTACCGACGTCGAGAGGTTCGTCTCAACAAGACCAGGATGCACGGATGAAGTCCAAATTTCGCCCTCATCATTCTCTGAGCCGGGGCCGTAAATCTTGTGCAGGGTTTTGGCGTGCAGAATGTTGGCGACTTTACTCTGACCGTACCGTTGCCATGGGCCTTCATCCTTGAGGTTCAGGTCGTCAAAGTTGATGCCAGTCTTGGGTGCGCCTAAGTGACCTGATGAAGTGAGGTTGACGATGCGTACGCTGCCGGGAGGAAGCGTTCTCGATGTCTTGAGCATTACTGGGAGTAAGTGCTCTGTGAAGACCCAGTGAGACAGGTAGTTGGTTTGCCACTCGGCTTCGTGCCCGTCTTTTGTCATGTCAAATGGTGCCGCCATGATACCTGCGTTATTGACCAGGCCATGTAGGGTTGTCTCAAGGGTGAGGAAGCGCTTGGCTGCTGCGACAACGCTAGTGAGGTTCATAAGATCCATTTGTAAAAGGTCGATATTGGCCGAGGGGTGTGTTTTTTTGATGCTCGCAATGGCTTCTGTGCCTTTTTCTAGAGATCGGGAACACATGTAAACGTGAGCGCCGTGTTCTGCGAGGTGGGATACGGTGTAGTAGCCCCTATGATGTGGAAACATTAGTCATTTGGACTTGTAGATAAGCTAGTCGAGGGGAAGACTTGCATGCCGGAGTTACCACCCGTGACTATGAAGACCTTGCCATCAAGATCAGGAAGAGAGTCGGGATGGAAGCTCATATTGCAAAAGAGCCCTTGGTGAAGTTGAGGTATGGGTTATGGAGTTATGATGGTAAGAAGGAGATGATATAATGTGTTTGATTGAAATGTATGATCTGGACGACACAAAGACTCTGGGTCGGGGCTGCCATATTTATATCCATTTGATTGCTCAATTTCCAGGATACTTGGATCTCGGATCTTCTTGCAGGTATCAAGCGTTGTGAGCAGCCTGCATGATCGATAACCAATCATGCAATATCCGGGTTGAGGGTGAGTTGATGGACCAATAGGAAAATGCTGGCTGAGGAAGTGAGCCAGCTGCATAAAATATGGGGCTTCCTAGTTGTCAGCCATGGAGGTGAGCAGGTTGCATGACACTTGACCGGCTCGGGTTGGTATCTGGTGGACTGACCAATGATATCTCATCAATGCATCAACTAGCCTCTGTTGTCTGTGCCTCAATTGCTGACATGGTCGACATCGATTCCCCCGTTCCCGAGCGCCAGACTCGTGATTTCGAGCATCCTACATGATCCTCAGGGAATTTGCATCGTTCATCACCGGCTTCGTGGTCCGATAGAATCACGATGACAACGGCACCATGCATTCAACTCTCCTCCATGCCGCAGTTGGCCGAGGTACGTGCCGCTCGGACATATCATGATAGGCCTTGCTCACCGGATTTAGGCGACAAGTGGACAAGACGACTGGACCGGGACCACAAATGCCGCAGCAAGAAGAAAAGCACAGACTAGACTCAACACAAGAGCATACCGTAAGCGAGGCTCACGCCAGGTATTACTCAGTTATCGAAATTAACAGCCGAGTAGGCAAACGTAAAGCCTTAGCAAACAAATCCGAAGCAGTCGATGCCGCAGCCAAATCACTCATCAAATCAGAAGCCGTGGTAGAATGTTGGGATATCAAACAGGAATCCTTCTCTACAGTCCCAGCATCCCGTGTCAAAAATCTATATAACGCACGAAATCCCCTTCTCCCAGAGAGGACCAAGAGGAACCAACTCCACATCATCTTCCCCCTCTGCCCAGACCACCTCATCACACTCCTCCAATACAACGCCGTACGCGCCATGGCCGCCAACCGCACCCTAATCTCAGACATCCTCACCACACCCCTAGACTGCGCAGAAGAAACATTCCACGTCGTTCCCTACCCTAACAACCCTGGACTTCTCCCCTCAACACTCCTACCCACTATCACTCAACAGACAGTGCTTCACAGTGACTGGATCGATATGTTTCCTTGTCCGCAGGCGCGAGATAGTTTGATCCAGGCCGCTGGCACTTTTGATGAGGACGACCTGTGGGCAGACTGCGTCGGGGGACTATATGAGGGCTTTCCTGATGATGAAATGGAACGACGTGGTATGATTGCGTGGTCGCCGACTTGGGATATCTCGGGATGGGAGATGTCGGAAGGGTTTATGAGGAAATGGGGGTGGTTGTTCAAGGGATTGCCGGGGCCGTTAGAGGCGACAAATCGATGGCGGATAGAAAGAGGTGAGGAACCATTTGCTCAAGACAACTATCAGTCGAGTCTTGTTACTTGAGCTTTTGTTGGCCTACAGGTACAGCTCGGTGCTATCACATGAGCTCCTTGACAGCTGATGATTCTTATGAAAGCATAAACTGCTAGCAACAGGATAACATTCTCGAAAAACGTTCAGCATCAAAACGCGTAGATCAAGGTCTTTAAGAAGGTTTATAAGTTGAATAACACTGATTGCATACCTGGAGTAAGATAAATTGGTACATGTAAACTTAAGACGCTTTGGCTGTATAATATGGTTCTCGCCATCGGCTACTCTCCCAGTCTTGTCTACGTCCTTTCTCATGCCAAAGGCATCATTGGAGCGATACTTTCGCTTGGCCGGATAATACAGGACCTTGGTTATACCAACAGCCAGCCTCTACCGAACAGCACCGGATATAATGCTTTAATTTAGACTTGAGTTCATCTGTTTCCTATTAGAGTGTGACTTGAACTCGTGTCTGACTCTGTTTCATAGGTTTCATTCCAAACATGCCAAAATTTCTTTCCGTTGTGTATCATTCCATTCAGTACTCTAGATCCATGAAGGTAGACAGTAAGTGGTTTCAATTTGGGTATCTGTCGGTGGGAAAACGCGCTGGCCACCAGCCATTACCCATCAGCGCTTTCGGAAGGCTGATAGCTTGTGAAGCCTTAAAGCCCAACAACATAGCTGTATGGGTTTACCAAATACCGCGCCAGGTTAATGCAAACTAGGCTGATGGGTATATCCGAGACTACCTTAGGTTGGAATGTACTGCGAGGTTTGTTAGCGGACAAAGATAAAGCTGCATTATCGTTAGTGTACCTTGCATGCGTCACATCAGTCTATTCTTGCACTTTCCCGAATAAGACCACATTAATAGACTCGTGTTCGCAGGAACGACAAGGCGGCATTTGCGTCGTATTGTTCGCGTACCCTTTGCCAAAGAAGAGATAGATCGCAGTAACTTCAGCGAAACCCGTAAAACCCCTCAGCTAAGACTAAACAACATCTCGCGTGGCAGACCTGCACTAGGTACGGCTCAAACCCATTTCTCTAGATATGAAGTGATGATATGAAAGGCTGTGCTGTGAGGGATGGAGTGGTAAACGTTCTGAATGCTCACGATCAGGTGATGCACCCAGTGTCTGGAGGCATCGTTGATATTCAGACATCACCACAATCGAGAGTAGTTGGCTATGAAAGTCTTAGAACGCTCGTGAAGAGGATTGCCATGATTTCCGCAACTTCCTCATAAGTTATTAGCTATTGAGGAAGCGTTCACACTCGAAACCATTCCCTCAACTAGCAAAGGGCCTGACGCGTCTGAAACGCGCGGCGCCCAGATTTGGCGGCAGTAGTGGAGCACGCAAACTGCACATGGACAACGCGGGGAGAGTTCAACGCAGCATTGCCACATCAAAGCCTCATCAGACATCAGCCGTAGCGTCTTTGGAGCGTTACACGCTGGTAATAGATGCGGCCGAACTCCAACGCGGCGAGGCGCTTGTCTACCCCCAGCACTTTCTAAACTTATTGCAATAACTAGGGCTAGAAGACGGGAAAGACTAGTGTGTGGCCGGGGTCATGACACTGTGCTTTCAGCATAAGGCCAGCACTTTTCTCAGTACGCCTAAGCTCAGCAATGCAATCGCTCATGAGCCTTGAGAGCTTTGCTGTTGAATGAAAGGAACTTCCTAGTGAGACTACGTCGTTGTCAGTCTAGTATTATGACGGATGTAGTTAGGGAACACCTGTCTCCACGTTTCGAAACAACGTATCAATTCTTTTGTCATTGACCAATTTCTATCATCAATGAGCCCGGTCGAGTTTAGTATCCGCTCAAGAGTTTGTTGTCGTTTGACCTTTCTATATCAAGTATGCTCGAAAGTTCCCTGGCCCGACCACGAAACTTTTATTGAGATTCAGCCACTATTAAAGTGACGTCGATCATGTGAACCGGGAACTGGATGTGCGAGAAGTCCTCTCAGTAGATGGTAGCAAAGTGGTAGCCGAAATCGCATGGGAAAGGTTGCGTTACGTCGATAAAGATTCATCCTTGATCCGCCACCGCAAGCTTATATAGAGAGGAGTCTAGTCTTTTTTAAACACTCCATTATAAGTGTGCTCTGCTTTAATTCCAGAAAGTCAATTAGAGGCGGAGTATAAGAGCTACTGCTGTGTGGTACCAAACTTCGACGGTAGTGCCTTTTTATGAAAATGCGTCTCATGTAGACGTTTTTTGTATTCAGCAAGGGGCTATTACTGCTTTTACGACCACATTTCTGTTTAAAGATAAGCTGCATGTCTTTGTGGCGCTAACTTCTCGAGCAGGATAATACTAGCAGCGATGTCTATCGTTTCGAGGCTATAATTCCACCCCATGCCCCGTATTCTCTTTATGACAACTACGACGAAGTCAGGGCCAGGAAAGCAATATCTCAAACAAGAGAATAGAATAGAGGAACAGATACCCGGTGCGCGCATATCAGGAATTACTAGTTTTCAATCCGTGACAGGCCCCATGTCTAAGAATCGAAATCAGTGTAGCCAGAAAAGGTTCGGGTCTTGCCGAGACATCTTTCTCAAGAGCGTTCGCAAAGTTATGTCCTTATGGCTTTGGGAGTCATGACAGCCCCGATGACCAGCTTGTCATTGCTAAGCGAAGTCCACGTTGCCAAATCGTCAGAACTATATACGGAAACTCCACTGCCCTCAACTTACCCCTCAACCTTCTACTCCCCAAACCAGTAAAACTTACCAGTCTCTTAATCAATGGCAAGCCTACCAATGTGTGCGTTAAAGATGTTTCCATCGGTGTCATGCCATCGGGCGCCCGGAACGATCCACTTCGCTGTCACAACTGTGAAGAGCCAGATGATGTGGAGGAGACGTCGGAAGTACATGGTGATCCTGTATCGAGCGATAGGTTGGCGTGAGGAAAATCGAAGCTTAATCAGGGGTAGGATTCACTAGAGTCACGGCTGATCCGATGCATCGAGGCCCCGTCAGATAAACAAGCATGTGTCCGAATCTCGTCGGTATCGCATCGTCTTCTATGATGTGCACATCCATCTAAGATCAATGATTGCTTTTCCAACCCACGATTAGGGTCCTGTCGGTATCCGATACTGATCTTTGACCGAAACTCGGGGAAAAGGAAGTGGTACCGCACGCCAAGCAACCCGGCCATGTCAATGCTCCCGCTCTAGCTAGTCGCCCTTTGCAATTCTTAACATGGGCAGCTACGCTAACCTGTGCGAAAAGACTTGCACCTCCTTAGACGAGGTGTCATCATCCAAACTTGCCTGTTGCGAGTAAGAATGGAAATTCTGACCCCTGCTCCCCTGCCTTACCGCGCAACTCTACATTGCCAACAAGCCTTTACGTGGGAACGAGCTTTTGCGGGGAAGCTTGCTCGATCCCGGCAGGGAAAGAGTAAGTCTCGGTACAAAGAAGGACGAGTGAAGCTTTTCTTGGTAAATAATTGGCGTTCCTTACCACAATATTCGATGGAGTATCTAGTCCCGACACACGGTGATGAAATTATTCCGCGAACCATTTTGCATCTTTCAACGGATTCATTCCCGTTAATTATGCTCAAGTAAAGTCACGGAAAACTTTCGTGTTCTGATTTACTGACGCCAAAGCAGTTATTTTCGTATCTGGGTAGGACTCACATCCTAATCGAACCTTCAAATACTTCTGGGCTAAGTCATCAAAATTGGTCAAATCTGCCTTTTCAGCCCTCTTTGGGGATGGGCAACAGGTTGATCGTCCGGATTTGCACTAATCCTTCCTTTTCCCTTTGACCGAGTCGCTCTCTTTTGCTCCGATGAATTAGTCTTGTAGCTGTCTAGACTTTGATGTACATGGCTTACCGAGGCCTTCGATGTATGCGTTTTGGTACACGGGTGAATGGGTACTCGTTATTTCGGCACTTGTCAAAGTCATGAACATTGAATTAGACTCTGATAGTCGACTCATCCGGGCTTCGTGTATTTCGTCAGGAATTCAGGATATCTATAAATTCAAGTCTACCTCACCCACAAATGCGAGAAACTTTGTCATCATACCTAGCATCGACTGACCTCTTACTTGTACCATCTCACCATGTTCTTCAATCGATTCATCTCGACAGCGGCGTTCGTAGCTGGCTTAGCCAATGCTGTCGCTCAGCTCGGTCCGGTTCGAGGTCTTGATCGACGACAGGAAAAGTCTACACGTTGTGTAGTGCCTGCCAACGGTAACGGCTCTGATGACACGCCCGCCATCCTTGCTGCTTTTGACAAGTGCAAGACTGACGGACATATCATCTTTGAAAACGTCACGTATCACATCGGCCAAGTCATGAAAACTGTTGATCTAAACAACGTCAAGATTGATATCAAAGGGACTTTGCTAGTATGTGACGATGAGTGTGGTTTATCGTAGTCTTTTGACGTTAAGAGATTGACTTGAAATACAGTGGAGCAAGAACACAACGTACTGGCTAGCGAATTCTCTGCCAATTGGCTACCAAAATCAAACCGCCGCCTGGGTCCTTGGAGGAAAGCATCTCGATGTGAACGGCTTTGGCTATGGCACGTTTGATGGAAATGGCCAGACTTGGTATGACTTGGTCAAGGGAGAGTCGAATTACCCCAGTGAGTCATGCTCTGTACGGTGTTGACGAATGCAACTGTCTTACTCGAAGTAGACCGGCCTCATGCTCTCTTGCTTGACGGGGCTGAAGACTCGGTCTTTGAGGGTCTTCGATTTGTCCAGGCTCAAATGTGGTAAGTTGCCAGAATGTTCCGTTCTTTTGCTTCTATACAGCTTTGTGGACTTGTATCAACTTCTCGGAATAGGACGGTCACAATCACGCGGTCCAAACGTGTTCTCCTTCAAGACATCTATGTCAACAACACAAGCTCCAACAGAAACCCGGCTCGTAATACCGACGGGGCTAACACCATGTTCTCGGATAATGTCCACTTTCGTCGCTGGATAATCAAAAATGGAGACGACTGCATCGCGATCAAAGCTAACTCTACGAACATTCTCATTGAAAACGTGGAATTTCACGACGGTCAGGGCGTTGCTATTGGCAGCATTGGGCAGTATGCTGGCCGGTTTGAGGCCATCGAGAACGTAACGGTCAGAAACGTCTTGGCCCATGGATCTCGATATGCCGGTCGCATCAAGACGTGGACCGGTACGCAGCTCGGATATCCACCAAATGGCGGTGGCGGTGGCCTAGGATGTAAGGCGTGACTTCCTACAACGTCGAGCTGAGAATGAGCTGACTTTTCCACTCAGATGCCAAGAATCTCAGTAAGTTGAAGCCAGTGAAAGCTACCTTATGGAGAGCTATCCAAAATAAATATCCCCATGACGTCCGGGACTAGGATGGTGGAGCTAATTGATATTCCCTTAGGTTGGGATAATGTAACCATTTACGACGCAGAACAGGCTCCCATATACGTGATGCAATGCATCACCTACAACGGTCAGCAGGGCAATTGCAGCTCGTCTTTGTTCGATATCTCCAACATAAGCTTCACCAACTTCCGTGGCACACTCCAAGGAAGCCGCGTCGCCTACTTGCAATGCAGTCGGGCTCACGGCGGATGTGACGATGTCCGGATACAGAATATGAACTTCACCGACATCAGTGTCGATCCCCCGACTTCTGCGACAGGATATAGATGCAGCAACGTGAATGAACCTGAGGGATTCAGTTGCTGAGCTCTTGTTTGATAGGGTTGCCTATAGGGCTGTCAAGGAGGAGAAAGGATACCATCAGCTATGATAGGGTTAACCTATACTTCCGATTCTTACGGCCTACTTAACTTATACTTACATGCGGCAGCCTATGAAAATTCCCCGGGGGCTCTATGCTTGTAAGATCGCAGGGGAGCAGGGATCATCAGTTTTTGCCTATCTCTTTCTTTCCATATTTTGATATTCCTCAAACAAATACAAATTTGACAAAATGTTCCAAATATCAGGTAAAATGTCTTATATTTACAACCGCAAACTGAGTTCAAAAAAGATCGAGGCTTTGATGATCATGATAAAGTGACGAGAATCAATATGAGAGGAAAAAGATAGCAATGAACGTGCATCTATATGTAGCAAAGGAGATAACGCTTGGATAACTTCTTTCGATACGTAACGGGTTCCGGTATCCCGTGAGATAGTGAATCGATGGCGAGTACCTAGTTATTGACTGAAAACACGTTACGTTAGTCTCACAATCGAGAAAAGTATTTGCAGAAAGGAGATGCATTCGGCGGTAGATGAGAGTTGTTAAAGAAGGTGGACCTTGTCCGGCTGAATTTGACTGCAGAAGGGGTCTTATGTTCAAGGTCTGCAGGTGATTGCAGCTACCGATTCCGGCTGCTTTCTGCTCCAGCACAACCGTCTTGTCTGCTGCAACATAGCGGGGTGAAGTCCGGTAGGGTGAAAGAACTCTGGAAATCTGGATGAGCACTTGAACAGCTGTTGTCTTCTAACTTGTCACGCACATGAACCGGGGGTGGCACTCAGTAAGCTCATCTGATATGGGTTTTTCCGTGTCTAACCTGTCGAAATGTGCAGTCTCCCACCAGCAATGATTTTTATTCGTCTATGTTCAGTGTATCCAGCTGCCACACAACTATAGCACTGACCCGCCTGTGGCGCGTGTCAACGCCACGAGGGCGTGTGTAGCCCACTGTTGAAGCCCAGAGGCTACCACTAGTCTCATCTTCTCTCACTCTGATTAAGTTGCCCCATAGAATGTGCCTCTGAAGCATGTAATGCTGACAATGACTCAACGTGTTGCGTAAGAGTCACGGGATCAAGAACAGAAAGAAACAGAAAGAACTGGCCCGCAGATGAATATAGGTAGTAACGTTAATCCTGATCAGAATGGCTGTGGTTCAGAACCTCCTGGCATTGCCAAAGTTGCGGATGATACTCCATTGGCAATCCCCAATTTGCCACATCCAAAACCCCGCCAAAGAACGGAGCCTCGGGTGTTGTTGTGCTGGCCATGCTGACCACATCCAACTGCGGGTACTGTTCAATATCAGCCGCTGAGTTAACCCTAATAAATCCTGCTGCGTCGCAGTTGCTGCTAACATTGCCCGGCTGGACAGCGGCTTTTGTTTCCATGGCGGTAGTATCTGCTGAAGAAAAGCTGGTATACTCTTCAGAGGTCATTGATCTTGTAGTTGGTACGCCATCGATAGGCGCGAATATTGAAACCTGTGCATTATGTGATGTAGGACCGATGGAGAGTGGGTTTGTCGCAAGGACAGCAGTGTCGTTCAGGATAGAAGAAGCGACGTCAACCATGATACGAATAATGTGATATAAGATGACCGATTGGTGATCTGGATCGTACTTCTGAAAGAAGGAGATCACAGCGCTGAGGAGACTGAGGTCTTGCGTGGCACTGGAAGCCATCTTATTCTGGAGAATGTTGACGAATAGAACGTCTGCGGACCAAGCTACCTGGTAAAGGAGGTATCTGGATCGCATTATTAGGTCGGGTCAGCTGGCTATAAGATAGTGCGGCTTACGGTGTGAACGGATGTTCTGTCTGATGATATCCAAGGAGTGAAATTGCCGCTCGAGAGGCAGAGACGCAGAGAGCCAGAGAAGGACCGATATTGTCGGGTTGGATGCCTTCTCGATCCTCTAAGTATGGAAGACGGAACGCTGCGGAATGAATCGCCACCACCAATTGAAAGTACGTGAAGTGCAGTGTCGTAAGACAAGCCATCCGTCTATGGTCTCCGTCTACAAGGCATTCGCAGCATTCAGGGTGAATCACCTCCGGGATGCCTCGCCTCCATTCTTCGAGTTCAGAGTCAAGACGAACAATCTGAGCCTCGAGCTCCGATGACGAGACTTTGGCGCTTGAGTACAGCTCTGACGAGATCCGTCCTTGTATCCTCGCTAGACGGACCTGTTGCAAAAAGAAATTGAGAGAAGCGTTATTGGGAAAGTGGTACATACTATACCCATCTGCTGGGTACTCTTCTGGTAGGTCGAGTAAGAATTCATCCTTGATAAGTGGGGGCTGGCCAATACGAAGCATAAGGTCATGGTCGAGAATATAAGCTTGCCAAAAAAGCCGACGGCGATGGAGCCGATCTGACGGGCTCAAAGTAGACGGAGTGAAGGCTGTGCGAAAGGTTTCTGGACGGTGATAGCCAGACATCAGAAGAAGCTGAACAGCGAGACCCAAAAGAGACTGGGCAACATGGTTTTCGAACGTGAACTTGTAGAATAGGACCTGGGAGATTCAGTATGGGCAATCTTCAGACGAAGGACGCGTTCAATTTACCATGGATAGGAGCGAGCCGATTGTCAATGGCGAAGGCGATCGAATGACCACATTGGGAATCATGCCCAGAGCATTGTGAATGTATTTCTTGTAGACAGCCTTGTTGCGCATGCGACTTTGTTTGCGAAGGGTATAGGCAAGCATGACGTTTACAGCCATCCACCAGCCAGGGTCTTCGATGCGTTGCCCAAGCAAATAGGATCGCATGGCGGTTTGTATCTCAGACTCCTGAAACAGCCTGATGCTCATGTTCGTCGTTGCCATGTATCCTACGGTTCACTTTAGTTAAATTTGGTTCCTCATCATGCGACTTAGATGCACTACGATGGCGTCTTTACCATTCACGCAATCAGCAACGACTTGATGGTCGGGCAGTGGGTTATTCGTATCCTCAGGCTGCAGGTAGGAAGCAGAGTGCAGGCTTTGAAATTGATGTCGGAGGTCGTTCAGTGCATCGGTGAGTCTTGAGTCGCCAACCAGACGTTCGACCTGTGCTAGACCTTGACGTGAGAGCAGAGAGCAGGCACCTAGACAGTGGTTAGTTTGTTACCGTGTTGCTGATGATCACGTTTCCGGAACTCGTTATATGTCAGTGAACGACACAAGGATGTGTGTTCACATGGTGTAGGGATCCCCGACTTACCTGTTGCGGAGATGACTTGCGGATGAGGAGCCCTCACATAATGCGCCATCCCCTCAGTGGAGGTGCTGGACATTGATATACGCTTGTCGGATTGTCCAGTCGGCGAATTCACATCGGTGGCGCTCCGACACAGCAGTGTTAGTCCAGTTGTCGAAGCAGAGACTGCAGAATCCGGTGGGTCGAGCGCAGTGTCTGGCGATGATACATTTGATTCTGGTTTGATTTCGACCGGCGCTGCTTCATTGACCCGGCATATCGTCGCGGGTCGATTCTTCATTAACACCTCCTCCACTAAAAACTCCATTTGAGCCAATCTCTTGGCGGAATGATCGTATAGGCTTTTTCCGGAGTTACGTTAATAAAATTCCCCATGTTCGGAGTATCAGATAGGCAACCTAGTGGACACCAGGAATCACCATGACACACGTTGGAGGAACTGAGGTAGATTGTGTGATCAGGACTTACAGCCTTCGACGTTGTGTTGGGTGTCGGCCCTGAGGCCAGGTGCAATGCAGCCCAAACCTAAGACAGTGGGAGCAGTCTGGAGTTTTGTGATCGCATTTGACCTGCAAAGTGCGATACCAGATCGCCGGTTCACTGTTAGTCAATGCCCTTAGGTCTCATCTCAGGCGTGCAGGCGACCTGATGCTATTGCCTCGACAGCAACTTACGACAAGCCTGGGTAAAGCTTGAGCGAATCACACGCTGTCTTCACTTTCACTCAAGACAGACGCATCATTTACTGCCTGGAACAACCCGGACCAGTTACATGGAAAGTATAGACATACCTTGCGATGTCGACACGGAATGCAAGCTAATGGACGAGGCGGACGATGCGCGTCAATCTTGTGGTTCGCAACTTCTCCATTGTGAAGGGGTTGCTGACGGTCTGGACTCCGCTCCGCGACCTCTCTCGAGTTGCCTCGTTCTGGGCTATTGTTGGTGCCTGATGTGGCCGGCTCTGATCCATGTTTGTCTGCCATTCTCGTACCGACTCTCCTTGATTGCACACGCTGTTTGATGCAATGGCCAAACTGAAATCGTTCGAAAATGAACTGTCGCTGGCTAGCTTTCTGAGTCGACGCACTTCAGCAATGGGTTGAAAAAAATCTGCTTGGCAGTGCTGGTGATTGTTGGCGATCGCTTCGTATACACGTTGCTAGGCACGCAGCTTAGGGGCGGAAATTAATTTTCTCCGTCTGTATGGACTGGGACGCAAAACGGTGTCTACACCGGTAATGGAGTTAGGTAAAATCCGGGAATAGTTGGGTCTAAGAATACCGGAATGCACTTGGAGCTCATCGCAAACCTTGTTGGCATCCACAACATCATTGCGTCGGACTTGGGGCGAACGGATTTCGGAGAGCGTCGGCAATCTGTGATTCTCAAACTCCAAGCTTCCGTCTGGCTAAAGGCAAGACCCAGACAAGTCTGGATCATCACACAAATACAAAATGATACATAAACTCTCTATTCCCCTCAGCTTAACATGACTCGGCACATGTATTGACCTTCGCACGTTCAGTTGTCCTTCGTTTATTACCGACTATTGGCGTATGATCTAGTAGCCTTTCGATATGACCAAGAAGGTTCTTATTGTACTCACCTCTTGTGGCAAAATCCCAAAGAGCAGCAAGCCCACTGGCTGGTATCTGGTAGGTCCCCTACGCTCTTGAAAAACTTGCTCCCCGCCCAGATCTAATGGACAGCTTCAAAGCCCGAGCTCGCTCATCCATATGATGTTCTAAAAGATGCTGGAGTGGAGCTGGTCTTTGCGTCCCTTGAGGGTGGGATTGCACCCCTTGATCCAGCTTCCGTCAAGGTCTTCGGCAACGATCCATCATCTCAGAATTTCCTGAAGAATCATCAACACACTTGGGAAAACACTGAACGCCTTTCCATGTATGCTGGCAGGGCATCTGAATTCGACGCCATTTTCTTCCCAGGTGGACATGGTCCGATGTTCGATCTGGCTTTCGACCAAGGGAGTATGAAACTCGTCGCCGACTTTGCCGCACAGAACAAACCTATTGCTGCTGTATGTCATGGGCCTGGAGCTATCGTGAACGTCAAGAATCACGACGGCAGCCATTTGCTCGAGGGAAGATACGTGACCGGGTTTAGCAATATTGAAGAGGGCAAGGCTGGATATACTTCAGAGATGAACTTTTTACTTGAGGATCGTATCAAGGAGGTGGGCGGCAAATATGCCACCGCTGATGCTCCTTTTGGAGAGATGGTAGTCACTGATGGCATTATAATTACTGGTCAGAATCCAGCGTCTGCCTACGGCGTTGGAGAGGCTATTGTTAAAGCCTTGGGTCTTTAGTTCTTGCCAAAATGACATTTTATGTATTTAATTATGGCTGGTTCTCTGTTTTCTTTTCTTATCAATTGCTTGCAGAGTGCCCTCATCACAACCCCCCCCCCCCCCGAAACACCCATAAACGCGGCAGCAACGGCAGTGCTGCCACACGTTTGCATTACTACGTGTGTTACAGTCAGCCTTGAGGCGCGATGGCTTCACACGACTCTTATACTATGCGCACTGCCAAAAATTAGTCTTATCGCAATATTGTCGTGCGAGACTAGAAGATCTGGGAGTCTTCTGTGCCAACTAAGCAGCCCGTCCAGATCTGCCTTTCGCTTTGTTCAGTAAAACCTCGTCTGCTGTCACCCTCGATATCGTAGTGCCTGAACCTGATCTACAAGAACGCGCCATCGGAACGCGACTACAAAATGTGATAGTAAGCTGAGTTAAAGTGGTAGTGTACTTTTCGAGGTTGTAGACGGTTTTAGCGGTGATAACGGCTTCTATGAAGTCCGCTCCAGGTTCCCCGCATGCAACCCACCTTTGAAATGTCGATGAATCGCGCAAAGCGCAGAACCACTTCACCGTCATTTTGTGGGTAATCGTCTTCGACTTCGCTCTAACAACGGGATCAGCCTCCAACGCGAACCGAGGAGTACGGACTGGAAAGAAGCAATAAAGACCGATGTAAGAATGCATTGCCGTTTCCTTGGTTGTAGAATTATTATAATTACCGAGAGTTGTCCACGTAGACTACCTCATTTCTGGCTTAAATATTGAGAACACCACACACTAGCGATCATGGCTGTCCAGAATCAAGTTGACAACAGTATTGACCTTTCACTTCTGCATCACGTCGGGATGCTCATGGGTTTTATGATTGCGTTTGTCAGTACTACCACCACTCTCCCCTCTCTCGCCGTATTTTTTTTTTTTTTTTGCGTTTTCTTTCTCATCCTTTTCAACTCTTGACCTCAACTCCCCTGTACTCAGCTGACAACTCGGGCAATCCTTCAGATAATCACGTACCAATTATGTCTCATCTTCTACAACCTGTTTTTCCACCCTCTCGCCAAGTATCCGGGTCCCCGACTGGCAGCAGCAACTCCCTTGTGGGTTATTTGGTCCTACTACAAAGGCAAGACACCGTGGGATCTTTTGGATCTTCATAACAAGTACGGGCCTGTCGTCCGAACTATGCCAGATGGGTTGTCATTCATCAACGCCAGTCAGTGGAAAGAGATATATGGCCATAAACCCTCTGGAGAACTCGAGTTCTCGAAGGATCCAAAGTATCACGCGGGCTGGAAAGGAGAGCCAGTCATTCTCAATGCCGATCGACATTATCATGGCTACATTCGCAAGCTTTTTGCTCATGGTTTCTCCGAAAAGGCTTTGAGAGAACAGGAACCAATCCTGCAGGAATATGTCGACCTCTTGTTTCACAGACTTGACAGCATCAGCCAGAGCGAACAGCCTATAGACCTCGTACAATGGTTCAACGTGAGTACCCGGAGATTCTAATGACTGGGCCCGAATGAGAAGATATCGATGTGGTACGGTTAATGTGCTAATCGAACACATCTCAACCGCAGTATTTTACGTTTGACTTCATCGGCTACTTAAGTACGTCACGATACGTTCCCACTTAATGTTCATTCCTACTTATGGTAATGCCTAACTTGAGCAATCAGCCTTTGGCGAGTCTTTTGAATGTCTCGAGTCTTCCAAAATGCACACCTGGGTGAACATATTCTTCTCATTACTGAAGAATATGGCGCTGCATCAAGTCGTTGCCCGTCTGCCGAAGTTAGCTCAATATCCTGCTTCTCTGTTAATGATTCCAAGTCAAGTAGTGACACAAGTCGCGACTCTTAACACGCTACAAAAGGTTGAATCCCTTCTGTTCTGTGTCTCTTTGGCTTGACTATTGACACCACTCAGGAAAAAGTCAATCATCGTCTTAAAACACAACCTCCAGTGCCGGACTTCATGGAAAAGATGATTGCTGCACATGAATCTGGCAAAATGTCATACCACCAGCTAGAAGAAAACTCACAAATCCTGATTGGTGCAGGAAGTGAGACGACAGCTACTCTCCTTTCTGGTAAGCAAGATCTTGGTCCAATGCTTTGGCGTGTGATCAATTGACTTTCTTGCAGGTCTCGTTTGGCTTTTGCTCAAGCACCCACGGGTCTACGACAAGCTTGCTACCGAGATCAGGACGATGTTCGAAAGGCCTGAGGACATCACAATGATCAGCGTCAACGAATGTCGGTATCTGCTTGCCTGCATCGAAGAGACACTGCGCATCTACCCCCCTTCACCACAGCCTCATCCGCGTATTATCCCTCCTGGCGGTGCAACAGTTGACAATGAATTTCTTCCGGAGGGCACATTTGTCAGTATTCCGATCTATGCCGCCTCGAACAGTCCTATGAACTGGACCAATCCTGAAGAGTTCGCGCCGGAGCGTTGGATCGGAGAAGACGCAAGATTCGAGAATGATAAACGAGATGCGTCGCAGCCTTTTCAGTACGGACCACGCAACTGCATTGGCAGGAATCTAGCATACGTTGAGATGAAGATCATAATGTCTCGACTCCTGTGGCACTTTGATGTCATGAACGCAACGGATTATGATTGGATGGATCAACGAGTCTTTGCAGTGTGGGAAAAATCACCTTTGTGGGTGAGACTTTGTCCCGCAAAACGCACTTAGTACAAGTGACAAGATGGAACCAATTTGCTGGCAGGCAGGAAAGACTCACGAGGGACATCAGGCTTTAATATAGATGATATCTCACGCCCTAAATAGACTGATATGGGCTTCTGCGTCTATCCGTCTTTGCCGTTATCTGTCTCATCAACCCTGAACAGCCCATACTTGTGATGTTCATCTACTTTCTATGCTCTTTTGAAGCCCTTCAGCTCTTTATAACGTGAGCATGGGTATCTGTGATATTGGTGCGATTCATTCGAATAAAGCATGTCCAAGACAGCGTCCTATCAACGGTGGCCGAAGTGCGTCCGTATGATGGACGTTTGGTGGATCATGGAATGCTGTCTAAAGTGGAATACTAGCCAGACCTCGCGAACGAGGGGCAACCTGTTGTAGAGCTTAAGTAAGCCGCTTTTCTACTCCGCATAACTCTCGAGTGGTCTACTACGATGTGTTTTGACGTCCGACGCCCAAAGCATTGAAGGTGATAGTCGAAGTAAAATATATAGTAAGGTAACAGATATGAAAATGCAAATCAAGCGAAGGGAATAAGTAAGATGAGGTATCCGTTCACAAGGTACTGATAAAATTTCCTCATAACAGCCAGGTACGTGATAGCTCCGCGCAGCCCTACAACCAGGCGCAAAGGTTAGCTAGCATTCAGCCTGGTCAACACATAAGGCACAGGAACACAGATTGCCATACTCTTAGATGACGCCTCCACTCGGAAACACTCGATGCCATCATTTTGTATGCACAAAGAATGGTGCATGTCGCCAGAATTGATGCATCCGGTTTCGTAGGGTCCTGTCTCAGCAAAAGGCGAATAGTGTACTGGTAAAGTTCGAGCGTGAGATGTCGTCGACGACCTTGCACAGCATCTTGTTGGCGGGAAGCGAGTGACATCGCTGCAGCGACAAAAGGCTTCGAACTCATCATTTCATGAACACTCCTTGTGGATAAATGCCTGTCCGAGTCTGTTGTCTCGCACCATGTGGCAGTCTCTGAGATGTAAGCAGACATAAGGTCGATCTTGATCGCCTGAGAGACAGGGAACCTGGGCTCTGGTTCTGGAGAAGCACCCCTAGAGATGGCTTGCCCTAGGAAGAAGGGAGCGGTAGATAACTCGTCGATCCCGTAGTCAGGATTCGATGGCGGTGTTGCGATATGCGGAGGGGCCAGACTAGGAAGTGGGGGTAGGATATTCGAGACACCAAATGTCCTGCCCTAAGCCTCCGGAGCAGTAAAGTCGCTGAATAGACTCGCAGGATCCAGATCTGGAGGTTGCCAACCCCCCCTACCAGATCTGGAGGTAACCTCGTCTAGTATCACGTCGTCGGATATAGCGAGCGAATCGCACTCGTCGGGTTCCTCTGGCCAGGTTTGGCTGGAAATATTGCCGCCGGACTTTTCCACCAGAGATACTTCCGCATCATTATCGAAGGAGCGTATAATTTCTTGGGTATCATCGATGATCTTGAAATGGAAGTATCAGATAGTTATTGCTTAGACGAACGAAGGAAGGAAAATGCTTACAATGAGAGGTGCTACTCCCCGCCGACCATTATCAGATTCATCAGTTTGGGCCTCTTTTCCCTGCTTATCCAGATGAAATAGGACAGCAATGTGCTCTGAGGAGAGTGGCAGCGTTCTCGATGGGTGAAAGGAAACCTTCAATCCCCAGGTATATTCAACACTGCGCTTCTTGCATACCAAATATGCACTTGGCCAAGGACAGTGTCATCAAGATTGGCCCACACCATGTGGAGACTACAAGCGGTGTCACCTACCCAGCAGATACCATCATCTACGCTACTGGTTCAGAAGTGGCTTTATCCCATGGAGATCAAGGGCGAGAACGGTCTGAATTTGCATCAAGTCTGGGATGCCACGGGTGGCGCTGAAGCTTACAAGGGTACCTAACTTCTTCATCCTGTATGGCCCCAACGCTGCCACGGGTCAGCACTCAGTCATTTTCCACTCTGAATGCCAGATCAACTATACCTGTCGTCTGCTTCGCCAAGTTCTCACCGGCAATGACCCTGCGGCCTCAATCATGGTCAAGCCTGAAGCTCAGCGCCGTGACCTCGCTTGGGTACACGACAAGCTCAGGTATCCTGTCTTCAACAGCGGCTGTCAGAGCTGGTGGATGGACCCCAAGACCAAGAAGAACACATTCATATACCCGGATCCTATGTTCCTTTACTGACTGCGAACCATCTTCCCACGCTGGCCCGACTTCGAAGTCCGAAGGGTCGAGAGCCCGAAGTCTTCAATTTCCAGGGTCTTTACGGGCACACTGACCAGTCTCGGCTTGGGTTGCATTGCCGTAATGATACTGAAATATCATGGACAGTCCTCGGAGCTTATTTCGTACTATATGCAGCAAGCTTTATCTTCACTGAGAGCTGGATAGGGAGGGGTTTGGTACACCCTCAAATGCCGAATAGTACCCATAGCATGTACAGTGTATCAGAACACTGTTTACTGAGCATGAAACACATTACGGAAAGAGAACTGGACATAGAATACCAGAAACACAATCCATGTCTCAATTCAAACGATACTGCCGCGCTTGTCTTATGTGATTACTAAAACATGCCACCCCTGGTCCCCATGCTTGAGGACAATCGATCTTGAAAATACATATATTGTGTTCAGCCCGCGTTTCTTCCGGTTTGACTGTCTGATACTTCTATTAGATGTGGATAGTCAGGTTCTGGTGCTGCTGATCGACCTGAACCACTCATAAACACTAAATTAGTTATCTAGCTGTACGTGACATTAATATTTCTCCGCAGATGTGAACTTGATAGGCTCTTTCGCATTAAGGTAGAAGGTTGGCGCAGTCTGTCTCGTAACAAACATGGAATCCGGAGCAATGTAATTATCCGCTACCACCAGAATTTGCCCCCCCCCCCCCCCACCCCTCCCCCAAGGCCAAGTGATTAAGACTTCTTGAATCTAAAGTGTACACATCATGTTCCTGGAGTGGCAGCAGATGATGATGTTTTGATCCAAAGGGCAACTCGCGACTGTGGTCCTCTCTGCGCGCGTTGGTGCGACTTGCTTGGTTTGTTGACTACCATTTTCGTGCAGGCTGTCACATACGACCATACCCATTGGAAAACTCGGGATCCCGTCCGCTCTCCCATAGATAAGCCAATGAGGGCCGGATTAGTAGTTGGGTCGGTGACGACCAGCGAATACCTGGTGTTGTATGTTTTTGA